>NC_060213.1:72532500-72890000 GCF_021130785.1 Homalodisca vitripennis
TCGGCCATCTCGGAGATCGCAATTGCGGAATGGTTGAGCACGACCTGGGATGAAGTCGAATAGCTGATACCCGGAAGGTTGAAATCTCCGATCAGATGGATATGAGCGAAGTTGTTGAGTGCCACGATCTCTTCCACTGAGCTAGGCTGGGGGGAATATAGACTCCTCCAGTTAGAGCTTTCTGACAATTGTTCAGGGTTAACGACACAAAAAGAGACTCTGTTTTCGTGGAAGTGGCAATTTCAGAAGATTGTAGACGCTTGGATACTGCAATCAAAACACCTCCACCGCTCTTTTTGTTGCTGGAGGAGGAGGTTTCTGTCCTTCCGGTAAAGTTCATAGTTACTGAAGCCAAGTTCGCCGTTGGAGATGCTTGGTATAAGGTTAGTCTCAGTTAGAACTATGATGTCCTGAATGTAAGACATTAGTGATTGCCTTAATTCATCTAGTTTGGATCGAAGTCCATTTACATTTTGATAATAAATGTGTATGGTTTCTGTGCCGTTGGAAATTACACGTTTTTTGGAGACTGAATTATTTTTAGGAGTGCCATTAAGATATTTTATAGTGAGGCCCCTTTTCGCCGTTGTTAGTGCGAGACTCGAGGGATCTACGAAGGTCCTGGAGATATTTACGCTCGTGAGGAGTCCTGTCATGACTTGCTGTGACTTCAGAGAGAGGGAGAGGCATCAGAAATTCCCCAGTAGATCCTTGAGAAAAATCCTTTGAAAAACCGTTTAGCGTCATCGGGACTTGGTAAGATGACTTTGATGGGACGAGTCTTATTGCAGTTTTTTCCCAAGACGAAAAAACGTGAAGTTCTGGACCTGAAAAATCTAATGAGGCAAAGATCTTGTTTTAACAGGTCTAGATCGTAAGTCCTTTTTACATTGGATTGTGTACTTGAGCTCTCAGGGATGTTGTGCAAAATGACGTTCGACTGTCTGTCTGGCTGTGCGATCGACAATTTCAGAATAAATGTCATTGGTGGAGGACGACATGTGCTCAGTTGAATTTGAAGCCATATCAGACTTTAATGATTTGATTTCAGACTCCAGTTTAGTTACTCTTGGTTCGACTTGGGACATTTTTTCAGTCCAAGCTGCTAATCCTCCTTTCGCAAATAAGTGATGTCGTTGGAGATATGAGTAAGATCAGCTTTAGTGGCTAGAGAATCCATTTTATCAAATAATGCCTTAATAACTGGGTCGAGTTTTAGTTGAGAAGTAGAGTCGCATCCACAATCACTACGATTGCACAGCCATTTTAGATTTTCGTCATTGGCATAAACGTTTGTAATCAGACACTGACATTTTGATGCACTCGGAGTGGAACCAGCGATCGCAAGTGTCGCACTGTAATGCCCTTGTTGGTGCCGGTAACTCGCACCATACATCTTACGCATGCATCTTTAGAGTCCATCTTTGGTGTTAAGGACGAGCAGAGTGAAAGAGAAGTGTTGTGGCAATAATGGGGAAACAGTTGGGCAGTGTAGTTGTTAAGTAAAGTGTGTTAACATACATATAATCAAATGCAACAGATTCAATAACATAACAATAACAATGAAACATATAATAGACAACTCTTGTGTACAACAATCAAGTTTCTTAACCAGTGTAGTAAATATAGTTCATATGTAGCCGGTCGACGAAAGATCCAGAAGGCTGTGGATTTTGAGAAGCGCAGATTCCTCTTTGCAGCAGCAGCAGCCGATGACAGCGGAATGACGGAACTTTGACCCACACAAGTTGACAGGAAAGAAGAGAATTTTTGTTTATTCACGAAAGAAATTCACAATATGCTCCAATTAAAAATTGAGTTATTGAGCAATGACAGTTAGTGACACAGTTCGACACAGAATCACAAACTCACTCACTGAATTTCCATGAAAGTAGTCCAAGACATCCAGGTAATAATTAATGCAGAACACATCGGGGGGATGTCCCCCACATGTCCTAAAACATAAGATGGTCTGAATTTGTCCACAAAGACTCCCATTTAAGCAGTCGGCCAGAACTATGCTAGGTGAAAGTTCGCTGGACTGTGGTTTTGAACTAATGTTCCAATTCCAGCTATATCCCTCTAACTTTTTACTATAAAATTAAGAGACTGCTATAAAACTGATCTTAGTTCACTTTTTGACAGAAGTAGACTTCTCTGATCTGTGATATAATTTTATTGATAAGGAAACAAGGTTCAATAAAGTATAACAAATCATACTAAGAACAAAACTAAATTACAATGGCCATAAATATAAATTATTTGCTGTATTTTCTTGACTGTGGGAAATAAGCAAATTAATATAGTGGCGTTGGAAATATAATTCCCTAAAAACCAGAAGTGCTTAAAGAGCCGCAAAACCTACGCAATTGCGCGCGAAGTCGCAGGTAATTGATAGTAACAGTAATTACTAGCATAAGTAAAATAAAACGCATGACTATAAATCTATATCTCGATTTTGTTAAATACCAATCTTAAATCCCACAAAAGTTTTAAAAAAATTGAAAATTAATTTCTTTTTCTGCAAAACGCATGGGAGGAGACTTTTTAACACATTTATTTACTCATTACAACGTTTAATTGTATAGTTAGCCTCAATTTCTTGTACAAAAGGAACGTAAATACTAATATACGGTCTCAAGAGAATTTTGCGTATGTTTAAATTCACGGCAAACAACTATCGGTTACTACGCATAACGTACATGTAAATATTAGTAAGGTTGACCCTAGTGTGGAAATAACCTTGATTTACTAATATTTGTTTAGTTCCAGTAGTCAAAACATCCCTCATTAACATTCGAATTGATTTAGGAACCAACTAGTGAGTTCCTATTTATTGCGTGGTGGGGGATTAAACAGATAAAGTTCAACGAACTTTTGTTATTGTTCATACATACCTTTCATACGGGGAAGAGTCTAGAAACTTTAAGGACCTCTGCGCCTCCTTTACTTGTATTTATCCCTCAAGTCTAAGGCTTCTGCAAAACCAAATTCTTATCTCAAGCCCTTAATTAATGTTTATAGCTTTTAAAAACAACAGAAAAGTTCGACTAATATTCCTGCCTCTCCACGGAGTATACTTTCATCAGTTCGGCTTAAAACCACCTTCATTAAATGTGTTGTAAAAGAGAATGTCTTGTTAGTCGCCCGTCCCAAGTTCTAGTCGTATACCTTACTTGCTTATATCCAGTGGACTAACCTAACCATTAGTATACGGAAGGATACAAATTTTTATTTCATAAGTCCTGAGTCCTTTTTTTCCATGTCTTGTATCTTATCTTCTGTTCCTATGCTTGTAAAAAGCTTTACTGTAAGAGCAGACTATCTCAGAGACAGCATCTGGCTGACAACGGCCTGACTTGGCCAGGACATCCGTTTTTTCTTTCACAGGAATGCCTTAATTTAATGTTTGAGTGCTCTAAATTAGATCTCTCTCTCTCTCTCTCTCTCCTCTCTCTCTCTCTCTCCTCTCTCCTCTCTCTCTCTCTCTCTCTCTCTCTCTCTCTCTCTCTCTCTCCTCTCTCTCTCTCTCCTCTCTCTCTCTCTCTCTCTCTCTCTCTCTCTCTCTCTCTCCTCTCTCTCTCTCTCTCTCCTCTCTCTCTCTCTCTCTCTCTCTCTTCCTCTCTCTCTCTCTCTCTCTCTCCTCTCTCTCTCTCTCCCTCTCTCTCTCTATTATAAGCGTTCTATTATGAACTACAGTAATAATAATAAACATTTATGTAATATAACTTAACGAAGGTACGTGGATGATTAATTATCAGTACCAATCCAATTTATGAAGATGAATATCCCTAACAATGTATGTATTTTGAGTGTAGATGTTTACCAGTTCACTTTTTCCACAAAGTTGTCTATGTAAATGCCATTTCACCTTGTTAAAGTTTTAAATTAAGTTTATGTAAATAATTTTGTAATAGCAGTTTGTTACTTAATCTAACTGACAAACAAGCTGTGTTTTACATACTAAACATGGAAGGTTTATAACATTATGTAATTTATTTGACACTGAGACATTATTAAAATCCTCTCAAGGTTGGGTTCATTGAACGTATTTTCATATATACACATTTTTACCTATTTCAAACATGATTACGTTACCAAACAGAAAATAAGTAATAAAATAGTGAATTATGAGGAGTAATTTTATAATGTACTTTGAAATTATTTAACATTTTGGACTATTTCGTTTCAAAGAGCTATTTAAGTCTATATATTACCATGATAGATATTTAAGAATATCATATATTCTTAAATATCTCTCTCTCTCTCTCTCTCTCTCTCTCCTCGTCTCTCTCTCTCTCTCTCCATTTTTTATTACACAAAATTAACATTGTGTAATAAAACTTTCTACACACACTTTGGAATATTATTCCTTGGCTGAAATAAAACAAAATAGTAAGCAAACAATGGTCTATTTATAATGGCCAGTTGAAAAAACTTGTTACAAAATTTTAAAAAAAAAAATATTTTGTACTTAAAACTTTTAAACACATTTCTTAAGTCCAAGTTCACTATTACATATACGAATATTGGAGATTAATGTTACTAGTACTTACCTAATGTATCAAATTATAAGTTAATCTTCGAAAATTACTAATAAAATTCCTAAACTATTTTATTCAAGAATAAAAGTAGTAAATTTTATTAATTTTAAATTGTTTCCTTATGAAACTTATTACTTTACAAATATAACAAGAAACATATATTGAAGGTTCCAAATAATTAATGAAAATAAACTTTCAATGCTTTTAATTTCCGAATAAAACTGTGTAGAAAAACATCAACAATAATTTAATCAATGCAGGAAAGCACCAAAAATAAAAAAACTGCAGGAGCAAGAATATAACATAATATTAAGTTTGCAAAAGCCAAAATAATATTGTATTATTATATACAAACTAACTCACTTGAATAGACCATACAAGTGGACGATCCTAATGCTGGTAATCCTTTTAATTCCTCCTTCTAATTCCACTCCAGATTACGCAATATCCGAACCAAACCTTCCAGGCATATGTGATATGCGTAATTCTCGCAAATATCTATTGTTAAACCAAAAGTTACAGAAATGAGAAGAACAGCCGAGCCTAATGCAACGTCATGGAAGCCGGTAGAACGTCAACTGCCTTTGTCTACACGCTCTAGATCTCAACTCCTTGCTGCAGGAATTACACAACATCTTTCAACCCTGCCTATACTGTTACTATCCTGTAGAGTCTGCAAGTTTATTCCGACTACTTCAAACACTATATTCACAATTTTAATTGTTAAGAAAATTCGGCCTTGCTGTGGAAAGCCCTAGTCATTCTTTAAAATTTAGAAGAAAATTTCCCAAGTCTTTACAAGAGAGGACAACGCCAAATCAGTAAAGCTTTCTCTGAGGTTGCATTCAACAACATTTATATAATTTTTTTTTAGAAATTGCATTCAATTTAGGCGCATGAGCTATTTCAACTACGCTTTTATTACATACAAATAGAGTAGTTTTAGTTAGTTTGTATAGAAAATTATCCTGTAAGTTTGCTGTAATATCTGTTGATTAAAGTTTAACAAATAACAAAAAATTGTTTGAAAGTATTTTAAGTAAAGGGACAAATAATATCGTTATAAATGATAAAAAATGGTTGTTGGCAAAAATCTTTAAAATAATCGGAAAAAAATAGAAGAAAAGAATAATCAAGTACAATTAATAGTATTTTCATAATTTAGCATTATGTTTTATCAAATTTATTTGTTTATACGTATATTTATATAATATTTGTAAGTGTTAATGGTAGTATTTAAAAAAAAACGCTTAGAACGTATACAAAGCGGTGTGTTTATTGGACAAATATTTCCATAAGCACACACTTACTTACTAACACAATTTTAACTCACAATGAACCACTCAAAGTTTTACCACCATCGCGGTATAGTGGGTACGGTGATTATCGATAGAACTACCGAAGTTATCCAGCAACGATACTCGGATGGGTGACCGCTGAGCGGTCCTCGTTCTTCAAGCCGCCTGTCATTGGTAGTAAATTCTGAAGTCACCTTTAAGCCGTTTGGTCCCCAGGTTAACTGTAGGAGAGGGCTTCTTAGCTCTAACTTTCCTACTAAATTAAGACATTATTTACCTTACCTTTTTGCCTTTACCTTAGGATTGGAAGTCATTTAATTAAACTACATTATGTAGTTTTTTTGCTTATTTATTGCATACCTAACTATGAATTGTTAAAAGGCGTTCACACTGGTAATGCGTCTGATCCATAAAAGACAAATAATTAACTCTTACAAATTTGGTCTTAACATAAGTTATTGAGTAATTCACCCATTAAATTAGGTTTACATATTCTGTAGTAATTACATATAAACATTAAAATAGCTTAGAGATCAAGTGATTTTAAATATATATTGAAAGATGTTGAGTTCAAGTGTAAAATTGTATGTCTGTGAAATAACATAATTAAGAGTGTTCCTAATTTCGATGGTCACATAACAGAACATTCAAAGTAGATTGAAGATTAGTTGATTACTGTATGTGTAATATAAAAATTATAGCTTTTAGTGATAAATGCGAACCTTAAGGTCATTTACAGAACATATTTAAACCATAAGTAAACTCAGTTATCTTGTGTGACAGATTGTGTAGCAAAACTGTTTCACGTGGTGTTGTTACCTTGACTAGATATTTACAATCTCACCAGCACTATTTAAGCTCTTCGACCTGAGTTAGACTTCGCTGACAAAGATACACAGGCATACCCTTCATCTCTAGCAACATGAACTCTTTGTTGAAATTCCCAGTTTTCCTGATCGCCGTGATGCTACTTGTCAGCCAGGTATGTATTAATAATTTTAATAAACTATATTAAGTGATTATGTTAATTACATAGGAGTATTTTTAAAGGATAGAAAATTTAATTGTTTTATAAAATTGTAATATAAATTTATAAATCCGTTAAAAACATAAATTTATGAAAGATATATATTTTTAATGTGGCAGTCTTCTGTTAATCTGGAGTAAAAGATGGGAGTTTATATATATGGTAATAAAATAATTGTTTCTTACCTTATTTATATACTTATATATCGTTAGTTTTCTAATAGTTGCTTCTAAATACAATATTGACATATGACTTCTAAATTGTTAGTCTCGTACATTAAATATTATTATATTTTTACCTAAATTCTACCTTACGAAGTAGTAGTCAAAGGATAACAGAAGATGCTTGGATTAACATTGATATTATGTTATGTATTCAAAAAAACATTTACCTATTTTATAAATTTATAAAAAAATATGCAAATGCAAAAATTATGATCTATAGGGTAAATGCCTTCCAGTCCCTCAGACTGGTAGTCCTCTAGACGGCGTCCTGGGTGATGATGGCCTTACAGGAAGCCTCCTTGGTGGTGATCTTCTAGACGGCGTCCTAGGTGAGGATGGCCTTCTAGGAGGCCTACTTGGTGGTGGTCTTTTAGACGGCGTCCTCGGTGATGATGGCCTTCTAGGAGGCCTACTTGGTGGTGGTCTTTTAGACGGAGTCCTCGGTGATGATGGCCTTCTAGGGGGCCTCCTTGATGGTGATCTTCTAGGCGGCATCCTCGGTGATGATGGCCTTCTAGGAGGCCTCCTTGGTGGTGATCTTCTAGACGGCCTCCTCGGTAACGATGGCCTTATAGGAGGCCTCCTTGGTGGTGATCTTCTAGACGGCGTCCTCGGTGATGATGGCCTTGTAGGAGGCCTGCTAGATGGTGGTCTTCTAGACGGCGTCGTTGGTGATAATGGCCTTGAAGGATCCCTCACTGGTTAAGATACATTCAAGACATAATATGTACAAGGAGTGTTTCAACACTGTATCAAAATTTATTTAATAAAAAAATGACTTAAAAGTTAAGCTTAGTAAACACTAGTGAAAACACTGAATTTGGCATTGTAACGTAAGTATTTTATGTATTACCTTTTATTGTAAGGAATAAACATTTATATTATGCAAGTATTTGTGTAAATACTTTTTCACCCCTTAGCGGTGTTTTATGAATGTAAAACTACAATGGCTATTTCTTTCATAATAATTAAAATGGTTTTGTAGATCAAACAAAACCATCGGCCAGATAATTTCAGGTCGAATAAGGAAAGTTTCTATTGCCAAATTCCAGCCTCTCTTTGGACAACTGAGCTGGTGTTCTAACGGGAGACTTCCTCCTTGTATGTGAATCACTTGCGTAGGTAATCTGATCCCTAAATTTAGACAGCGCAGTTTAGAAATGCCATTTACACCGCTTCCAGCGGATACTTTTGTAGTAATTCGGTAGTAAGACACATTATCATAATGTTTTAAGTTAAACAAGAAAAAAGAATGGCGAAAATGTAATTTTTATTCTTTAGATTCTTAATGCGTTCTATTTCTAAATGTAGACCGTGTAGTTTAGAGATGAGTGTTTGCATAGCACACACACACACACACACACACACACACACACACACACACACACACACACACACACACACACACACACACACACAACACACACACACACACACACACACACACACACACACACACACACAAAACAGCTATACTACGCTCACACTAATATATAAAAACACGCTCCCAGCCTGTAATCCAGTTTAGGATATACAACTATGTAATCAGATGTTATAATCCTTTCCATATAATCACGACCCACACTTTTTAAAAAAGTGTTTACTCTTATTTTATAAGTTCATAGTGTATAAAAAACATATCCTTGAGAAATCCTGATACATTTCTATAAATAATGTGAGAAAAGTAAAATGTATTTGTTTTTGAAAAGGTTATATTTTTTCCCCAGTGCTGCTTTAAGTATTGCTTTCTGAGTTACAAACAATAGATTTAAAATACTTCTATAAACTAGTACCCCACATTATGATCCCCCCCCTCTAAAAGCGATTGAATCTATTCGAAAATAAGCTATTTTTATTTCTACTAAAGTTAAAAATTCATGCAGTTGACTAAAAGCATAAATGAGTTTTTCTAAATCTACCATTAACAAAGAGAACATGTGCGGATGAATTCAATCTTTTGTCCAATATAAGCCCTAAATGTTTATATAACTATCAACCCTTTCTAGAGATCCGCAATGACAAATCAGACTTGTAAGATCACCACACGTATGTAGTTTAATTAAATTAATGAGTGTCACTCACTACTCTCTCAGGGCAATGGGCATAAATTTAGACTTAGATATACGCTTCTTGAAAAACGTCTCCCCAATTGGATCCCTCAAAACGTAGAGCAGTATCATTTGCAAAAAGTGAAAGCTTCCCAGAAATTCTAATTTTAGAAATACGATACTATTTATGTAGATGAAAAACAGAATAGGTCCTAAAGTGCTACCCTGGATTACTCCAAAAACTTACCGATATCAGAGAATTTAATTGTAGTTATTTGTCTACGATTGTCTTGGTAGCCATCGAACCAATTAAATAAATTATTTTTTATTCCAATTAATTTTAATTTTTGGATTAATTTGTGTCCATCAACTGAATCTAATGCTTTGGCTAAATCGAGGAACGCCAATAAACATTTTTTGTTAGACGTCATTGCTTCTTTCAGATTCTTAGAGATATTAAAAAAGCACCTGCGCATATTCTGACATTTTCTAAACCCAAATTGACAATCAATCAATTTATTATTCTCTTCTAAATAAGAGACTAATTGGTCTTTTAGAACTACCTTTTCCAATACTTTGGAGAATGCACGTAACAGGCTAATCGATCTATAGTTTGACATCACGGTAACGTCATCCACTTTAAATAATAGAATGATTTTGGCGAACTTGAAATCAACTGAGAACTTGCCTATATGTATACTTAAATTAACTATGTGAAGAAGAGGAATGCAAAGGATAGATAATTATGAATCAAGAGGGACGCAGATATACAAGCATACCGCGGAGCTGAGCCACCACGCATACTAGTAACGTACCGGTGAAGTTCTGTCTCAGTGATAGTAGGAATCGTGAACAAAACAACAATATTACTTATGTAATATTGCCCATTATTAACAATATTATGATTTCGTAATTAGTAATAATTATTAAAATAATAATATTGTAATTTCGGGCCCGTAGTTTAAAAACCGGAGTGAAACATTTTCCAACATTTTCTTGTCCGATATGTGCACAGTAAGACATGGAAGATTGTCCCAAAGGAGTCGAAGAAATTACAGAAAGTCACAAGTGTGTCAAATGTAGCGTCTCTTAGTGGATATTTTCGTCAACAGCGTTCTCTTGTGGATATCACTGCTTGCGATCTAATATCTCTACAATCTTTCTCACTCTATTTTATTAGTATCTATCTCTTAGAACACGTACACCGAAAAAAAATAAATTGGACCTTACGCCTGAGCATTGCTATTGTAATAATTTGAACACACGACCATTATTGATGTAAAATCAAATTTTTATATAGTAATTGGGTAAAAGATGTTAAGATTTTACCAAGGATAAAACTCTCTTTACAAAAATTTCAACTGTGTTAATGATAAGAAAGAAAAAAATTGTAAAAGGCTGCAAAAGTTTTAAAGAAACAGTATTATCCAATGAGAAGAAACTAGTGACATTATATGGTATTGAATAGATCATAAAGTCAACATTAAAAAAATCATAATAGGCAATCCTTACACTGCAAAAACATTATCAGTGGTAAAGTGAACAGTTTCAAACCCTTTTGGGGTGTATAATAGTCCTATATCAATATGACACAAATTTATAAAATATTTATAGAACGTTATTTTCTAACTATCCCTCTACAAAGCAAGTATGCAAAAAATACATTTTTCAATCTTACCCGCTTTTTTTAATGAATCCTGTTCGGCTAAATAAATATTTTCAGGAAATACCATAACAAAGAACAAGATTGAATAATAGGGTTGAATATATCCTGATATTGCATTCTACTACCAAAGTGTACATTTCCATTACGATAGAAAGCTTACTGGCAGATAAAAAAGCGCTTCCCACTACAAAACTTCTCAAAATTAATCGAATCTTAAAATAAGTACAAATATATGTTCGCTAGGATTTGTAACATTTTGTAATTTGTATGTTAATGAGTACTCGCCGATGATTAACCAAAGATCTGCTAAGTTTAAAATGGAGCCTAAGACTTTTCCACATGGACTTTGTCCTTTTATGATATTATTAATTTCAAAGTTAATACTCTCATGGATTTAAAAAGTCATTTAAGATATGAGTAGGGGTATGCAGAAATACTTTGATGGAACTGGTGAAGAGGAAAATTGCTGTCCCTGATTGTTATAAAGGCATTCTAGTGAATGAAACAGCTGAAGTCCTGACCAAGTTAGGCTCTGAAAGAGGTTTCGTAGTGCTAGAGGTTGGCTGTGAGATAGCCTGCTCTTACAGTAAAGCTATTTTATAAGCGTAGGAAAAGAGGTTAAGATCTCAGACACGAAAAAACGCCTCAGGACTTGTGAAATAAAAATTTTTATTCCTGCGTATGTTTAAGGTTAGATTAGGCAACTGGATATAAGAAAGTAGGATATACAACTAGCACATGGGATGGATGACTAACAATACAAGGCTCTTTTACAACACATCTGATGAAGGTGGTTTTGAGCCGGACTGATAAAAGTATACTCTGGGAGAGGCACAAATATTAGTCGACTGTTCTGTTGTTTTAAAAGCTTTGAAAAATTAATTAGGGGCTTAAGATAAGAATTTGGTTTTGCAGAAACCTTAGACTTGAGGGATAAATAAAAAACAAAGGAGGTGCAGAGGTCCTTTAAGTTTCTAGACTCTTCCTGGTATGAAAGGTTAGGTACGAACAATAATAAAAGTTCGTTGAACTTTATCTGTTTAATCCCCCACCACGCAATAAATAGGAACGCACTAACAATTATTAATTCGTTCATACAACAAATGTTAATGTTAAACAGGGATGTTTTGGCTACTGTAACTAAACAAACATTAGTAGATCTAGGTTTTTTGTACATTAGGCTCTACCCTATTAAGTTTTACAAACATATTATGCGCAGTAATAGATGGAAGACCGTTGCGTCATGATAGGAGTTAGAGAAGAAAAACAGGGTTTCCTAATCCTTTCAATAATTCATAGATTGATAAAGTGGCATGAATGTCTAGAGTCAGAGTGGTTTTCTTTGAAAATATTGGTATGAGATTTTGAGATTCTATGATTAGATACGTTGCTAAGCAAACCGTGTAATATCCACAGGAACGATAGTATAAATATGGTGATAAATCGTTAATGCGCATGAACGATTGGTGTCAGAGAGTTCTGTATCGATAGATGTTTTTCGCGAATTTAAACCTACGCAAAATTCTTTTGAGACCGAATCTTAGTATTTTACGTTCTTGTCACACAAGAAATTGAGGTCAACGATAAAATTAAATGGTGTGTAATGAGTAAATAAATGTTTTAAAAAGCCCCTTTGTGCATTTCGCAGGACAAACATTAATTTTCACGTTTTTAAAACTTTTGTGAGATTGTTTATACAGATTCGAAATATAGATTTATGGTGATGCGTTTTACTTTACTTATGCTAGTAACTACTTTTACTAGCAATTACCTGCGACTTCGTGCTCAATTGCGTAGGTTTTGCAGCTCTTTAAGCACTTCTGGTTTGAGGGAATTATATTTCCAAACGCCAATATTGAATTTGCTTTTTTCCACAACCAAGAAAATACACCAAATAGATTATATTTATGGCCATTGTAATTTAATTTTGTTCTTAGTATAGCAGCCTTTAAAATTTATAGTATTTATAGAGTTCCTACGTAATCACTGAAATCTTAAAATGAATGAAAAGTAATAAACAATGTTTACGCTGAACAGTTGATTACATCAGATATGCTCTTTCAATTAATACACAGCTTTACAACTTTAGAGACAAAGATGGAATTTTCGCTACTTTAAAAACCAGAGGGGTGTAGTCCGAGAAGTTTTTCAATAATAATAGGCCTATATTCATTTCTAAGACCGCATGAATGTTCAAGTAAAATTGAAGGGATAGTTGAATAGTTCGTGTAAAATAAAAACAAACAAACAAAGGCACTTTCAAATTTATAATATTATTAGAATGTCTGCGAATGAACGAGTCACGTTCCAGATTGATAGTGTACTACAGAACGTGACCCAAGTTCACTTCCTGCCGTGGTTATTACGACTTCGGATTCTCAGCATTATGACACTAAACAGCGTATTCTAGTATGTTTACTGGTACTTAAAACCTCCAGTATATATTAAAATATCTTTATAGTTGTGAATTGTTGGTAAAACTATCTTGAACTCCTTGTTGTTTATTACAACTTAATATAACTCTACATTTATTTATTTATTAGCACTTACCCACAGCTTTTCACAAAATATGTCCGCAACATGCTATGCATTTGATGGAATATCTTCAATGATAACAGACTTCAACTATTTTATACCAATGTAGTGTAAACCAAAATCGAATTTCGTACAATTCTTAGTGAAAACAATTATGACGTGATACAATGGAGTTATAATATACAATTATACACCCTTATAACACTTTTGATAAATTTTATTTTTGTACAATGTACATTTTTATTCAATAAATTCTCATCATCAGATGTATGACATTCTTTTTGAGATTTTATTTTTGTACAGTGTACATTTTGAATTCAACGAAGTCATCATCAGGTATTACATATCAAAAACTTTTCGAGGCTACATCTCTAATACAATGGAGTTCTTTGATATCTTTGAAATATTTCAAGTTTACGATCTTCGTTAGAATTTTTAAAATTCGATTCTTTTTGTAAAAAGAGCGATTTCTCCCCAATATAATCATTGGACCATATTAATAGACATAAAGTGAAACCAAGACCACTACTACAGCCTAAAGTTGTGTTTTTCAGAGCTTCTATTCCACTTCAGGTGCAAGGGGTAGAATGAAAAGTCTATCTTCTGGTTTGGCTTACTTTTCAATATACATACATTGGTACTAAATCTCTTGACTGTACATCAAACTTTTCGAGATAATGATTGTGTAAGCCTATGTGGACATACACCAAAATATATAAACTTTTCAGAATTTCAAGATTTACATCTAATATTAACAGTTATTTTAATTCCATATAAGTATACAGGGTGTACATAAAGTCCTGCACGGGTATAATATTTTCTGAACGATAACAGATAAATCAACAAGATTTGGTACATCAATACTACACTTAAAAATCTACTTTTTGAAGGAACTATGAGTTTTCTGTAATATCATGGGGACGTCCCGCAAGGAGTCGGAAGGAAATCTTAAATAGGAGCATAGGTCAATATGCACATCATTTTAAAGGACTTATGTATTAGAGTTTAATGCCGCAAACCGCACTCAAAAAGATTGATCCAGTACAAAATGGCGGCTGTTCAAAGGTTTTACTTGGTTACATTTTATTAGTAGCCATAACCCCAGTAAAACAAAACTGCAACCAAACGAATACTGCAGCTAACTACTACATTATGCTTGTCAGTTGTACAGAAGTGAATTATGACGTTAGTTATCTTCAAGGGTTACAAATTTGGTCCTAATATATTGATAACGGGGAAAACCTGATAACAGTAAGAATTAGAAATCTGTTATCTTTGGGTCGCAGTTAGGACTTTCCTATTAGCCAGTCTACTCATAGTAGGCTATTCTAGTTTTCTTGTTTTAGTAGTGCTGTCCATCCTTTCTATCAGTGCGCTTTAGTACAAAAGAGTTTGTCGTATTGCTTGTAGTTCTTCAACTACACTATGTCGCTTGACGAACGTGAACGTATAACACTTCTTATGATGGTTGGTTGGGGAAATAACAGACGATCACACGAGGAAGCATGCCATTTATTTAATGACTACTTTCACGAGAGGCAGCCGAACATTCACAATTCGAACATTTACTCTGAAAACATTCGGTAAGTAAACATATTTTTTAAATAAAACATTTGAACAGCCGCCATTTCGTACTGGATCAATCTTTTTGAGTGCGGTTTGCGGCATTAAACTCTGCTAGATAAGCCCTTGGAATGATGTCCATATTGACCTATGCGGGATGGACAGCACTACTAAAACAAGAAAAACTAGAATAGCCTACCAGGAATAGACTGGCTAATAGGAAAGTCCTAACTGCGACCCAAAGATAACAGATTTCTAATTGTTACTGTTATCAGGTTTTCCCCGTTATCAATATATTAGGACCAAATTTGTAACCCTTGAGGACAACTAACGTCATAATTCACTTCTGTACAACTGACAAGCATAATGTAGTAGTTAGCTGCAGTATTCGTTTGGTTGCAGTTTTGTTGTACTGGGGTTATGGCTACTAATAAAATGTAACCAAGTAAAACCTTTGAACAGCCGCCATTTTGTACTGGATCAATCTTTTTGAGTGCGGTTTGCGGCATTAAACTCTGCTAGATAAGCCCTTTAAAATGATGTGCATATTGACCTATGCTCCTATTTAAGATTTCCTTCCGACTCCTTGCGGGACGTCCCCATGATATTACAGAAAACTGATAGTTCCTTCAAAAAGTAGATTTTTAGGTGTAGTATTGATGTACCAAATCTTGTTGATTTATCTGTTATCGTTCAGAAAATATTATACCCGTGCAGGACTTTATGTACACCCTGTATATTTCCTACTTTGTAGCTGATCTACCTCACTGCCTTTGATTTTACCCTCGGTATTCTTTTTTGGAATTATCTGTATTTGTAACCCCTGTGCAGTAGAGTATATGCTCTTGCTTCCCAGTCCTTTTCGCCATCTCATTCTATTTCCTTGGTTATAGATAGGAAGTATATAAATATTTATGCATCCAATCTGTCCAATCTGTATTGCATTCCTTATAAGATACAAATGCAAACGATGTTCCCTCGACAATATTCAGTCATCAAAAATTAAATTTAGATCCTAGTGTTTTGTGATTTAAGTTGTAACATGAATGTGGTTCGTTCAATCGTGATAGTAATCAGTTCATTGGAGAAAAACCAATACTCAACATACAAAAAACTAAACTAACATTCGTGACAAAATATTTTATTTATTTATAAATGACTAATTTGTACTGTTTCACAGTCTAAAAATAATGAATTTTTGTTAAAACGTCAAACCTTTGGGATTATTTTGGGTACTTTTCTAAGATTCAAAATATTCTACAGTTGACACTAGGTAACTGTACTTGTTTATAAACAAAATTTTAATAATTATGAAAATAGCATCATATATTGTGCACGATTAATAATAAAATTAAGAAATGAGATTATAACCTGAGTCAATAATTGTTTATATCTTAATCTCCATTGTGTGTTCTACAATTATTCTCTAAAATGTTCAATAGTACAATATTATTAATTTTGTATGTTTCTTAGCGAAACTAAACACTTTGCCTTGAAATCATTGCCAATATAATATGCACTTTAATGAATGTCACTTCAATTATAACAAATCAAATTTTCATCTTTATGCCGACGATTTGCAAATGTACGTTCACTGTTTACCAAACGACTAGCTACTTTTGTGTCACTACTCAACTTGGATATAGAAGCCATTAACTTTTGGGCAACACAACAAGGACTGAAACTAAATGAAAACAAAACGCAAGCAATGATAATTGTTAACTCGAGAATTATAAACCGAATTAATCTTAACACCGCACCGAAACTTAAACTTAACAGATATGAACTAAATTACCAAAACAAACTGAAAAATCTCGGACTCACTCTGAACACAAATGTCAAATGGACTGACCAAGTTCCGATAACGTGTAGAAGAATCTTTGCTGGCATCTACAGTTTGAAGCGGTTTGCCTTATATCTGTCGTTTAATGTTAAGGTGGTGCTCATTAAGACTCTTATACTACCACACTTTGACTTCTGTGACGTCGTGATGAATGACATAACCGTTGAGCAATCGGACAGACTCCAGCGTGCTCAGAACTACTGTATTAGATTTATTTTTAATCTCGGACGTCAAGAGCATGTTACACGATATTTTCAGCAACTGTCACTCATGTAACTTTATCAACTACGTAAATTCCACATACTTTCTTGTTATTAACATGGATTTTCAAAATTCTGTAAGAAATTCCACGTGTTATGTTATTGTCAACTTGATAACTGTGTAAGTATGATATTAGAGACCGGATGGCGATTATCTTACAGTGAATCCTGTTTTAAAGTAAAGACATCCAATATAATGAATTTAATTCATGTATTACATTAAAGTTTTAAAGCCACACTATACACATTTACAGTTAACATACTTTTAACTTTATATCACTTATATTTAAAGTTTGATATAAATTTCTACTTCTGAATTATTTACTATACTTATATCAAAATTTATATGAACTAAAGTTATTCTATTTTAAGTACACAACTGATCTATAGTTAATATAATTTTATCTTAATTGTACACCTAAATTGTTACTGAATATGTACAAGATTTGTAATATTTTCACTGCTCCATATACTTTCATTTTTCATAATTTGAAAAGACGTACCAACACAGAAGAAACTGAGATTCGCAGATTTTTTACTTAAAAACATATAGTGATTTAATTTAAATCTTAACATGTTTAATAAACTATTGAATTTTATTCCCTTATACGCCCTAAATATTTATTAAATGTTACTTTTTAATAGTCCTGTATGAAATTCAGAAAGGTCACACTTTTAAACATTTTTTTAGAATCTTTGTTCTTACGAAATATACAGAATTTATTATTAGGATAGATGCTGAATAAATCTAAATTTTTAAAACAAAAACAGACCTTGGGTTAGTTAATTAATATAATAATTTGTGTAGTAAAGTGTCGTGAAAAATTATATCTTTTTCATTCTAAAATATCCGTAATGGTGTTCTTTATAGCACGTCTTAAATGCTTAAGCGGTTAGTGGTATACACTTTTTAGGACGTCTGATAGGTTCAATTTGCTAATATGCTATGTATTTTTTAATTTCTAACTTATCACTAAAAAATATTATAATTTTATTTTGTTGTTCTAATACAAAATCCTTAGTCATGTTTTGGTCTCCTTTACTTATATAAACAAAATAATACACTAATGCTTCACTAACTACACAACACCAAACCATATCCAACTAAATATCTTATTAGCAACTACATTGTAATTAATATTTCTACAGGTTTGGGAGGTTTTTCAAAGACAATAGATTGAAAAATTTTAAAAGCACGGATAAATTAAGGTACTTTCTATAATTAATATTTTGAGCAGAAAACTAGCAATCCTCTCTTTTTTCCTCACATGAAATTTTCCACCAGATAAAACGGCTGCCCAGGATCAGGTTGTCAGCTGTCGATTCGTTTGATGGCGATCTACTCTCTTGGACCAATTTAAACAGAGAATGTGACACTAAATTCTGGATGAATAACCTTCATTATGTCGACTGTCCATCATCATATTATTAAAATGTTACTATGCAATTTCTTTTTTGTTTTCCACGAGAATGTAAAGAATCCTGTTCTGTGTGAATGTATATCTGTCTATCTATCCAAGAATTAAATGAGCTATAGATTTGAAATTTGTCACGCAAGGTAAGTGAAGCCTGTTACGCGACAAGTGGTGTGGAGTTTCCCGTAGTTATTAAGCATCGTATTGATTAATACTTCCTGGGAGTGTTTTCTCCACTCTTATTGATACCTAAATTGTTACCAGGAAAATATATATTTCCAAAAACCGTGACAAAATATACATATTCCATTGCAACTCTTTGATAAACCTTATTCAATACTTTATTCCGTGTTATGGAAATTCAGATAAATCCAAACAGAAAAAGAATAACGATCATGACCAATGATGATTTTCAAAGCTACCCAGTACAATGTTGATGAGAACACTTACATTAGAAGTTTATCAGGTACCGTGAATGAAAACAATAACATTCCATAAAGTAGCTAAATTAGTGTCTTATCTCTACTAGACATTATTGTCATGCTTCCTTATCTTAGTAATAAATAACAGGGGGAATTCCACACAGTTTATCATAAAGTAGACTGGTTTATTCAACACGGTTTAATGTTTATACAGTTTTATGTTAAGAAAAATGGCCTGATTTTCTTTTAAGATTTCACTGTATTCTACATATTCTCTCTCTCTCTCTCTCTCTATATATATATATATATATATATATATATATATATAATATATATAAGTAGTTAACAGATTAGCTGCTGTTCTATACTGAGTGAGACCGACTACTGTCTCCAATATTGTCTGTCGCATTCAGCGTGACGAAGCCTCTTGGTCACCTGTTTTGGGTATTCAATAATCATGCGTATGTTCTATTAAATCAGCTAATATTAAGTTTGTTAGTGGATTAAGAATAACTGCCTACTCAGGCAGTGTTATTTATGTAATGTGGGTTTTTGTAATCAGCTGTTTATAACTGTCACCTCATTTGATTACCATTGGAAACTTAAAAGTTCGTGGGGTATATGAATGAATTTTAAATTTAAAAAAGGCTCAACTAGAGTATGAGCTTACGGTTGATACCAAGAATGTAGTCAGAAAATAGTTTTAATATTCTGAATTTCTGTTAATAATATCGATTATTCTAGCAATTATTGAGAGAACCATTGTTTACAGAATTACAGGATGAGAGCTTACGTACATTTATGAACATAATGTACAGTAATGTAACTTATATACATTACTGGGCTCCATTATGTGTACCTAACGCATTAATAAAGCTGTTTAAAATGGTTACAGATTCCATTCGTCTTACATTTAAAAACGCTAGAAAGTATCAACCATTTGTACCTAAAAGCCCTTTTTTGTTTTAAAGTCGCAGAGTCAAAACACCTTTAGCCCCATTTACATAGTGAATGAGTAGACCGACAGTTTCAAGATTTTTATTTAAGTTTAGTGTGCTTTTTTAATTCTAAGTAT
This sequence comes from Homalodisca vitripennis, assembly GCF_021130785.1. Lineage (NCBI taxonomy): Eukaryota > Metazoa > Arthropoda > Insecta > Hemiptera > Cicadellidae > Homalodisca > Homalodisca vitripennis. The sequence continues at coordinate 72,552,421 of NC_060213.1, forward strand.
TCTCACATATTCAACATAAATATCACAACTTATTCTTTATGTGTTATTAATATCTAAAGCATGTGTACCGGTTTCTCACAAAAACCCTGTATATAATTATTTTCCTTCTTTTAAAAAGAATAAAAATTATACACCATAAACAACATAAAATAGTGTTTTCAATAGTTAAAGAATGTTTAATTACCAAGTTTTCAAGTTTGTCAAACTAGAGTTTTTATTTCCTAAAACTACCGATTTACCTTCCAATATTATTCGCTCACAACTACCACTTTTTTAGCATTTAATCACTTCACAGTCTAATATCATATAAGAACTCTTCATTAGAAAGAGAGACTTGCTTTAACATTCACAATTCAACACGTTTTAATGTCCTATATATTTTATACACATATAAAATTAATGCTAATAATATTTTATAAGATTTTACATGCAAATAGTACAAATGTACATCCTAACAGTACTAGATATGTACATTGTTTTATACTTTGTATATAACGTATTCTGTAGTTGTTACCTATATCACAAAGTATGATAAATATTCTCTGATAATATAGATTTTACACACACAGACAGATTACTGATAACGCTGTTATAAGATTTGACATGCAAACTAGTAAAATGTACATCCTAACAGTATTAGATATGTACATTGTTTTATACTTTGTATATAACGTATTCTGTAGTTGCCACCTATATCACAAAGTATGATAAATATTCTCTGATAATATAGATTTTACACACACACACAGATTACTGATAACGCTGTTATAAGATTTGACATGCAACTAGTAAAAATGTACATCCTAACAGTATTAGATATGTACATTGTTTTATACTTTGTATATAACGTATTCTGTAGTTGTCACCTATATCACAAAGTATGATAAATATTCTCTGATAATATAGATTTTACACACACAGACAGATTACTGATAACGCTGTTATAAGATTTGACATGCAACTAGTAAAAATGTACATCCTAACAGTATTAGATATGTACATTGTTTTATACTTTGTATATAACGTATTCTGTAGTTGTCACCTATATCACAAAGTATGATAAATATTCTCTGATAATATAGATTTTACACACACAGACAGATTACTGATAACGCTGTTATAAGATTTGACATGCAAATAGTAAAAATGTACATCCTAACAGTATTAGATATGTACATTGTTTTATACTTTGTATATAACGTATTCTGTAGTTGTCACCTATATCACAAAGTATGATAAATATTCTCTGATAATATAGATTTTACACACACAGACAGATTACTGATAACGCTGTTATAAGATTTGACATGCAAATAGTAAAAATGTACATCCTAACAGTATTAGATATGTACATTGTTTTATACTTTGTATATAACGTATTCTGTAGTTGTCACCTATATCACAAAGTATGATAAATATTCTCTGATAATATAGATTTTACACACACAGACAGATTACTGATAACGCTGTTATAAGATTTGACATGCAAATAGTAAAAATGTACATCCTAACAGTATTAGATATGTACATTGTTTTATACTTTGTATATAACGTATTCTGTAGTTGTCACCTATATCACAAAGTATGATAAATATTCTCTGATAATATAGATTTTACACACACAGACAGATTACTGATAACGCTGTTATAAGATTTGACATGCAAATAGTAAAAATGTACATCCTAACAGTATTAGATATGTACATTGTTTTATACTTTGTATATAACGTATTCTGTAGTTGTCACCTATATCACAAAGTATGATAAATATTCTCTGATAATATAGATTTTACACACACAGACAGATTACTGATAACGCTGTTATAAGATTTGACATGCAAATAGTAAAAATGTACATCCTAACAGTATTAGATATGTACATTGTTTTTATACTTTGTATATAACGTATTCTGTAGTTGTCACCTATATCACAAAGTATGATAAATATTCTCTGATAATATAGATTTTACACACACAGACAGATTACTGATAACGCTGTTATAAGATTTGACATGCAAATAGTAAAAATGTACATCCTAACAGTATTAGATATGTACATTGTTTTATACTTTGTATATAACGTATTCTGTAGTTGTCACCTATATCACAAAGTATGATAAATATTCTCTGATAATATAGATTTTACACACACAGACAGATTACTGATAACGCTGTTATAAGATTTGACATGCAAATAGTAAAAATGTACATCCTAACAGTATTAGATATGTACATTGTTTTATACTTTGTATATAACGTATTCTGTAGTTGTCACCTATATCACAAAGTATGATAAATATTCTCTGATAATATAGATTTTACACACACAGACAGATTACTGATAACGCTGTTATAAGATTTGACATGCAAATAGTAAAAATGTACATCCTAACAGTATTAGATATGTACATTGTTTTATACTTTGTATATAACGTATTCTGTAGTTGTCACCTATATCACAAAGTATGATAAATATTCTCTGATAATATAGATTTTACACACACAGACAGATTACTGATAACGCTGTTATAAGATTTGACATGCAAATAGTAAAAATGTACATCCTAACAGTATTAGATATGTACATTGTTTTATACTTTGTATATAACGTATTCTGTAGTTGTCACCTATATCACAAAGTATGATAAATATTCTCTGATAATATAGATTTTACACACACAGACAGATTACTGATAACGCTGTTATAAGATCTGACATGCAAATAGTACACATGTACATCCTAACAGTATTAGATATGTACATTGTTTTATACTTTGTATATAACGTATTCTGTAGTTGTCACCTATATCACAAAGTATGATAAATAGTCTCTGCTAATATAGATTTTACACACACAGACAGATTACTGATAACGCTGTTATAAGATTTGACATGCAAATAGTAAAAATGTACATCCTAACAGTATTAGATATGTACATTGTTTTATACTTCGTATATAACGTATTCTGTAGTTGTCACCTATATCACAAAGTATGATAAATATTCTCTGCTAATATATATTTTACACACACATACAGATTCCTGATAACGCTTTTATAAGAAAGTGTTCGTCGAATTAAATACGTAACTTACTCGGGTTACAACTATCTAAATAAATTGCCTATAGTTTTATTTATTTAATCCAAAATAATTCAAATTTCTACAAATTAATTTTAACTAATTTTAGTGCTGTTAAATATATGACATAAAGTTTTTAAACTGTTTCATAGTTTGATAAGTTTTACAACTGTGGACCTTTCTTATAGTTAATATTAACGACTAGTTGGAGTCGGTGAAAAATCAGTGTTTGTGGATTTACATTTGTGTTTATTTTTACTCATAAATTTTGCTTCCAGAAAGGTTTATGTGGATTCAAAAGCACCATGCATAGAACCTTTGATACCAAAAATAAAATTGTACTAAGATTTGTGATGCAAAATTTTGGTTATCCAAATAGTTTTGCATAGTACTAAATAGCTTTATATAGCGTCAGTTTGATAAAAATCATATAACAGATTTATAATAAACTAAAAAACACAAGTAACTGTTGAATAAATACTCAAGAACGAAGTACAAAGAAGTTGAAATTAATCACCGTTAAATTAAATAAATTAATTGCCGTGTTATGTCATTACTACCTACTATTGTTTCAAGATAATAGTGAGAAAATTCCTTCATAAATTAGGATAGGTTTACTCTTGCATATTTATACTCCGGTATATATCAAAGTCTTAACTATGACAAAAAGAGAGCTTATAAGTAAGATTTGGGAAAGATAAACTGTATTCACACAGAAATCCCGAGAGTCAAGCTGTGCTGAAAATATGATTTACAAGACAAGTTAATACACAAGCTGGAACATTTAAAGTCAGCCACTTCCATATGTCATCCGCTTTAGGATTACATCCAGTGTTGTAAGTATTGTCTAGTTTAAACAACCATATCTTTATCGTCTTAACTTGCAAACATGCATTGTTGTCTAGGCAAATAGAAACGTAAAGCGAAATTTTGCAGACGAAATAGTAGATTTATTTGTACCTAACAAACTGTTTAAAAAGTGTACTTAACACCAATGGAATACTTATTATGTTAATGTGTAACTAGATACCTACTAGTTAAATTTTATAAATTTACAGAACCGTGTATATTACCTTTCATGTATTATATTTCAAAATTTATATAAAATCCATTTCTTGTAACTATGTCATAATGTTTGTTTACTCTTCTCACAAATCAAAACTTTTAGAATGCCACTTAGTAATATAATTATGTTTAAAGATAGAAGTTCAGTTATGATGTGTATAGCAAAGAACATGATCAAAGAACTGATAATTTCCCTTAAAAAAATGGAAAATTGGTTTATATATTTAAACTAGTAATAACGATTGTTGTTCTAGACAATACAATTCTGGCTAAAAAAATAGCCAGATTTAAAAGATCAAGACAAAATTCCAAATTTGGCGGTTTATAGTAACATTTTAATTACGCCGGACTTTATTATTTAGAATCTGGGACACGAGTAACAAACTCCATGGAAACAATCTTTAGGGATGTGGCTGAAGGAATTTGACATGCCACTTAAAATTAAGATACTCTACCAACCGGACCGTGTTTGGCGTATAACACTTTTATGGACCTTTTTCACTACAAGCATGTTACCAACCGATAAAAAAACCATTGTTGGCTATTTCAAAATTATTTGGAGTGTTCCTGGTCCTACGCGTAATATAGCACGTGTGAGATCAAATTACTGCATGTCAGAAGGCATTTGGTATTCCATCTTCGTATCTGTTATTCTGTATTTCTGACCAATAAAACAATTCAATCTAGATCTGCAAAGAGATAGATTCTAAATTTTTGTCCCAACTCCTCAGTATGCCTACGGATATTTTGAACTATGTATCGCTTCTCGGCCTTTTGGCTAAGATCAAAGTGTAATCGGGAGAGGAAGCTGGACACCTATGGACCACTCGCCCGGATGCTGACGGCCGGAGGCTACAGGACTTCCGTGGACGCCTTTATCGTCGGCTCCCTGGGTGCGTGGGACAGCGCCAACTGGGGGACCCTGGCACGCCTCGGGGTTCACCGTAGATACGGCACATCCCTCTCCCGCCGCTGCGTCTCCGAGGCCATTCGCTGGAGCCGAGACATATATGTCACCCATGTATCCGGCGTCCAGCAGTGGCAAGACTGAACTTCTATGTGTTTTTATAGTTATTTATTTATTTATTTATTGCATGTTATTTAGTATATATTGACGATTTTAACTATTTATTACCATTATTGCATGTTATTTAGTATTTTAGTAATTTATTGACACTTGATTGACTTTTCTCCTACCTCCTAAGACTCGACAATGTTACCTTAAGTTTATTTGGAATAAGATATTTGGAAATTGTTTTTTAACCATATCAGAATTAAGACACTAGTTATGTAAGACACAAGAAAATAAGGGCTCAAGTCAATTCTAAATTCAAGAAATAGTCGACTCAAGCACGCTGGAACACCGCGTGCACTAGCTTGGCTCGGCTACTTCAAGGCGATTCCGGGAAGTGGTGAGACGCACCCCTGGCAGCTACCCAGTGGTGGCACGGACTGACCCTCCCTAATAAGGCTCCGAGCCAAGGAGCCACTGGGTGGTTCGCTGACTTCCCAGGAGGCGAATATGCTGCCTTTCTAAGAGGTGGCGTAGCATTCAACTGTCTGCTGTTTCTCCTCCCCTCCGGAGGAGCGCACTCATCTGCACCCTGCGTCTGGGCCAGCGACTTCAATGTCTGGAATACCTGGAGGCGTGAATTTTACGTGTTAGGATGAGGGAGGGGATGAAAAGGCATATGAATTAAGACCACGGGGGAGGATGGGAGATGGCCTTCGACTGCTGCGACACCAAATTCTCATGTCGCCAACAGAAATACGCGCTAAGGCAGGCAAAGAGACACTTCGCTTAGAGCCACCCTGACGGCGACCTGGGTGTCTGCCTATTATTCTACAACATCCTACAGGAAAAGATTATACTGGTGGTGACACTTGTTAGGCCTGCTGCTCCTGATGTGCCCCCAACTCCGACTCCTCTCCAGCTCCAGCTGGACTTCAACCTCAGAACGGCGAGTATCAAGAACACCTCCCTGAAGGGGTTGGACTCCTTAATGAGGGCGGAAAGCAAGGGGACACTTGGCATCCCCTCACGGGCGGACGTAGAGCTGGTCGAGCTCCAAGCCCATTTATCCGCGGTAGGGCATGCCTTCCGGCTGCTCACATCTCCTGACCCGAGGATCGCCCATTTTCCCCTGGGGGGCCTAGTCCTCTATGTTGGGCACCGCTCTGCTGCCCGGGTAGAAGTTGGACTACTCGTCGCGTACCTCAACGGAGATGTGACGGGAAACTTCAACATCACTACCACCTTCTCTGCGGCCCGGACTACGAGGACCAAGCGACGACCGCCTACGCTCCGAGGGGGTTGGAGTGAAATTTGTATCTGCTTGGAGATTTATGGTAACTATATGTAAGGAAAACCTTGGTTCGAAGATTGATGGTGTCTCTTGTTGGTCCTCGTTGAAGATAGAGGGAGTGGGAGGGGAAGGGTGATTAGCAGTTATTGCAGTAATGTATTTCGCTACCACCGCCCAAATTTGTTAATTTAATTTTACTGATGCTGATTGATGATATGATGATGATTTAAATTCCTCACGCTTTATTTATTTATGTTTCACTTAATTCCAGTGTTATACGGATTTCATTTTAACCAAATATTACGGTGGTTTATTTTTTACAACTACCTGTAACACCTGGGTTTTTCTTGACAAAAAGTTAAATGTAATGAGGAGCAAGCTTGAATTTCTAGAGAGTTTTGAATAGAATCAGAGATACGTTAGCCTTAGAACCAGGGACTGGTGATGTTAAGAAATGACCATGTTCAATTTCCATATTTCTTATATATTTAAATTATTAACAAAGAAGTGTGTTACACAATGATTTCGGTTAAAATAATATCGATTTAGGATATCTCTTTTATGTCTATATACTTAACATGCTTAAATTTAAATAAAAATATTTATCATCAACTAAAAAAGGAACAGAACATAAGTTTAAGTTTGAACTTTTGGTCCATTTTATGCATTCCAAACATTTGTGATGTGAAAAGCAATAGAACTTCTAGTATGTAAAGAGAGAAAGACTGTGGAACATTTCTAAAATATTTATTATTCTTGCGTTAAGATGGAGTATAGTATATTTATTATACAGAGTACAGAAAAGTTGGATTGTCTATAACAATGAAAAGTACGTCATGATGTCCTTGAAATTAGTATAAAAAGTAGCATAATTATGCTAATAATTTAATGTATTTACTGTTATATTGTTAATAATTTTTTATTATGAGAACAATATACTAAACCAATTTCCCCATGATGTTGGTAGGTGATATTCTTTATCTTTTTACTAACCGGTGCTGGGGTTTTTAATCTTAAAATAATATAAGCATATATACATAATGTTAAGCACTAGATAAAAAATATACTAACATTCACAAATGTCTTACTTCATCCTTTATATATATCGTGCTATAATATGTTTTGATATAAACTTTATTTTTAAAGCAATAATGAAATATATGTTAAACAATTTTGTGAATACATAACATACATTTATATCACACACTGAATTCAAAATACACCTCTCTCGTATGAAATAATACAGAGAATTTTTAACAAATTTGCCTCAATTGGTCAACTGTACAGAGATGTATAAATAAAACATCAGTCAGTGTTCCCGTGGGTTTGTTGTAAATAATTCATCAACCCCAATTAAATGTGAGTGTGCTATGGAGTCGATTTGATAAATAAAACTCACACTGCAATTAGTCCTGAAAACAAAAATATATTTTTTCATGACTTTTACTTGACTAGTTCTTTAAAATAAGTATAAATATCTGTATTGTTTGATATTTAATTTATCGATAGTAGGTATTTAATTACCTATATTTCATAGTCATCGTATTAACTTACTTACATTTATACGAAGTTTATTCTCTGCCACAGACTCAAGCACACATATAGACTATTAAACAAGTACAATTATTACTATCGTAAACAGGTACAACATCGGGGTACTCCACCCCACGTGTCACAATAGGCTTTGCTGAAGTTGAATGCAAACCTTTAAGTCTATAAGAGCTTTCGTTAGGGTATTTTTAATAGGTTAAAATTTCATATGATTGTAGTGAGTTTGTTTAAGACTTTATTTGTCCATCATGGTCATGCAAGATCAATGTAGAAATATTTATTGACACTCTGCCAAACCGATGGAGTGACATCATGGAACTTGATGTTGCTTATATTGAAGTTACGATTTTTGAAAAATTTTAAATGTATATGTCAGTTTGTTCTCGTGATGTGTGGACAGACATGAATGTCACTGTTCCAGTCTGTTTAGTGATAGGCTTCGTTAACGGTCGGATAAAAAACTATGAAAATATAAAGATTTCATTATTTACTTCATCTGTGCAAATAAACAAAGAAACAATACTATAGAATTTAATTTAACACTGAATACACAAATACTTCATTCATAAGTCCAATGTCAGCATTGTTAAAACATGATTTTAAGGCAATTTATAGTACTGCTAAATCCAAGCAGAACGTGTCAAGCCAATCCTTGCTATATGTCATCCACTTTGGGATTACACACAAAGCTGTATATTTTACTAAAATATAGTACAAAAATATATAGAAAATATGCAATTTGTCTGTGTAAAGAATTATGTGCCTCGTATTATTTTAAAATGTAAAAAATAACAATTTAATAATTAGCAAACATAATCTTTAAATAATGTTTATTCACAGCCTTTTATAAGTAGAAGTCATTTCTGTTGATCAGTCTGGCGACTGTTTTTCCATTTGAAAAAAAACATCGGGATTTATTAACAGTCTTTATGTACTTACCTATTTACTCTATTTGTACTTACATACGAGTTACTCTAGAGTATATATATACATATTTACTCTACTTAATTTACGCTACCAGTCCGTATTTTAGGAATTTCAAAATTGCGGTTCAGTTATATTTTACACTTTTTTATATTTTTACCGTTTACAAGTAAAGATGTATTACCGTACTGTTGGTAGATTACTATAAAAAAAGTAAATTCTGCCCCTTATCTCAATACATGGGAGGATATCTCCTAAGTTAAGCATGTATTGTTGCAAAAGATTGTTTTATTTCGTAATGTTACATACTGATATTTTCAACACATTTTAAGTAAAGTACAACACGTTAATATATAAATATATAAAATAACTAGCAGTAACAGTTATGCGGCTTCGCACGCATTTTTCTGTTCAAAACTCGGACAATATATTCATTTATTCTTCATCTATGACATAATAAACACTCCTGAGATAATCGATAGTCACTCAAAGCTATTCTAATCTCATGATCCATTTTAGATTTAAGTTTAAAGAACAGTTTTTTTTGGGTCTTGAAGTCGTAAAGTGAAACAGTTTTTATAAGATTCGTATTCCCTCCAACATTACATGATAATTTCATTTTAAGTGCTCCGACGATTTCAGTAACAATAAGAGTTAGCCTTTTTATCCAATGACGAAAGTGTATCGTCCAACTAAAAAGTTGCTGCGGCCAATATTAGTCTGTTCTGGTCGTTTAAATTCACCCCCCGTCTAATCTATTTACAGTTCCACAATTTACTTATGCTGTTGCATAAATAAGATATTCAGTAAAATAATTTATATGGATGAATCTCGATAAACTAATTAGGTTATAAAGAATTAAATTCAATCTGTTGAAATTAATTTTCTGCCTAAGATATTTCCAGTATTATTGAGGAGTGTGCCTTCAAGAAAATGTACCAACGAAAACCAATTTCGATCATAAAGCGTCTTCTTTCGGCTCTTTTCATTTAATTTCGATCTAACCAAATTCGATTACCTTATGTGCAAACAATCACGGATTTGTACAATGAAGTTTTTCTCATAATATCGTTTAATAGTATTTTCATTGCATTAGATAGTAAATTGATCATTGGTGCAATCTAAATAATTAGGCAATGACGTCTTCTATGCAACCTGCTTTACACTACTGATCAGGCACTTTACAATAAGCAATTTTCTGAATTTTAAATGTAAAAAAATGTTTCTGCTTCTTGATGAACTTCAGCTGAAATTATTAACAGCTGTTATGTATCAGTTCACTTTGTATTTCGTGTCATAGCGCAGTCTGCCGGATCCAATGTAAAACACTCTAAAATCCACAACTACTTACAAATTCCAGTGGAGCAAATTGTGAATCTAAACCAATCTCGAATTCCATTGAAAACACACACAAAATTTCATCAAAATCGGTCCATTCGTTTAGGAGGAGGTCAGTCACATACATACGAACACAAGAATATATATATATATATATATATATATATATATATATATATATATATATATATATATATAAATGTTTACATTCATTATTTTATAATTGGTAAAATAAATCTTAACAATTATTTAAATTTAACTAGTAAGATGTGAGTATTATTATTAGTCTAACCGAAATCTTTAGTATCAGTTATATTAATATATTTATTATAAAATAATTACCTCTTGAAAGGAAATTTACTTTAGTATTTTTACTAAGTACACACGAGTATTTGTAAACCCATTCAATACTTTCTGGTGGCATACAAATTTTCTTCAGCACTATTTTTTCTATAAAACAACAGAAAAATAGCTCGGTAAAATGTTCTGTTAAACGTTGAATGTAACATTGTTATAATGGCGGGAAACGCTTCACTCGACTTCCGGCTCTCCACAAAGGTCGCGCACTTCCGCCTTTACTTGATAGGGGCATACTGAGCTCTCCCTCCTACCGCTCTAGCCTCAAAATCTTGTCCTTGTGAAATGTTCACCGTATAAAAATCGTTCCTTAAGTGTGGATTTTATGAATAATTAAACCAATCACTATTTTATTTATGAATCATTTCAAAATAATTATAATTTGTTAGGACCAACAATGTTCATATTTACTCTTGAACAACTGTTTTAACTATATTCTTTCTAAATTCAACTTATATGTTTATTATTAAAGTTTTTAGCAATAAATTTTAATAACATAATCCTGTGCATTTCACAAAACGCAATTTACCCATACAGATTGTTGTGTCACATCCGCTGAGTTTTTAATGTTCTCCGGGATAGCAGATTGCCGCCAAACGTATCGACAGCTGACAAACTCGTCCCCGAGGAGTCGTTTTATCTGGTGGACAATTTCATGTGAGCCGATGATGAGAGGACTGCGGATTCTCTGCTCTGAATACTAATATTAGGAAGTGCCTTAGTCCAGCTGTGATTTTGAGATTGCTCAATATATTGGATTTGAGAAAACTTTACCCCAAATCTGTTGAAATATTTAATATGTGGCTGCTTATAAGTTAAGTATTTGGAAATTATTTGCCTTGTACAGTCGGTAAAGCAGTAGTTTATCAATTTCTAATATAGTTAAAGAAGAACAAAAAATGGCTAAGGTCTTGTGTTAGAACCACAAATAAAATTAGAAGAGTTTTGACTGATAAATAAAAAAGGAAAATAAAATAAATATATTACATTACCATATTAAATCTATCAGTTGTCCTAAGATATAGTAACTACGATAAATTGCTTATTCATTTAAGACATGCTATAAAGAACATCGATCTGAACCACGTTTTGGCAACCAAAACACAAATTTCCGACAGGATCTTTACAATAAAAATTATGATATTAGTTAAAGAACCCCAATTTAGTTTTTTTTTTCTTATTTGAAATCTTAAAACTTTTTATCAGCTATCTTGATCAGAGGTTCTTCAATTTTTTAAATGCAAAAATTGGGATTAAAATATCAAATTAAAAAAACATTTCTTGACTTCTACAAGATATTCCTGGTCCTCTTTTTTTAATTTACATGAACAGTATTTCAAATCTAAATATAAACTGTAGATTATTACTTTTCGCAGATGATACAGTCCAATTGTTGGAGACAAATAATTATATAACTAAAAACCAGGATGTGACAAAAGTTCAAAATTGGCATCAACGAAAGTAATAAACCATAAATAGAATAGAATATATTTATTTCCATCTTTTTCATTTATGTTACATAATAAGATGACAACTTGGAAAAGGCAAATAACCACCATTTGCCAGTATTCGGTGGTTATTTTGGTAATTTAATTATAACATAATTACAACTTAAATTAGTAGTCTTCCGTAATAAATTAACATTTTATTTTTTCGGCTTCTGTAGCGCATACCAACTAATAATAATAAAAATAAGTATGTAAGAGAACGAAAAAAAAAAAACCATATTTAATAATTGCACCTATTTTACAGTTACATCACCGTTAAAGAGAAAATAATTGAAGAGCATCACATTAAAGATATACGAAATTTATAACAATATAGATTAATACTAAATTAGATCGTAAGCTAGACAGTCAAAGTTAGGAAACAATATACAGTAAAATGCCTAAATCGTCAATATTATTGAGCCAGATTTTAACCTTTTTGGAAAACAATTTAAAACTAGTAATTTGTTTTATATTATCAGGTAAAAGATTGAAGCATTTTGGACCTAAGTATACAAATGTTTTTACAAAGAATGATCTGTTTACCTTTGGTCTAACAAAAAAACGGCGGACTGTGCTTCGAGTTGAATAAAACAAATTTTCAGTTCCACTGTTGCCGCTCTTTTTGAAAAACTTTAAACACAAAAAGGTTTTTTATAGGTAAAATTTGCAGATGTTTGAAAAGATAGTCAGTGTGTTCACGCTGTTTTTTAAAAAGCATAATTCTAACAAAGTGTTTTTGGGTCACAAAAAGTTTATTAATTAAGTTATCATAAGCGCCACCCCAAAACTGCAGCCCATATTGAAGGCGGGAGTTTATCAACGCGTAATACAGTGATCTTAAGCAAGTTATGTCACAGATATTTCTTAAGAAATAGAATGTTCGAATTGATTTCCTGATTTCGGCGTGTAATTTATTTATATGACTTTTCCACGTTATTTTGTTGTCAATTAAAATTCCAAGGTATTTAATTTCGGGTGTTTGTTGAATAACTTCGCAGGTACAATTTTGTACACCTAAACAATTGTTGTGGTACTTAAACTCATAGTCAAATTCAAAACCAGTCAAATCAAAGTTTAAAATTTTTGTTTTTGATGCATTTATTACCATTGCATTCCTGTTACACCAATTGTTCAGTAAAGCTAAGTCATGAATTATCGACTCTTTAATTGTAGCCCAGTTTTCAGACGAATACAAGAATGCAATATCATCGGCAAATGCTATGATTTCTCCACGAAACTTTTCTAATAAGAGATCATTAATAAAGAAGGAAAAGAGATCTGCCGATAGAACTGAGCCTTGAGGAACGCCGATATTTACTAAATTTATGTCACTCAAAACGTTGCGTATCCGAACTTGTTGTTCTCTATTTTGAAGAAAAGTTAGAAACCAATTTAGTGTAGGGCCTCTAATGCCGGTTACTTCTAGTTTTGTTAAAAGATAATCATGACGGACTAAGTCAAACGCTTTTCTGAAATCAATAAATAAGCCTGTTACTTTTTTGCCAGAATTTAAATTTGTATAAACCATATGCATAAGTTTTTCAATCGCGTCCTCTGTGCTTTTACCTTTTTTAAAACCGAATTGATTGTTAGAAAAAAAATTTTTTGAATAAAGAAAACTTAAAAATCTTGTTCTCATAAGTTTTTCCAGCAGTTTCGAGAAAATTGAGAGCAGTGTGATTGGCCTATACTGCTCTAACAATTCTGGATTTCCGCCCTTGAAAATTGGCACAACTATTGATTTCTTTAAAACCGTAGGGAACACTCCGGTAGCAAAGCTTATATTGATTAGTTTGGCTAAGGGGTCAGAAATGACATGATTTATTTTCTTTAAAAGAATTACATTAATGCTATCAAAGCCGGAAGACTTTTTGTTCTGAATACTTCGAATTGTACTTTCCACTTCATCTTTGTCTACAGGAAAAAGAAACATTGATTGATTTTGTCTTTGTAAATTAGTAAACGTTTCGTTACTTTGGCCTAGATTCTGATAAATAAATTTGGTGCTCGAAAAATAGTTGTTAAATTCATTTGCTATAACATCCTCACTTTCAATAGTGCGGCCATTTTGAAGAGTAATTTTACCAATTGGTTGCTTTTTGTTTCCTAATAAACTGTTTGTCAAGCGCCACTGTTCCGCTGGACGGCCACCGCATTTGTGAAACAGCTCAGCATTCAAATGTAGAGAAAACAGAATAATTAGCCTTTTCAATAACATATCATAAATTACCAACTCAAGAAGAGGAATCTTATAGATATTAAGGCTATAATATAGTTACAAACTTAACCTTCGAATCACTTATTAAACATGTAGAGGTACAAATTCAAAAAGTCTTTAAAACCATTTTATGTTTTTAAAGAAAAACATTAAAACGCATTATTTTCGGAGTTTTTAATCCGTGTACTTTGGAGTACTAATGGGTACTTTGGACAGTAAAAATATTGTAAAGATTAGTCAAACTACTTTAAATTTAAGATTATATATCATATATATATCAGTTCTTTATGTGTAACAGAATAACGTTAGTTCTAAAAAATAAGTTATATGTAAGTAGATCAAGTAATTCACAAGTATAAATTTAGAATCAAACATTGCGTTTAGTTTATATAAAATTTAAAAATTATTTTAATAAGACATATGTCTAAAAATCTGTTACAAAATTTAAATTCAAGTTTTTATATTGGACGTCTCTGTGACCGATAGCTCTTACTTTGAAATAAAATTGACTGTAGAAAGTATTAATAATCAGTATAGGAGAATTTCTGTGATTTAATTTTTAATTATCTAATTTTCATGTGACAGTATCCCATAAACAGGTACAACATAACAAGTTCATTTTCTTACAGCATTTTGAAAATCCATATTGATCATTCTTTGAATCATAAATAATTATTAGACTTTTAGTTATTACTTTTAGTATACATATTGGTATATTTTCTATAAACCCCTTTGGATTCTAATACATTTCCATATTTTCCCAGTGCACTTTTTTAATTGATACATCTGGTGCATAGTTCTGAAAAGTAAACCTATAGATTTTGTAACTGATCTGTATACAGTAGAACTATTACATTTTACTCTAAATTATTCACATTCAAACTATCGAATCTTTAAAGATGTTCCTGATTATTTTGTTTATCTGTTTGAAAACCAACTATAACTAACTTATGATTGAATGTATTTCTAAAAACATTTTTAATTTTGAAAGAATAGGGTGTTCCAGAAATTCTTGTTTTTTCAATACATTGCTAATCTAGAAAATTAAGCATAGCATTTTCTGTTTTTTAATTTTATGAATATATTGAATTTTACTTCAGTTCTTATAATAGTAATCATTGGGACCATAAAAAATTTGTTTATTGTTCTACTTTCATTTATAACATTTTCTGTATCTTTTTCAATATTGTATCATAATTTTCTTCTCTTTATAAAATTAATATCAAATCTACCTTTATAAATATGAATATTTAAATTTTCAAAAAACTTTCCTATGTTGGAAATAAGTCCCAACAGTTTAAAAGATTCATTGGTAATTTGAGGAACAACATCACTTTTATGATAACAAAGGTTTCTTTTATTTTACTTAGTTTACTACATTTTCAACTTTAGGTTTGAAATTATTATATTTCCTAACCTCAATGGAAAACTGTATAAAATTATAAATTAATCTAAAATTATCTATTGTAAGATATACGTGACTAGCTTATTTTGTTAAAGTATTAAAATATAACATGAAAAATTTATGTAAATTATATTCAAAATCAATATTAAATTCAGTTTGTTATTTGATTTATGAAACTTTTGTTCATTTAATGGATGCAAATTATTAAATTTTGCTCTATCAATATCACCGCAATCCTTTAATAGCAGGAATTGAGTTGAATGCTAGCTAGGAATTATTCCGTACAAGTTTGATGAAAATCTCAAACTGAATATGCATTATTAGTTTAGATGTTTTATTCGCACAGCACTGATGGGACTATAACTTTTGTAAGGTTGGTGGATTCAGGGGAAGTGGTGGTATTAGAGACTAGAGTGCATTTACCTTGTAAAGTTAGATTATGAACCATTATGTATGTATATATCTCCTTGGCTATAGTGTGAGAGGATTTATTAGTAGGTTCGATCGGCAATTCAACACACTTACTTGAAATAATACACATTTTTATTTAATTTAAAAATAAAATTTCTTTGCATTGGTTAAAAAAAATTTAATCAGAATTATGTTATTACACATACAATTTATTATTGATCATGAACAAATTTTAATAATCGTTTCAAATAACAAGTTACATAAAATTTGTACTTGCATATTATGCTTTAAATCGTTAATTTTCATCTAAATTTCATCAAGATATTAAACGTGAAAAGATGTCTCTTTTAATATTTCAAACAACTACATATTAAAAAGCTACTCTAGGAGAGATCTTTCTCTTTAAATATCTAAACAGTTGCAATGATCAGACTATGCAAGGAGAGAATGTTATCTTTAAATATTTAAACGGTTACATTTTATCTTTAAACCTTTACTAAGTTTGGATATTTTAAAAATTACTGCAGTTATTGTGTTTAAGGGCTTGCTTTATATTGCTTAGGTTATAAATACATGTATATATGTATAAACCTTTCCAAATTATTGTAGTTGTGAATTATGGGAGTCAGGACAGAGAAAATGCAAAATTTCTCTGAGAATGAGCGTGGTTGCAACAGGCAGAGTTGTATAAAATCGACCCAAAATTGTAAGATATAAAGCGGCTCGGAGGAACAAAGATGAAACTAGGCCGTCACAGCCTTACGACTCCCGATATTTCTTTTTAATTTACCAATTAATCTAGTACAATTAAATTAAACCAAAATTATATTTTTAAGTGCAATGAACCCAACCTTGAGAACTGGTAAAACTAGTTACGTATTAAATAAACTGTAATTTAAGATAACCTTGCGAGTGTTTGGTTTGCAAGTAAACTTGGCTTACTTTGACAGACTGGTTTTACAAAAAGCCCTTTCACGTGTTGCTCTTAGATCTTAAATAATACTTTTACAACATTTTAAAGACTATTTAAGTTGCCTTCTACAACTTAGAAGTACTTTACTGGTAATATTTCGCAGTCCAACATCTCTACTAAAGATGAACTCCATGGTGAAGACCTCCATCTTTCTTCTTGTATTAATGTTTATCAGTCAGGTATGTTTAATGATAACACGTTTGGTGAAATGTTTTCCAAATTTAACACCTATATGTGTATAATATTCAGTAATTATATGTGGTATGAAAAATATGGGAGTAAAAATGTTTCAAATATTTGTAACATTATATGACAAATATAAGCTACAAATATATAAATCCAATCGTGTTCTTTACAAAGAATATGTATTTAATGTAATAATGTAAAATACGTAAGAGTAATGTAATGTAATTTAGGTAAGAATACAGTATATGTCAGTACTTGTGTTTAAACCCTTACGTAGTCATTTTAAAGCTCATAAATCCCACTATTAAGCCGGGTAAAGTCTATAAAATAATAATATTAAACATGTTAAGCTGACTGGATTCTCTAATGTATATTGACAAATAATTATGAAAATATTGAGTTAATACTATTTCATAATTAGATTAAATGACGTAATGACGTTGGGACATTGTGATAGGTTTTTAAAATATTCTAAACAACGAGATTAAATACTAAACTGACACACTAGTTTAATCTTCTGAATTATCTCAAATACAACATAAACCAAGAAATTTTGTAACTCAGAGAATGTAGAACATATGGCTGAGTGCAATTTTGTTATTCCTAAAATTTTTTAAAGCGCTTTTAAGGTGTAGAGAGTACAACCTACACCTACAGAAGGTCAAATCTTTTACATAACCTGTGCTCTGAGACAATAGACCATCCACCAGATCCTATTCGTTCAATCTGCGAAAATGCTCGATTTATTCTCATATGTTTTTATACATATTTAAATGTCTCTTGGACATTAGATAGTTATAGACTAAGGGGACTTTTTCACTATTTTTTACTTACTCTTTGCCTTGAGGTTATGCTAGAATTGACAACTATGTATGCACTAAGTATGTTGGGCCCACCATCGGAGGTTCTTTTTTTAAGTTTATTTCTGATACAATCCTCTTATAAACAATCATAATACGAATATACGCTGCCAATAAGTCTAAGAATTTGCTTAAAAGTATGTATCAGAAAAATTATTATTATTTTGGGTAAAACAACCAATCTTTCTTCTTTAAATACTGTTTTATACACATAGGGTAAGTAATACTAGATTTTATTCACAAGCTCACCAACTAGTATAGAAATAGCTTTGAGCACACGCATTTGTAGTAGTAAAATGTACTTTTGTTTTGAACCATTGTCAAAATTGTACCTTACTTAATGTTTACTTTAACTATACCCTATTTAAGAACGGGATTTTTTTTATTTTGGAGTTATTAGCAAATACGATACTGAGGTTTTATTTATTTGTCTGCACAAGCTTTAATCAGTTTCAGAAAAAAATTAAACTTAGAAATAAAATTTGCAACATAAAGTCTTTTCAATGTTTAAAATTGTATAAATAAGCATAATTTATCTATAATTACGATTAAAATTAATAAAATGGATACAATTAAATCATGCAGTTGCACAAAATAACATATATATCAAAATACGTATAAACCAATAGCTTAACTGTGTTTGCAATAACATAAAAATGAGTTGTAGAAGAGTTGTCCTGGTGTTTTATGATCTGTGGCGTCTCTCAAGTTTCATGCTTTTACACATCTACTAATTTGCTTATTCTGTGCTTTAATTTTTTTATATAATTGTCGTTTTCACAGTATTAATATATATTGTTGTTGACATGAAGACAACATTTGATTATTTCTACTATTGTTTCCTGTTGCAGAATATAGAAGCCACGCTTTAGGTTGACGATGGGTTGAACGGCATTGCTGGAGGTCTCAGTGGTGCTGTGGGAGGCGTTGCTGGAGGTCTCAGTGGTGCTGTGGGAAGCATTGCTGGAGGTCTCGCTGGTGCTGTGGGAGAAGTTGCTGGAGGTCTCGGTGGTACTTTAGGAGGTGTTTAAAGTAAAATTAATATATAACTCTCTAAATTTAAAACTCATCTACCAGTCAGTAGTTTATTCATAAAGTAAGAAGCAAAAATATAAGCTGCTTCATGCTCATAAAACCTACTTACAAAGCATTGTATTAATTCATTCTTTAAAATATGTTACCGTAATATGTGCTCAATAATAATGTTGGATCAATAATAAATACTTCACTTTATTGTAAAAATGCATCTCTGATTCATTTTTAATCCTTAAAACCCTAACTAAACTTAATACGCTTTGCCCCCCCCATTATCTAAAACTTTTTTTCATTAAGTTTTATTTATCTATCTATCTTCATTAAAGTTTTGTTTTTCTTTATAAAAATAAAATTTTAAACATTTACTATTTTCTTACGAAAACAAGTATAAGAGAAAACATGATAATTGCCAAAATCAAGATTGTATTTACAATGAAAATACCCTTTTTGGAATCGTGAACCCACACCCAAAAAAGATAATTTTATCTGCATGCTATATTACATGTACATTTTTTTCATTTCCGAAAATTCTGTCAAAGTAATTTTAGGGAGTGCAACTTTAATACGACACTACAGTGTCACTGTGTAAGATATGTTTTAATTTTGTATTAATTCTAAATATTGAAAAAAAGATCTTAAAATCTTTTCCTTAACTTATGTGAATAGTTAATATGTTAATACCTAAGTATATCACAATTTACTAATAGTAAGATTCATAAGCTGTACAATACACAGTATACTCTACATTAATGTTGTAATCTGAACACAATAAAATGGATATGGAAAAGGGGCCGACGCTAGTTCCGACTTTGCATAATTTTGTACTTCCTTATAAACCCTAGGAGGATGCAATGGCTGAAGAAACCTTATAGCATAATACTGAACTTTTCAAGACATTTTACTATAAGTCCTTATATATTTACTTCATTAATCAAGCCTAAAAATAATCTTTAATTTAATGTCAGTTCTATTTATTTTTCTATTTTATTGTTTCCATGTCAAATTATTTCATTATAAATTTAAACACAGCTAATTTTCAACTCCTTTAGTTGGTGTTGTAGAGTTTTTTCTTCGTAAAATATGTTTAATGTTAAATTCATGAATGTTTAAAATAACTTTCCTGAATATAGTCTGAGTAGGCAAAGTTATTATCATCTGCTTAAATTTAAATTTAAAAATTTAGAAAATTTTTAAAATACGTTTGAAATTAAATGTGTGAAAGTGGTACAATATGCGCATTAGTGACATATTTTATTACTTTATAACCTATGGAAATTATACGTTTATAAATATCTTCCTAAAAAATTAATTATTTCACAAATAAAAATAAACAACTCACTGTTCAAAGCTATAACTCATTTACAAATCTAAACATTTAACAATTTTATCTTTTGGCGTTTTCATATAGTTCTTTCAAAGTTTTTTAGATGTTTGTATTTTATACTACGTGTTAATACGGATATACGTGTTTTATACCTTTTTTATATTTATGGAAATTGTTCTTAACAACTATGGATTTAATTTAAAAAAATTGTTACGAAACCAAACACCTATCCCATCCTAAGCATAAATTAAAAAACTGGCCGTGATATTAATTTTTCAATGTTAACAAAACTCGGAATTTAAAAAAATTCAACTTGCATATCAAATATTTATTAATAAATTCCTTAAAAAGTGTTTTATTTTATCTAACTATATCATATGTTAATATTTAGCACGCTTCAATAAAACTGTAGATACAATGTTAAACTATTCACGGAATTAAGTAGAACCGTGACTTTAGTGAAATTTAATTCCCTAATTCACAAACCAAGGACACGTTATGTTCAGACTCGAGCAACAACATGACATGGTAGTGAGAATAAATAAATATATATTCTGGTCATAGAACAATCAAATGCTCATTTCGTTCTTTAGTTTAGATATTTGTACACTTTTCTCTTCATGCACGTGTCTTGAAGTTTCAAAGGATACATAATTAGCAAAAATATATTATTAATTTATTATTTTTTAGAAATATCATCAAAAACTTCTGTTCTCCTCATTCAATTTGAAGTAATTCAGATAATTAAATCAGTATCAAGTTCAATATTTTTATTCTGTCCCTTTCACAATACATTTTAAACATTACTCAGAATTGTTCAAAACACAAATAATAGCTTTATAACTTTTAATTTGAATTTCCTAATCTTATTCCATACACTCAGGCTGATTGGTAACCCTTATTCATGGTAATCATTCTTATATTAATTATAAAAATCACGATATATTTTATTTAATATGCTTATACTTTATTCAATGAGTTGTTAAAAAGCCACTTTGATTTCATTGTTTTAATAATTTAAGTGTTCAATCTAATTATATTTCAATAATAGAATTCAATTTTCATAATTAAGAGTTTTTTACTGCACATTTTCCAAGACACGTACCTGAGTATTATTGTGACCAACCACCCCTTGGTGGCTGTTCGATCATTAGTGCGACCAATGACGGCGAAAAAAGGACAACGAAACATATTCTGGCTTCTTAAATAACTTTATCATATACCGGCTTTTAACGTCCAAAGTTAACGTAGCTAGGCTCCCCTACCGCTCGTAAAGTTACAAAATTCATCGAGCTGCATAATCGTTTATTAACAATAAAAAATAATGAATAACTACTTTGGTTATGTTTTGTATGTTTAGTTACATAAACTAAAGATACTTGCTATCAAATTCGGGACTACAGTTTCTAAACAGATACACCTATTAACCGACATTACAACCGCAACTCAGTTAGCTCGATACATAGTTACGTTGTACTTGGGTGCAATCTCTGTTACTGCACCAAGTAATAGGTAAAATATGGTGTTCGTTTTCAGAACATTACAACCACAACACAGTTAGCTCGATACGTTGTACCTGAGGACTAAGTTGCAATCTCTTTTACAACCAAGTAATAGTTAAAATATGGTGTTCGTTTTCAGAATCCTTTTTATGCTGTATATTTTATTGTCTCTTATTTAGTTAATAAATAATATTATTTTTAATTCAGCTTAGATTTTCTTCTCCATGTTTGTACACACAATCTCTTTTTAACCTACATAAATGTGACCACCTATTAGAAACGTTCTACAAGTAAATCGTCCACACTCACTTTATCCTTATATTCTATTCCCACATTACAACTGAAGTAAGTAATAGATAAATTGTACTTAATGATGACTTAAAAATGCATTAATTGTAGAACGTAATGTTCGACTTAAGTAAATGAGTAAAATCGGGATTTTAGATTTACAATGATTGTTTGTGGTTTTATTTCAAATTTCGCGCCTGTAAACATCTCATTGACCTCACCACCGTACATGGACATTAGGGACTAAGTCTCTTACACAGATCCATGGTGCCAGAGATTTATTTATGGAATAGGTATTTTATAATCATAATATCTACTTGATTACATATAACTGTACTACTCGTATACAACTTGTAAAACTGTGTCAAGAAACATTAAGGATGTAAGAAACAAGTAAAACGATAAAATATGAGAACCTAATTATAGCAATTAATATTATAACAGTGTTACTATTCATAAATATAGTTAAAAGAACAGAAACAATTTTCTTCGTACATAACTGCTGAATACTTATTTCAATTTTATAATGAATTTTCTTTCATAATTTCTGACAAAAGTATACAGTATATTTAAATATGTATATTTCATGTCATAATAGTTATTATGAAATAAAATGGATTTTATATGTTTATAATAAATTATTCAGCAATTAATAGAAATAAAACAAAACAGTTCTTTGGATTAAATATTTCGCTATTTTGTAATTCATTACTACTTCGCCGAAATGTGTTTGTAGCTCTACGTACCAAACTTTATTATATTTACTTTCTATAATTTCCTTTAGCATACGTTTTTAATCTATACAATTATTTATGACACTTATTCCCTGTCGTTCATATGTTTATAAGTGTTATTTCGTTGAACAAATTATGTGATCTAATATAATATCACTTATTTCTCTGTAGAAAGTGAAACTACAATCTCTCACTAAATATGCCAAGTTATAACTTGCCCTATAGGATATGATTAGTTAGTGAGGAACTCGAAGACCTGGAAAACCTTTATTTTTGTTCGTCTGTCCGCACAATATCTCTTAACGATATGACCGTATGGATTTGAAATTGTATACGAACCACCATTTTTACGCAAGGAACACTGACTTTCATTATGGTACATGACACTCAATTTGATTTGGCTGAGGGTTGGCGAATATTTTATCTTTCGTCTTATGAATAAACACGATGGCATCGAGAAAATAGAATAAATACACGTGTAAACAAACTCAGTACACTCATAAGAAATTTTAAAATGTAACTATTCCAACATATATAACGTAATCTTATGCTTATGCTGACTTGGTGTGCAGGACTTTTTTATTTAAACTCTGATGTAAAACCTGATTTGGTCAACAAAAACCTGAATTTAATACATGACAGTAATCAGTAAAATTGACATTTTGTAAGAAATTTTAATTTCTACATTGTAAAGAATTAATTTATATGATGATGCATGTCCAATGGAATTTGCGGAACATCATTGAAGTCTTTCATTTAATAAGCTGACACAATTTCTATTTTTAAATTTTGAATTAAACCTGGGAGAAGCCTGTTCACCACTGTCACGTACTCTTACCTAGTATATATTTAAAATGCAATTTTTTGTCTGTAATAATATCGTGTTGGTAATATGAAATATTGCATAAAACCGCCGTATGCAATTCTTGGAAGTTACTTTTTCCAATCTGAATTGGACCTTTCCATTATAACTAAGTATCTGGAGGATTATATGGTTACTTTATTATGTAACCTGCGTGGCATTTAAATTTACTTTTATTAGACACATATTAATATGACCTTTAGTTTTTTAAATCTCTCCTTTCTGTTTATATTGTGGTTTCAAAATTTATCACTTATATGGTAAAAAATATTACTATAAACGTGTAAACATACAATATAAATTACGAATACCTGCTTTCATTTTATATGTTTCCAGCATTATTGTACTAGTATATTCACAAACATCAAAATATAAACTACTTTCATAAGTATATACTAAATTAGTATTATTGCGAAGTATTATATGTTTCATACTGTCACAGATTCTACACAGGATAACATTAAACTAAGCGACATCAATAACGATCCTTGTGGGACTCCGTACATTAGTATGTTGTGGCTTGATGGCCTCATACAGCAAGGACATAATCATCCCAGATTGATCTTAACCTGAGCCTACCACTGCCAGTGCCGCTCATTAGGTATCCTGCCTCCTACACCAGGAGCTTAATTGTCTCTGCCTCTCAACTATAATCTCTTTTTGCGTAATAGCGTTTTATATAACCGAAACGGCAGCCAGGTTTCTTTAAGCCTAGAGATTTTTCAGCCCTCTAGGTAAATACTGAATATTGAAGGTTCTCTACAACAATAAAAATATAAAATACAGAACTCTCATTGGAACACATTGCACAGCATGATCCAACGTCAGGCTTAGGAACTACCATTAGTAAGCGCTCTTTCAGGGACGCCATATTTCAGCTCTAGAACAATTTACAGATGCAACAAATCAAATAAATACAAATTTTCTAAATAAAATTCCATCAGCTGCTATACCAAAACGCCCAATTCGCAACCAATAAGCTCAACGAATTGCAACTCGTCTGTGAAGAAAAGAACACAGATATATTTGTCTTGACCGAAAACGGGGTTAAGAAAATAAAACATTATTCTGCAAAATTCTAAATTTCAATCGGGCTACTACTTATTGCAGACAAGTCTCAAAACGACGGTGTTTCGATTTTTCTAAATAAAACTTCACAGTTTTTTCAATCAAGGAAAGAGTGGAAAAAGATTTTGAAGCAGCTGGAATCAAAGTATACATCAAAAAATCAAAAACAATCGTTGTCGGTATTTACAGGTCTCCCAATGGAAGCAATTACGTTTTCTTTTCAATATTAGAATCTTTACTGACAGACATGACCAACCTTGAACTGAATTATGTCCTAATGGGTGATTTCAATGTTGACGCGCTCTTACAATACGACTTGTCGACATGCTACGGTCCTTCAGATTGGAATTGTTGGTTACATCTCCAACGAGAGTAACGCAATGAATTATACTAACGGAACGCGCTTTGGGCCGCAGTAACGAGCCGGAATCAAGGTGTGTGTCCGATATCTGCAGGCGCTCGAAATGGACAAGAACTCACTCCGCCCATATGGCAGGCATTATAGTAATGATCTAACAGCACTTTAAAACGCCTTCGATACTTCATAATATTGTTATATTTCACAACTTATTTATTGTTACAAATGTTAGTAGCTGCTATTTGCCGTGGATTTTTGTATTTTTAGTTATAAAAAAACAGAATATTGTTACAATATCCAAATAACTGAGATTTTTACTTTTATTTTCCTTATAAAGTCGTTCACGAAAACTAAAAACAATGATATATGTACCAGGTGAAAAAATACCTTGTTTATTGACTGTATTTTATTTCAAGGTAAACTACATGAAATGTACAAACATGACATACTTAATCGACGTGTTGGAAAATAAAATTATTTTGGACAATATTTGCCTTATTCCTAAGTTAGTTTTTTTTATGTCCAATGGTTTCTGTTTTCAATGTTATGAGATGTAGTCTCCGTTTTAATAAAAAAATTACCCTTGGCTTCCAGTGAATTCGTTATTAGTTACATGTCCCTTGAAAACACTACCAGTAAAATGGTTACAAACTCTTACTATAAATTCAGAAGTGGTCCCATTTGTTTTTGATAACTTGAGCAAATAACAATATCTTACATTTATAAATACATCATCACTTTATTTTATTAATTTACCCTTAAATTTAAAATCAGTTAAAAGTGATTCTAAGTTCAGAATCATTGGCATGAAGTACAGAGCTACAGTCGTTACATTTATTAAGTTACTTTTTGAAATACGTCTTACAACGGCGCAATAAATATAATATAAATTTAGGATAACGTTCAAAGCGGTTAGCATTCTCAGAAGCTCTGACACTGTTTCGGAACATCAGATTTCTTACCCAAGTGAACTGTTTAGTATTTTGGATTATTACTGTTTCCACCCCTACTTCGAACACAGGAAAAAAATTATTCTAAATAGTCTTGATTAAAAATATAGGCTAACAAATAGTTAAAATCATATAAACTAAGTATATGTCTCTTAAAATACAAATACCTTTGATATTACTTAAAACCCCTAAAGCAAACGTTTTCTTTGCATGGTCCAACACTGATAGTTCTCCTATTTTAAGTTTGGACAAATATTTTTCTGCTCTATTTAACATTTCATCATGTTTTTCCTTGTTTTTTAATTTTATGCAACCCTTATAGCCTCTTGCGAATGGATCCCTTCGACAATTATTTATCCCTATTCGAATAATTACCAATTATTCTTACAAATTCAACGGTTAGTACACAGTTTATGAACTGTTCATGTAGTTTTACACACAAATATTCTAAAGCGCCAGCTACGCTGGAGCTTAGAGCCTGTGCTGTAACCTTCACATTCATTTTTCTATTTTTGTAGAAAACATGTTTGTCTGATACCTTGTTACACATTTTTAAACCCAGTTGTTTCTGTAAGTTGTTGTTCTTCTATATATTTAAAACAAATCCTACTTGAATCAGGTTCCATAATTTTCATTTCTGCTACAGCACTTCGTGCAAGTTTTAACATGTGTGGAGGATGCAAAATAGCACAAATATTATAATAAATGGTATTAAGTTTAAGAGAGATTAGTGCTTGTACCATCAAAGGTCACACTTTGAACATTCACGCCCACTTCACTCAGTTTTAGTACAGTCACTTTAACTAGCTGCGACAGTAGAATTTATGAAGTTTTATTTACAAAATGTACTGTCTTGTGAAAAAATGTGGATGCCTGTAGTCCATCTGGACGTGCTGTTGCACGCAGCGCAACTCTTCGCCACGTCATGAAATAACAAACATTACCAACATTAACAACTAAATAGAAAACATTAAAAAAAAACTAGTTTATTTGCTCAGAGCAGATGTCTTGACTTACTAAACACGAATAGTAGCCAACAATGCAAAATGCTGTGCTGAACGACGATTTGTGTTTCCACATGAAAAAGGCGTGATGCCATATCGTCCCGTTGATCGTCGCTCAACGTAGTGAGTTATTGACAGAGCCAAAAATAACAAAACTTGTAAGAGACACAAGGCTAAACAACACTGCTCTCCTTAGTGCTTCCCTTTCAAAGGAACAATGGAGTTTTCTAAATTTAACAGAGCCCGTAGAAAACCAGTTTTTATAATTTAATAATTGCCTTAACTACAATCTCTATCCATGCTGTCCAAAAAAATTCAAAGTTTGCCCTAAAGAGGCAAACAGTAGTTGGATCATAAAAAGAATACTGGTTTCGAGAGATAAATTTAAATTTTTCTTCGACTACTGCAAATGAAAATTTCAAAATTATAAAAACGTGTATATGATGTTATCCAGGCCGTAAAAAGCATATGATATCTCAAATCACATTCTTTCTTCCGAAAAAATTAAGAGTTGACATGGAGTGTTCACATTCACTCAGTTTGTACCAAATTAGCCTCAGGAATTTAAGTTATAAGGTATTTAGCCAAATACTGCCCAATTCAGGTACCTATGCCGGAACATTATAGTCTTATTTACCCACATCTTACCTACTGATTGGTGTTGTGGGGCTCTAGTGCAAATAATACATTTGAGAGCCTTCAAACCTCAAAAGAAAGCGATTTGAATCATTGCAAATATAATTTCAGAGAGTCGTGCCGACCAGCCTTAAAAAACTTGTAACTGTTGACTCTGCCCTGTCTATACATCCTGAAAACAGTTTCATTCTGTATGTACAAATTTAACCTTATCAGGAGCCATGACGTGCATGGATATGAGATAAAAGGCAGAGACAACTACCGTTCTGGAAAACGCAGACCGGTAGTTAATGAACACTTCCCTTCGCAAGTGTCCATTTTATCAACAGATTGCCAGCTTTCATTAAAAATGCACCAACGCCTGAGGCGTTAAAAACCCGTCTTAATCGCTTTTTAGCGTCAATGTCATTTTATAATGTCGGCAAGTTTTTGGCATGTAACTGGAAAACCACCCGATTTGAAAACAGACATGGCGTTGAAAATGCTAAAAATTGGCGGGTGACTGGAGTGAATGAGTGCAAAATTTGTATGTGTGAATGTGACACTTTGGTGTGATTGTAAAATGTTATAGTGAATGGCTGACTTTTACCGTATAATGTATATTTTTACGGTAATAAAATATTTGAATTTAGATTTAGTGTGACACAGCACATTACAGTTCATAGTGCGACCCAACGTCAGACCTAGTATCTATCATTAAAGTGAGAGCGCATCACAGTTCAAAGTAAGATCCAACGTCAGACCTAGGAAGTACCATTAGTGTGAGAGCGCATCACAGTTCAAAGTAAGATCCAACTTCAGACCTAGGAACTACCATTAGTGTGAGAGCGCATCACAGTTGAAAGTAAGATCCAACGTCAGACCTAGGAACTACCATTAGTTTGAGAGCGCATCACAGTTGAAAGTAAGATCTAACGTCAGACCTAGGAACTACCATTAGTGTGAGAGCGCATCATAGTTCACAGTGTGATCCAACGTCAGACCTAGGAACTACCATTAGTGTGAGAGCGCATCACAGTTCACAGTGTGATCCAACGTCAGACCTAGGAAATACCATTAGTGTGAGAGCGCATCACAGTTCAAAGTAAAATCCAACGTCAGACTTAGGAACTACCATTAGTGTGAGAGCGCATCACAGTTCAAAGTAAGATCCAACGTCAGACCTAGGAAATACCATTAGTGTGAGAGCGCATCACAGTTGAAAGTAAGATCTAACGTCAGACCTAGGAACTACCATTAGTGTGACAGCACATCAAAGTTCGCAGCGTGATCCAACGTCAGACCTACAAACTACCATTAGTGTGACAGCACATTACAGTTCACAGTGTGATCCAACGTCAGACCTAGTATCTAACATTATTGTGACAGCGCATCACAGTTCACAGCGTGATTCAACTTCAGACCTAGTATCTATCATTAGTGTGATAGCGCATCACACCAAAATGCTTTTATTTAGCTAGCGTATTTCCACTTACGATTGCTTTTTTAATCTATTGTTGCCGGTAAATTACAATTAAATACACATTAATAAAACCAAACTTAACCTTAAAGATAAAGAAATTTTTGTGGTATTATAGAGTGAAAATATATATATATATATATATATATACAGAATAGTATAATATAAGCGTGTATACTATCTTGCGAATGTATCTCTCAACTTACATTTAATGTTTTCATAAGAAACTACTCTTTTCACTTGCAAGGAGAGGCCATTGAACAATTTGGAGTCGATTACGAAAAGCCCTACCTCCCGATCTCAAGCTTTACTTTTTTGGGATAATTGAAATTACAGTTCTGTCGGATGATGCGTTCAGAGACCTTCTCCCGGTATGAGAGCTACACCACAATTCACAGCGCGATCCAGCGCCAGGCCTAGTAACTACCACTGGTGTAGCAGCACATCATAGTTCACAGTGTGATCCAACGTCAGGCCTAGAAACTACCACTGGTGTAGCAGCACATAATAGTTCATAGTGTGATCCGACGTCAGGCCTAGAAACTACCACTGGTGTAACAGCACATAATAGTTCATAGTGTGATCCGACGTCAGGCCTAGAAACTACCACTGGTGTAACAGCACATAATAGTTCACAGTGTGATCCGACGTCAGGCCTAGAAACTACCACTGGTGTAACAGCACATCATAGTTCATAGTGTGATCCGACGTCAGGCCTAGATACTCCCACTGGTGTAACAGCACATCATAGTTCATAGCGCGATCCAGCGCCAGGCCTAGAAACTACCACTGGTGTAATAGCACATCATAGTTCAAAGTGTGATCTAACATCAGACCTAGGAACTACCAATTCCGTGACAACACATCACAGAGTACTTTTTTGTCTGTCCTGGTTAATAAACAAATTGGGATATCTAGGTTTCGATTTTCTTTGCTCTGCAAATTTCAGCTGTGGTAAACAGGATATTCCTAATTTTTATGAAAACAATACTTTTACTTAACTGACTTGACTAATAAACAAATCTGCTCCTAAATGCAGTATTACTTAATGTCTTAACATATCTTGTGTAACGTTCATTTCCTTTCTAGCATGCTAATTATGCTACGTACCACACTAAGGTAATTTTAACCTTTCAATACGACTGATATTTGTTACAATACGATGAGAATTGACCAGCCGAATAAACTACCAAAGCGATATTGTGAGAGAAGTTCAAGAGTGGTAAAAGTTAGGTATTTATTCAATAAAGTAATTAATTAGGATATAATATTTCAACTTTTTGAAAGTGAGCTTCAGAAAATATTTTCAGTTTAAACGATGGAAGTGGTTCAAACAGTATGTTTATTTTAACAAATACACGCCAAGATTATGGTACAGTTTTGAAATACCCAAACTGTACAAAGACGCAAACCTATTCTTATACCATTTATTTTATCATAATTAGATAAATATATTAGATCATTAATTATGTAATACATCATAAAACCAATAATAAGATTAGGTCATCAAGATTGAATTCCTAACCTGGGACGTATCTGAATCGTTCATTGAAGAGACGAATTTAATTAGGATTTGAGACGTTTCTTTAAAAATATTACTTCGTAATTCACTAACATGATTCATACATAATAAAATTACAAAAACCTTCAATACTGTAGCCCATGTTGAAAAAAAGCTCTTAATAAAATGTTGAACGGCAGCTTTGTTCTTATTTAAGTAGCTAAGAAGAAATATAAATATGGTAAATTATTGAAACAAAGATTTTATTTTGTTGGTATTTTTATGTATATTTGAGTAAAATTACAGCTGCATTCAAAACTTTTATGAGGTGAATAAAAGGTAGAATCAAGCAGATTCTAGTGCAAACCTGGAGTGTTTGTAAAACGAGATGTTGACGTTTCGGATATTGGCATCGGATCTTCAATCTTACCAACGCATCGGTTTGTTTGTTGAAAGTAAACAAAACTATCTTCAGACTTCAGGTTCATAAAGCTGTTAATCTTTCAAACGTCTACTCTTACCGGAAAATGAATGGATGTGAATCGGTTTATTTGGATTGTAACTGAAAAATGTATTTTCATTTGACGAGTGAAATATATTAACTGCTTAAAGAGGTTAATACATACTAGTAACTTTACATGTAGTATAACATCCATAAACACGTTATAAATTTATTTGTCGGAAATATAGCCTATGGTGAGTATAAGACATTAAAAACAATATTTTTGTGTTATTTTTCAACTGTGTATATTGTAAAGGATTAAATTTAAACAATTAATTTCTAAAACTAAATCCTGAAAGGGTTCTTTATTCAGACTGTTCGATGAATCAAACAATTTGATAATACAACTACAATATTGTATTCTAGCAACTGTATGGGAATAGTACATTAGTTTTGGGAATAGTACATTAGTTTTCTGAGACTAAAATCAACAACTAACTTTATAACAAATAATAATATTCTAGTAGAACCGCACCATTAGGTTTTATTACATGTAATGCAAGCTCTTGTTACTATCAATGCCAGAAATCGACATGCCTTACATGAGATTTTTAAAGACCATATTGCATTATAGTAATAAATACTTAAATTATATGAGACGCAAAAATAAATTTAAAATCTAATTCAATCAAGAATCGGAATTCTTTGTTTGAAGGTTATTTTTGACGATGGAAGGATTGTGAAGGAAACAGGATTTTTTCCGGACATTTGCCATCGTTAAGTGAAACAAGAAAACAGTAACACTACGTTTCGAGATCTGCAATCTGATCTCTTCTTCAGGTAAAGAACTAACCTAATACATAATTACAAACTAGGTTAAAATAAACAAATCTTACTAAAGCGTTGTGGCACGCCTGAGTCAGGAATCACAACCTACATGTTGTATGTCAACTTCACTAACACTAAAGACATGCACTTAATAAAAAAACTATACAAAACACCAATCATTAAACTAAACTACGGAATACAGGTCACAATATGTCTTCACTCGTCTACTAACCATTTACGACTGACCAGAGGGGGTAGCCAATGGTAATCGTGACGGCCGGCTAAAACAAGATGGCGGAAATACAAGGAAAGGGGAACAGGAATGGGCCCTTTCGTTATTATTGGTTCATGCGAGATGAACTTCTTAAAACCATATTGTGACTCCGCATTGGTTTATTGCAAATATCCGATCCGTTTGATACTTTTGGTATTCTCTTTAGTTCATTTTTTAGAATTGGCAACCAAAGCGGCCTAATCTCGACTGATGGTTGACTGATTGGTTGGTCTGCCAATTTAATGTATGTTGCCTCAATTAATTTCCTTTTGAAGAAATGTGGTTCCCGATGTATTATGTGGGCTTCATCCCAATTCATATGATGGTCTTCGGACCAACAATGGTGTGCAATTTTTGACTTTTCTGTGAAACCCTTTCTCGTGTTTTCTTTGTGTTCTTTTATCCTTATGTTTAGTGGTCTTTTTGTCTCGCCTATGTATTCCCTATTGCAGCTACATTTTATACTGTAAACACAGTTTTTGGAATCCTGTGTGCCATTTTTTGGTTTTGTTTTTACGAGACTTTGTCTAAGAGTGTTGTGTGTTTTAAACGCGGTTCTAATGTTGTACTTTCTACCTACTCTTCTAATTTTCTCCGATAATCCCGGCACATAAGGGATTGACATAAACGCAAATTTATCACAATTCTGTTTTTCTGACTCAGGAATGATTCTTCTGGTTCGTTTGCACTTATTAATTACTAATTGAGGGTATCCATTGCTTCTGAGATCCGATTCAATTTTCTTAAATTCTTCTTTTAGTCCATCTTTATCTGAGCACAAGCTCTTTGCTCTATCAAACAACGAGTAGGCTACTCCTTCTTTGACAGATTAATGCGGAGTCACAATATGGTTTTAAGAAGTTCATCTCGCATGAACCAATAATAACGAAAGGGCCCATTCCTGTTCCCCTTTCCTTGTATTTCCGCCATCTTGTTTTAGCCGGCCGTCACGATTACCATTGGCTACCCCCTCTGGTCAGTCGTAAATGGTTAGTAGACGAGTGAAGACATATTGTGACCTGTATTCCGTAGTTTAGTTTAATGATTGGTGTTTTGTATAGTTTTTTTATTAAGTGCATGTCTTTAGTGTTAGTGAAGTTGACATACAACATGTAGGTTGTGATTCCTGACTCAGGCGTGCCACAACGCTTTAGTAAGATTTGTTTATTTTAACCTAGTTTGTAATTATGTATTAGGTTAGTTCTTTACCTGAAGAAGAGATCAGATTGCAGATCTCGAAACGTAGTGTTACTGTTTTCTTGTTTCACTTAACGATGGCAAATGTCCGGAAAAATCCTGTTTCCTTCAAGAATCGGAACCTGAAATAACATAATAGAACCCACTAAGTTTTATTTATGGTAGTTTCTGTGAAAACACAATACAAAACAGTATTACGATATACAGAATTAAACCCATGTTAACCAGGAAGTACTTATTTATAAGTCCAGGGACATAGCTGATAATAATCTACTTTAATCTGACAAGATGATCCCTACACAAGTGCCTCTCTGCTTAATATTGCTGATAATTTTTATAGTGAATGATAACCCTAGTACAGCCGCTATCATTGACGTACCTGGACGTAAGTCCATTAGGTTGTTATCTAGTAATCTTGTATTTACAAATTGGCTAAATTAATTATTTATTTTAATTCGTTATAAGAATGTGGTGAGTTGAGAAAATCACAATATGAGTAGATGAGAATGTAATTTTAAAGGTAGTTTTTTACACGTTTCTTATGTTTAGGACTAAAGAATTCTTCGAAGATTAAGGAGAGTCCAAATGGAATTTATCGACTATATTAACTTTTTATCACATACTTTTATAACCAAATGACGTGAGACTCTTTTTGTGTATTTGAAAGGTCAGTTCTTCCCGTAGCTAAAATCAACACAGGAAGGTTATGCTGTGCATGATTAATAATGTAAATTTTTCTAACTAATATCAAATTTTAATTAATGGCTGGCGTGTTTTTGTACGTGCAGTGTATTTCATGAAGTTTTAGCCACAATTTAATAACCTTACTAACGCGTTGTTTTCGAAGTAAATTGCGTTAAATGTTTAAAAATTCTACAATTCTACAAATACAATTTCTTCAATTAAAAAGAAACACTTTGAGCTTAATAGTAGGTTTTATTAAATTTAGTGTTATCCAAGACCTTAAGATGGGTTGCATTAGATTTTTTTCCAAATCCACCTTTTCCATTAGTGCAAGCGTGTATGTTCCTATTTCCAACCGAGACTTTTCAAATACTTTACATTAGCTTGAATGCATCAATTAAATTATAGTACAGCATCAAATGTACCTTTTTCAAACTTTTTTTAATTAATGGATGATATGAAGTTTCAGCTTGGAATTATTAATACAATTTCCATACTTGGATAATTATTTGTGAATTGCCATTTCCTAACTTAAAGATTTAATTTGCCCAAACTTTTACGTCGTGTAAGACATTTCCCTTTTCTTTTATAAAAGTTATGGTCTAGAATTTTATTATATCTAGATATTTTTAGAACAAATTTTTCGAACAGGAGTTGGTGCACTTGAAGTGCCGTATGCGAGATTCTCATTTCGTAGTTCTATTTTATTGTTCCATATCCTTTTGCTATCCATTGTAAACAATTAAAGTACCAAACAACATAACTAGTTATAATATTGCTTTAAAGAGTCATGTCCTTGATCGAAGCAATATACTTCTATTTGTAACTTTTTTAACTAAGTTAAAATGTGCAATATCCCGTATGAGAATCATTTCATAAACGACGTTTTAAATTTTTGATTTACACATTACCTAAACACTACGGTGATTACAAAATTTAATACAATATTAAATAACAAAGTGGTAGGTCAAATGGTAATAATGTTTCCTCACAGCAGTTACTTCCTTATTTTTAATTACAAAGTATGAAGACGCCAATATATCAATCATTTAAGATAACAGTAAATTATTAATATTTAAATCCGATCAAAAATGTTTTACATGAAGACCAGGCGGTAAGTCATGCATTAAACTGGAAATTGGCATTAACAGATTGCGCGTGTTTGTAGCCGCTGAAGCCATTTCTTTTTTACATGCAGTATTCATATTCCAGTGAGTGGTGGCACCTACTGTATCAAAAGATATAAGGTCCATTTATACTTTTTTTTAATTAATAACTCTGTTATTTGTGAACCTACAGAAAAAGTGTAATGGAATTCATGTAGATTCGTTACAAAAAAAATATAACTATTTGATGGTATGTTGAACGGTTTCGAGATAACTGTCACATTTAAATTCCATTATCACTTTTCTATAGCCAAGAATTAGTGATAGGAATACTGAAACATGTTCAAACATGTTACGAAAATTTACCTTTTAACTATATTGACGATTGACATTTCGTTTCAATATGGCTACCTTTCAAATGTAAAAATGCATAGCTCCGTTTATTATGGACCTAGAGTAAAAACTAACTCTTTTCTACAAAGTATTATAACATTCTTAAACGTTTTCTCATAAATATGTACTTGTATCTCGTACGGTGTTGTATCCCATACGTTTCCGAGATATTGAGTACGTGTACATTTCATGACAATAAATTAATGAATTAATGACTGAGCCGAAGTAATATTTTTATTTTCAACCTATACATCCATGAATATTAAAAATAGGCTTAGGTACTTACCAAGAACAGAACGTGCTATGCCTATTTACTGAGTCCTGATATTCTAAAAAATTTGTTTGAAAATTTTAAAAACACACTGAAATTGAAAGAAAGAGCGTCAAATACATATAACGTGTACGAAATTAAAAGTTCATTATTTGCTTTAAAAATGGCCTCAGACCTGTCAATGAACCTTGTGTTCAACATAAAACAGTAATAATTGGCCATAATCTTGTAGCTTATGAAGATCTGTTTTCGTAATATCAATATACTATCTGACGCAAGGTTGTTCAGTACTCGATGTGACATGCTTATACCTGTGTTGTGTTTCAGGTACTTATCTCCCTAGTTGTACTAAATACACAACACAGGATCGTCAAGCGTGCAAAATTGCATGTGTGAAGCAGGGTTTTATAGGGGGCATGTGTGCCCTTAGAAGATGTATGTGCCAGGAATTTCGTTCGGATGTAAATATTGTAACTTTTATTATTATACACATAATAAAACATGTTATGATTGAATTAACTCTTTTTTATTTGCATTGTCATAAATATTATTATTATTATCCTGTCACATTTCATTTTCTTCCATGAATAATACAAAAGTCAAGCATTTCCCATGTATTGGGTTACCAAAAGTTGAAAAGTTAAACCGCCCCTTGAAAGTGCTAACGTAATGTCTGTGTCTGAAATGTTTTTGGAATGTGGAAAAACCATAAGTCGGCGTTGCTATATGTTACAAAAAGTGTAACACTAAGTTTCGTGGATTGAAATCTAACCTCATCTTCAGGTGTAAAAATGTTCTAAGACATTGACAGATTAAAATACGGGGCAGTGGGCTGCCGCCAAAAGTTATAATAATTAATAAGTTAAAACTGATGATCCTCATTAAGTTCAGACTGGAGAGATGAAACCAAGCGATGGAATTGCGCTGGAGCCAAGATAACAAACAAAATGTTACACCTGAATTAATGAAGTTGAAGCATTGAATAGGCGCTCATTTTTGGCATTTTTCTATTACCACTGCTAAAAATAGTCAGCTAAACTCAACGTAGATAAACTCAACAATCATATTGATTCACAACCTTTTCACCATATATGTGTTATGAGCAGTGTTCTAGTTTGTAATATTAAAGATAGCAAATGTTGGAAAACGTCTTAACTTTTCAAATAATCAATAATCAATTTTCAATAATAAGCACTAGGCAATGATACGTCGAAAAATCATTATTATCCATGAAAGGGTAGGAAATCTCGCCCGTGTCAAAAATAACAAGCTTTAGAATTTTTCATGAAATGATTTACGTGTTGTATGGAAACCACAATATTGCAAAAATGTATACAATTAATTACCAATATACACCTGAACTAATCTGTTTACAACAGAGCCAGCCCTACTAAATACTACAAATCTAAAATGAAATTATTGTGTCTTAAAATGTACCTCTTTTACAAAACATCAAATACAAATTTCCTTGCTTTTATTTACACTACATTGAACGTCAACAATGTAGACCATTTAACAGATTTCCGTTTTATAACTCAAAAATGGTATGCAGGAACCATTTAATGCTTAGTTTTAGTTAAATTGCTTTTAGAATTGAGAGCTACAAGAAAAGTAATCCAGACGTTCAATTGAGAGACATAAACCGTTTTTTATACAAATATTTAGGTTATGGGAAAGCATAAACAACCCGATGCAGTATTAATTACAACTAATACACAATACAAAGTATACTTTTAGTTGTGTTCGGTAAAACCTCAACCCTCCGCATTATATCAGGACTATGTCTCAGGATATAGTTTCTTGTCGTGAAATGTTTTGTTCTGATCCAGCAACAACCCAGTGGCAGTGGCAGCTATTACTCTAATCGTCCGGTTAACTACATAAGCAATCTATCTCGGCCGGCAGCGTTTTGCTGATTGCTATCTGGCAAGCCCCTAGCATTAGTCTCCATGCCTGAATCCTAGGTTTGTGTCCTGAATGTCCTAAATATACCACTGCATACTCAAATGTAAGTTTCTGAAGTGATTAAAAACTAAATTATTTACATTTCAGTGGTTTCTGTCTTAGCAATATAAGTGCTGGATTTTTTTAGTCGGACTTAATACATTTGAGTGCACTGCTTTACTGTAGAGATAGTCCAGTCCAGGTGTGGCATAAGGTGAAATCCTGGGCGAATCTATGTATTTGATAGTTAATGAATTACAGATGGGGAGATTTATCATTCGGATGTATATTGAATTGGATTTGGATTTATAATTATAATTTGGAGGCCACTGAGGTGAAGGCACAACAACCTCTTTAACGTTTGTTTAAACTCACGATTTATATTTTCCGATTAGTATCGACAAATAAGTAATGTAAAAAAAGGTAAATAACACTTTAACAATTAAAAAAACTAATATAAGCATTATTATTGCTATTATTTGGGGTTCTCTAATTATTTAATTCTCAATGGCTTCAACACGATATAGTTAATTAAAAGGCTGGAACAGATATGATTTTCTAATACAAAATTTCACCAATGATTTTTCATTGGAGTTCTTCTATCCCGCTCAAAGGATTCTATGTTTCTGGGTCACTGTCTCTGCTGCCTGTATCCAACTAATATAATAAAGGATTCCATAAGATTTTTAATCTGCTGTTTTATGTACATAATGGTAGCACATTCACCCGGCAAGTGAGAGATCTGGGTTCGAGTCCCAGCGGAGCAAGTACTTTTTGCGATTCAATGTTTATTGAAATTAAATAAGGCTATTGCCATTTATACAAATCTAATGTAAACAAAAGTCATTTGACAGGTAATTGGTCTTCCGATCATATGTTAGTTTGGTTATTTAAACGCATATATGACAGATACGACCAAAAATAAAATAATTGAATCGTAAAAAGTGAGGACTCTGTGGTGTAATGGTAGCACATTCACCCGGCAAGTGAGAGATCTGGGTTCGAGTCCCGGCGGAGCAAATACTTTTGCAATTCAATGTGCATAGAATTTATATATATATATATATATATATATATATATATATATATATATATATATATATTTAAATATATATATATATATACAGGGTGTTTACTAAAGGTGTTTCAATATTGTGGTATTTTGTTCAAGACGTGAAAATGAGCAAAAAACTTCATATGGAGGTATGTCCTAATACTTTTAGTTTTCCGTCTATCTGTCTGTATGTAATTTTTACCAAAAAAGATATTATATCTTTTATACCAGTAAATATAAAGTTATGCAACTCAGCAGTTGTGTTTACCTTTTGTGTACCCATTTGGGAAAAAATATTAACAAATTATCTTTACCCGTTTCAAAATGGCAGCCAATCATAAATTTTGATGTTAAATTCCGTAAAATGGATACCCTGTAAGAAACTCAAGAAAATTAAGTATTGTAAGCTTTATTCTAAATCTAACAGTGGTTTTTTTCATTAAAATCTAATAAAAAACAACTGATTAGTACTACCAAACATAAAGCCATGTTTTACAACATTACACAAAACAGTTTTCTAAACAGTTTTACTCTGAACAGCTGATTTAAAGTCAATGAGCTGATTAATGTGAACAGCTGTTTATTTAAGCTATTAAAATTTGTTTATGTTTCTGGCATTGTTTAATTAGTTATTGCATTTCACAATTAATAAAACTAGAGTACCAATGTAAACGTATTATTGTAGTATATTTTGAGTACTCTGTGTTTTAAATCAGCTGTTTTAAACTATAAATATACAAGATCGCAATATTGGACCATGGCCAAAATAATGTTTTGAAACTGATTACACAGAATAATTTCTTGGACGCTATTGTAGTGGCCTTGAGGGAAGGATTCTAGTTGATGTCTCGTTTGGTTTGGTGTGGTTTTGGACAGCAGGATCCCTATAGTTGCAATACTGATATTATCATACCTTGATATGCCGTTATCGCTTTCTGGTCCTTACTAGACTACAACCGATAAGTGTATTCATATAACAAAGCTTACTAGATTATGTTTATTATATTTGGTTTAATAAGTGTGCATTCAGTGTTTAACATAGTTAAAAACATTTTTTGTTTTGAAAGACGTACTACTTTAAATACTGTATATTACTTATTGTGTAGTCTAAGATTATACGAGTAATTTAAAGTAGTTGTCTTGTTTATTTGTTAGTATGATTTTTAATATAGTATTTATGCTTTATTTGTGGCCGCCCTATACCTATATTAGACTGACCTACTTATTGTTGGTTTAGTTTATCATATTTGATGTATTTATGTCCAATTATTAATCCAATCTATTACTGTCTACAAATTACTTATGCTCATATACTTTATATAGTATTATAATAATTCAAAATAAAAGTCTTGTTATGGCAACTCTTGAATATTTTATACATTATAGTGATTACCTTGTCGTGGTTTAAAACTAATTGACAGACCTGATGTTATACCCTTGTATACAATATGGAAAATAATCTTTTTTAATTTCCAAAACTAAAAAAATAACTTAGTTCTTTATCTATAAGCAACATAGAACATAGTTTTAAAACCAAATATTAAGTAATGTTACCAATATGTCTGTTAAGGTTCCAACAGCATTATAAGCTTCGTCTAATATTTTAAGAAAAAACCCAAGGCAATTTTATAAAATCGCGTTGGTAAATCAGTCACTGTAGGTCCTTGTGCTGATTGGTACCATTACAACTGCAGGCAAAGGAAAGTGTTTTTTATAGTTATATATTTCATGTTCGACTTTGTCCTGTTGAAACTAGACTAATAACTAACACAAGACTCTATTATGGATTAATTACAATAACCATTTATTGATTGTAATCAAAAGTAAATAAAAAAATATTTGACAATAAGAAAATATTGTCTTAAGAAACTAAAATTTCTCCCAACATTTAAAAGTGATGTTTATGAACTCTGTAGATTAGAAGTCACATACATTATTAAGAATAATAATAAATTTATAACTTTCAGAAGTATTTATAAAATCTTATGAAGAAGATTAAATAACATAAATGCATTTCCCACAGCAAATAAATATTTATTTCTTTACAATCAAATACACTTACTGATTACAATTATACAACTACCTCAATAAAATAAGTTTTGAACAAAATGTCATTATACGTTGTAGTATACGAGATACATAACATGTTCTTTACAAAGGAATACTAATTAATCATAAATTTAAATTAAATATACATTAAATTTATAGTTACAAATATGATATGAAGATCCTATTTTTATTATGTTCATATCCAATTTTTAACCAATGGCACACTCCTAAAGGCCACCCTCACCAAGGAGACCCCCCATAAGGCCATCACCGCCCAGGACACCCCCTAAAATACCATCTTCACTAAGGAGACCTCCTAAAATGGCGTCGCCAAAACCACTTTGAGGGTCTGGGAGGCTCCGACAGTTGCAAGTCAAAACATTTCTTATTATGGTAAATTTTAAAATATATTTTGACGATATACACGTTTCGAATTAAACCATGCAGATTTTGTTATATTTTTAATATGAGCATTTTCCAGCCTTTCCTTAGTTATGTAAAGAGATATAACATTATTTTAAACCAGATGTCAATAAACTATATTGGTATACATTTAGGACAAGCAAAGTATTAAATCATGGTAATACAAAAATGTATTAGGAGTATTTACTTGTTTTTTCTTAAAAATCAATGAAATCAGACAGGATATGACGAACCAATATGCCAGCAATTAAAAACACAGTAACTGTAATGGTACTATTACAATATAGTTACATGGTATGATACATTGAAAACATTATCTTTTTGAAGAGTGTTGCCTTTTTGTATAAACACTTTCCCGTCCCGTTTTTTCAAAATAAAGATCGGTTAAAGGTTTATGTAAAGCAACACAATTGAGGTTTGGTACAAATTATGCCTCAGAATAAACCTTAAACAGAAAAGTATGTAGTATACTACTAACACTTTCATGGTTAAAGATACGCAAAACTACTTCACTTAATGGCCACTACAGCACACACCAGCAACCTGTGAAAATACAGTAAACACTATCCATAAACTCCCAAATCGTACCGAAGGCTGGTTCTGATGCACCATTCAAATATTATTAAACATGTTACATTTCTTTGCAATAATGGCATGTTTTATAACATAAGAGGTATTCTAAATCTATAGCTTCTTATCATATAAAATTATTGATTTATAAAATAAACTACGCTGTCAGCTCATAAACACTTGTGTAACTAAAACATTTGCTAACATATCCGATAACAACTGAGACTTCAGAACGCCGTTCCACTGTCCGTTAAACTTCAACATTCGTGAGAGTGATTGCGGAGGGGACAATCTTATGAAGGCTTAGGATTGTCTATAATGTATCTATTGTATTAGTGATTTCAAGTGATCAAGTGAGTGGACTATACCTCATCCTAGGTATCCTAGGAATAGCATATAATCTGCATTTATTAAGTACATTTCTAATACACCTGTGGCAATTTCGAACTATATGCTTTCTATATCTACATTTCATCAAGATTAGGGTTGCAACTTTTAACACATTTATACGGAAATTAGTATGAACGTTCTAAAATTAAATGGCAAGGTTAAATGTGTATTGGTTTCTCTTGGGCCAAGAGGGTGGCACCCCTCGGTAAAACTATTTGTATACTACTACTACTACAGACAAATTTGGTTGGATAGATTTTAATAAAAATTTGAACTTTCTACGAGACAAATGTTTACTCTTGATGGGATTTTGATATGATTTTGAGATAAGGAGGCGAAGGCTAAAATAGCTTTGTAACATATAACGTTGGCAAATGTCCGAAA
This sequence comes from Homalodisca vitripennis, assembly GCF_021130785.1. NCBI lineage: Eukaryota > Metazoa > Arthropoda > Insecta > Hemiptera > Cicadellidae > Homalodisca > Homalodisca vitripennis. The sequence continues at coordinate 72,595,313 of NC_060213.1, forward strand.
TACTGATATCCTTTCAAATCTTCCATCGTCAACAACATATTTTAAACAAAAAACATATAATCGATAAGAAGATATGAACAGGCCAACATATTGGGCCTTCAAACAACATCATCAACTGGATTAATTTGAGGAGGCTATAGTAAATAAAAATTATTCAAAAATGTTTGATCTTTTTCTGTGTTTAGGAAAATTAAACTATTTTATCCTACTTGTTTATATACCATGCTATTGTTTTTTTTAATTGTTTATAATCTGTATTCTTCTATTTGATTATATTTTTTTTATATATGCTTTTTACTATATCACTGAAATGTAACGAAATACTAAACATTAAAAGTTAAGAAAAGGTTAGTGATTTCTTTTATACCTACATATATCACAAAACGCAGTTTAATTATAAATTTAAAAAACTTACCTGAATGACTAAGAGCGTCATGGCGACCAGCAAAACAGCAAACTTCCTGGAGGAGTTCATTTTGCTAGAGATGTACTGTGGAGTTTGACCCAGCGACGTCCCGCACAGTTGTGTCAACTTAAATAGTTCTGGGGAGGTTGCAAACAAGATAACTGTGTTAATTTATGGTTTGATAATTTCCCTTACGTTTCCTCAAGGTTCACATATTGTTATGTAGACGGAAAACTGTTAAAGCCGCAGTTTTCATAATGTTAACTGATAATTCATAAACAATCAATTAATTAATAATTAAAGGTGATCACTCGATTTCCAGTTCTGATTTATATTCCAGTTCTGCTATTAATACTGTTGAACAACTATAATACACGTCTTTTACCGACCTTTAGTTTTACATATATTTGGAAACTTACCCAAACTAATGTAATGACATTCCTTTGTCATGCTTTCTCCTATATAAACGTTACTTGGTTATTTAGTTATATTAAAACTTTACCTGCAATAAAACATTTATTATTTCAAAAATACTTTAATTGTAGATACTTTATGACTATTTAAAATATTTATTGGTCACACTCATTACAATTTGGTTTTACTCACAACAATCCATATAAAGATGAGCATCTAAGAATAAAGAATACCAATAACGCCCATAACAATAATATGCATAATCAAGTTGGAACAAAACAAATTTTAAGCGTCCTGATGTAACATTGATAACCACATACATGATAACTGATACAAAACATGCGCTATAAACCTACCTGCGCTATTACAAATTAACGCGTGCCGCCCCCCCCCCCCACATAGTCTCCTGTTCGTCCCTCAAACATTAAACAAAAAATCTAATTCGGCTATTTATCCAGTATAACAAGCCATCGGCTATATAGTTAATATTGTGTGACAACTTACTAAACGTTTATAACTTCTGAGCAACTTCTTGAAATATATTTTAAATAAAACTTTAAAATTAAAATATAATACTGTTGTTGCCTTCATAGCAGCAAAACCAGAAGGTTGAATTATTATTATTAATTAAAAAGGTTTGATTGGTTTTTCATAAATCCCAATTTTAGAGTTTCACACTAACAGATTTAAAGCTCTAAGTTTCAATTATTGAATGCTATTGCATATACAGATGAACACATAAAGACGGATATTTGGTTTTGCCATTAACTGACGAGTCGAAAAACAAAGAACAGGGTCAGCCTCCTACCGATACATAATTATCATGAAATTCTGTAATTTAAATAATTAAAAATATTTTCAAATAAGCTAACACTTAGTATAGTGTAGTTTTTTCGGATTATTCGTCCAAAATATTTGACATTAGAAATGTTAAAAAAAGTTTGGTATGTACAATATTATTATAAATATATTGTTTTAAATTTAATTTCCTGTCGCTCAGCCATAAACTAGCAAGAATGAAAATAATTACAAACGAACTTAATAAAGAATCAATTTAAGATGAGGAAGTTATATATATATATATATATATATATATATATATATGTGTGTGTGTGTGTGTGTGTGTGTGTGTGTGTGTGTGTGTGTGTGTGTGTGTGTGTGTGTGTGTGTGTGTGTGTGTGTGTGTGTGTGTGTGTGTGTGTGTGTGTGTGTGTGTGTGTGTGTGTGTGTATATTTACGTTAAACTTTATAAATGGCAATAGCCTTATTTAATTTCAATAAACATTGAATCGCAAAAAGTACTTGCTCCGCCGGGAGTCGAACCCGGATCTCTCACTTGCCGGGTGAATGTGCTACCATTACAACACAGAGCGCTTACTTTTTCCGATTCAATTATTTTGTATTTGGCCGTACCTGTCACATATGCGTTTAAATAAGCAAACTAACATATGATCGGAAGACCAAATAACTGTCAAATGACTTTTATTTACGTTAAACTTTATAAGTGGCAATAGCCTTATTTAATTTCAATAAACATTGAATCGCAAAAATGTATATATATATGTGTGTGTGTGTGTGTGTGTGTGTGTGTGTGTGTGTGTGTGTGTGTGTGTGTGTGTGTGTGTGTGTGTGTGTGTGTGTGTGTGTGTGTGTGTGTGTGTGTAAATATACACATAGTGTAGATCGCCTACTTTATTCAAATCTTTCAAAAACTCATAGAACATATAGAAAAATTAATATATGGAAATAATACAATTTGCTAACTTTAGCTCGAGAAGTCGAGCGAAAGTGGGCTAATTTCTTCACTTCACGATGTTCATTTTTATCTTTTCCAAGTGTACTATAAAATCATCGAGGATTTCTGGCTTAAAATCGTAGACAAATTCAACATCCAGATAATGAAAAAATACAGGTAATATCTTTTCATAATAAATGTGTGTATTGATACCATAGATTACAATAAGACCAATAGATAGGACATCGGGTGCTCGCAGGTGAAGCCACTGCGAAGCGGCTAATACTCAACAATATGGCGGCGCGGGCGTGAGTCACCCTACTGAGGAGCGTCGCCTTGCACCCCCGCTCTTCACTTCGCCCTTGTCGAGCTTACTGTAGTGACCTGCTATACACTCCGCTTACTGACCATTTTGTACTTCTTATAAAGGCAATAGCTAATAAATATTTTAAGTTGAGACTACACCATTTTTTAAAGAAATTCAATGAATCAATACACAAAACCAAACTTAGAAATTATCTCTCGAAAACAACGTTCATGGGGCAATAGTTGGTTCATTGAATTGGAAACTGTTCAAGTTTTTCAATTGTATTGTAGTTTTTGTCTTTTGTTTTGTTTGTCATCATGGTTGGAAATGGTCACCTAAAATCAAATCTATTTCTATATTTTCTTTCTTTTTAGCGCAATTTTATTTGAAAAAGGTCAATAAACTAACATTAAATTTATAATACATTACTTAAAACTTCCTCCTCTTCTCAACTGAGCATTACAGATTAGTTACAATTAATTGTAAACGTACAACATTTAAGTAATTTTCCATACTTTACTATAATTAATATATAAATCTTACTTATTACCTTACTAATTGTATAATAAATGTTTACAGTCTTAACAAAATATTTTATTAAACATTTATACACTTTGTTATAATATGTAAACATAAACTTTAGATATTGTGTTTTGGGATATTTTGAGCTGAAGGATTATAAGGTTTAAAGTCATGTTTCCCTCATCTAATAATTTACCCGCATATACAAACTTTGCTCATATTATAGTATATATGCAAACAATAAAAAGCAAATAAACTCTTAGTTTTACTTGTTTAGAGTATTGACTCAGATTGAATTCTTTCATTAATTACATAACTTATGTGATTTTATTTAAAGTAATTACTGTAAACATGTACAAATAAAGCGTGTTCTACTCACTTTTTATAATATGCTGTAATGTACGATACGAGGAAACAGATGGCCCGGCACGGAGCGTTGAGCTCCAAGCGGTCGCGGCACTTGTAAACTAACGTCTCACAAACAATAACTTTCTGGCCAAACAATAAGAGCTAATTAAAAAAGAAAATTTGTTCTGAAAACTTCAACTATTGAACAACATTTTCCACCGTTTTTAAACTTGCCTGACCAAAAAACGGCAAAAGTAGCAGCCGACTAACTTTTTTATGTCAAGTTTTAAAATGTAAACATATTTCTCGACTTTATTTAATTATTTAAATTGCAAAACTAATGTTTTTGAACATTTGAATGATACCACAGGCATCCATAGCTTATTGACTTCACTCATACAAAGTTTCAAATTATTTTCTTTATTCTAAGTAGGGTAGATCACGAGTTGATTGAAACGGGAGAACTGAATTTTTACACTAATCGGAGCGTAGTTTTGAGTTTCTATCCCACGACAACATGGCGGACCTGGCTTCACCTGCCCCAATGTTGGCAAGATAGGCATAGCCCATCTATTTGGTCTTATTGTAATCTATGATTGATACCTACAAACCTAATGTATTCTTCGAAAAGCACGTTAATGTTTTCAATGGTTCTAAGAGATAAGTAAAAAATTTTGATTCTTTTTTCTGAATTCTGTATTTTCTGATCAGGTTATTCAAATGTGTTAATTTGTTTTTTCTTTTCTTAGGTTTAGGTTTTCATACAATATCAGATGACAATCATTACAAACTAAATATCTTTCATCAATAACTTCGCCCTTATTATGATCTTTGTAACAGTTGGCAATATACACTTCATTCATTTATATAGAAAGATTTTGTATTATAAATGGAAATTATGGAACTAACTCTGCCGAGATATACACTTTTCAGCGCAAATTTTTATGTTTATATTTCAACTACTGAGATAAATAGATACGATTTTATTCTATTATACAATTATTTAAGATATTTTATCTATGATTACAAAGATTACTACGGAGCGAGATTTTTCATTAGCGAAAGAGTATATTTTTGAAGTTTTAGAAGGAATGAAAGAGAATAATATGAACATCATCAATTATTGTTAAAGACAAAATGAATGATTGCGTCTTTGCTGTAGTGTTGGTAGTGTGTGTGTTTTTCCGCTTGGGATTATCATATCCACTTAACTTCTAAGAAATTGGGAATGGGAGAAGAAGAAAGGTATGATATGTTTTATTTCAATCCACTCTAGATTTGTGACGTCTACTTTTCAGCTAGAACTTGTAGCGAATTTTACATCACTGAGAGCGTTAGTTCAACTAACGCTTGACCTCGAAAAATACATTCAATAATCTCATTTTATTGAAAAATGTGAGAGGCGTTTGTGTCACTAACGCTTGACCTCGTAGCATATTATATTTTACTGAGAGCGTTAGTTCAACTAACGCTTGACCTTAATACTTTTCATCGTACAATTGATCACTTTATATAACTATTTTTCACAGACTATTTTTATCACATGTTAGAATGTTTAAACAAATTCAACACACAATCTTCTTGTAATGTCTTTCTTCGTGTCGTAAATATAATAGAAACTTATTAAATATGAAGGACAACGCCAATTGAACACTTCACTCGTTAACATATTTAACAAAAAAACAGATCTTCACAGCAACTTCTTACTTTGTAAGGTCCATATATTCTTTCTTCAATTCACAAATACATTAGAATCTTCTAAATAATGACATTTCTTGTTAAATTTCGTTAAAATAAAGGAGATTGCTCATGGCTAGCTATACGTGGCCAACGCCCAGCAAGAAGGAAAATTCTAGATGAAGACGAGATGTAGTGTTACCAACATGTTAAAATGAAATGTCTCAATTCCCTAGAGGTATTATGAGTGAGAATGTACGAGTATATTAAATTAGTGAATACCAATATTTCTTTCAAACCGTGTTGCTAAAAAACTACTTATCCTATTTTCATGAAATTAAGTACACATAGAGTAAATACTTAACTCTTTCGACTTAACTTATCCATAAGGGTGAAATCATCCCTTATTTCTGAATATTCATAAAAAAATATGAAAAATTATCTGGAAAATCCTAAACTTCAAAAACAAGCGAGTTCTATTGAAACTTTCATGAAAATAACAAAATTTTCAAAATCCACCCCATTCAACCCTTATCTTTAAACTCTTATATCTCGAGAACTATTGGAGGATTTTTGATGAAATTTGGTGTATAGGATTAGTAAATATTAAAGTATTTTTTAAATCATCATTTCCGGTCCATGACCTTGGAAATAGGAAAAAGTTTTTTCCTTATATCATTCCTATTTTTCAAAAATTTTTTAATATAATTTAAAATCAATACTTTTATCAATGTCTTTAACAATTCTGTGAAGTTTTAAAATCATCCGATGAATAATATAGAGAATAAGACGATTTGTTCAAATAATTTACTGTATTTCTCTAATGTGATTCTTAATTATGTCATATTCAAGCAATTTTTCAGAGAGAACAACAACATAACAAATCGCATTTGCAACAGCATTATGAAAATCCATATTGATAATTATATCGTTCTTTGAACCAGAAATATTTGTCAAACTCTTTGTTGTATCAATGACATAAATTGTATATCCTATATTCTATTCTATTTGCTATAAATTCTTTGGGATTCTAATACATTTCCATATTTTTGTAGTAAACTTTCTTAAAATCTTGCTACTTCTGATACATGAATCTGAAAAGACCTCCGGAAATGTTTAAATTTTGTAATTCATCTGGATAATAAGAACCATTCAATTTTACTCTGATATTTTTTATATTCAAACTATCGAACTTAGAAGGATTTTTTCTTGATTATTTTGTCTATCTGTTTGAAACCCAACAATAATTACCTTGGGATTGAAAATATTTCTATAAATAATTGTGATATTGAATGAATAAGTTGTTCCGGAAATATCTTTTTGCTCAATACATTGGCAATCTAGAAAATTAAACATAATGTTTTGACTTTTTGTAATTTCATCAATCAACCGAATTTTACTCGTGGTTTTATAATCAATCATCGGAACTCTAATTAAAAACTCGTTAATTGTAATTTTACCATCAACTTGCATATCATTTCCAGTTTTTGTTTTTAACATCGCATCATCATCTTCAGCTCTTATGAAACTAATGTAAAATCCACCTTTATACGTTGGAAAATTTACATTTTCAAAGAATGCTAAGCCGAAATGTGCTAAATCACCGACCGCTTCAATCTGTCCAAATTTCAAAAGTTGACTCAAATTTATTTGAAAATACATCGCTTTTGGAATAAGATATGGTTCCTTTAATAGTACTTAATTGACCACAATTTTCAATTTCTTCTATCAATTTATTGTGTTTTCTTACTTCAATTTTAGAGAATAAAAATGATATAAAATTAACAATTAATCTGACATCATTTGTTCCAAGACATGCTTGACCATCTTGTTTTGTTAAAGTTCCAGATATATAAAACTGGAAGTTAGACAAGCAAAAATTATCTCCAAAATCTTAAACTCAGTTCTTTTATTCAGCTCATTCAAATGTTGTTTACTAATTGGAAAAAAATTTTAAACTCTGCCTTTTCAATATCGCCTGAATACTTTTTGTAGTCCGTCATTTATTAAGAAAAAATTTCAAATATTGTTTACGAAATTTAAAACATTATGTATAAGAAAGATATTTTTTCATTGATTTAATGTGCGTTTTTATAAGAAAGGATATAAATGTTAGTCATTTATTAATGATCGTCATATTCAGGATTTTTTGCTTTAAATTTTGCAATTTCGGCCACATATTTCAATAAAATTTGCACAGGATAGCAACCGCTATCTATAATATTGTTCCAATCAATTGAATCTTTAAATTCTTCCAAAAATCCTGCGCTTAAATTTTGATAAAGGCAAATAACAGACATGTGTACTTTCAATATATTGATAATTTATATTTTCTCTAATGAATTCTGAGGACAAATTTTGATATTTTGCAATGTTATACCAATTTAGCTTATTAATGTACAATCGCATCATATCTTCGGGTAGTTCATATTTTTGAGAAATATCATCCCAATGTTCTTTATTATTATGTTCTAAATATTTTTCGTGTTGCATTATAAAAAGATCGAAAGCACTGTAATGTCCCGCCATCTCTATTTATTACAAAAAAATTCAAGTCAAGATTTTATAAATTGGCTCTTTTTAGTTTTACATTCAGGACATTTTCCAGAAATTCTTTTAACTGCGTTAATGTTTTCACACTATTTTATAATTATAATTTGTTGCGGTTTTTGCCTTACACCTCACACAATATGAGTGCCATTTATTTAGGAACAATCTGATCCTTCTGCATCTTCAGGAAATAATTTCTCTGAAGCAATTTCTCTAAAATATTCAAAATTTTGTGTAAGATAATTTAATTTTTATTCTATTTTTTGAAATTTATCATCATATGAATCATTGTATTCAACAAATGTACAAGCAATATTCTCAAAAGGTTTTGTTGAACCTAAACTAAACTTATCAAAAGACTGTTTAAAATGTTCACTAATTTCATCACAATTTTCTATAGATCTTTTACTTCTTTCTTCGAGTTTTTCATAGACTTCTGTTCTAAAATCTTGAACATGTTGTTTATGATTCTCATAATTTTGGTTCAGTTCATCAAACATTTTAATATGATCATCTAATTGCTCTTTTACGATCACATCAAACGGAAAAATTCCTTTACACCTATCCGATCCTAAGCATAAATTAAAAAACTGGCCGTGATATTAATTTTTCACTGCTAACAGAACTCGGATTTAAAAAAATTCAACTTCCATATAAAATATTTTGCAATAAATACCTTACAACGTGTTTTATTTTATCTAACTACTTTATAATATTAATATTTAGTACGCTCCAATAAAATTGTAGATACAATGTTAAACTTTTCACGCAATTAGTTTAAACCGTGAGTTTAGTGTAATTTAACTCCCTATTTCACAAACCAAGGACACGTTATGTTCAGACTCGGGCAACAACATGAGATGGTAGTGAGAATAAATAAATATATATTCTGGTCATAGAACAATCAAATGCTCACTTCGTTCTTTAGTTCAGATATTTGTACACTTTTCACTTCATGCACGTGTTTTGAAGTTTCAAAGGATACATAATTAGCAAAAATATATTATTAATTTATTATGTTTTAGAAATATCATCAAATACTTCTGTTCTCCTCATTCTGTTTGAAGTAATTCAGATAATTAAATCAGTATCAAGTTCAATATTTTTATTCTGTCCCTTTCACAATACATTTTAAACTTTACTCAGAATTGTTCCAAACACATTTGTTTTATAACTTTTAATTTGAATTTCCTAATCTTATTCCATACACTCAGGCTGATTGGTAATCCTTATGCATGGTAATCATTCATATATTAATTATAAAAATCACGATATATTTTATTTAATATGCTTATACTTTATTCAATGAGTTGTTAAAAAGCCACTTTGATTTCATTGTTTTAATAATATAAAAGTGGTCAATCTATTTATATTTCAATAACAGAATTCGAATTTCATAATTAAGAGAGTTTTTTTACTGCACATTTTCCAATACACGTACCTGAGTATTATTGTGACCAACCACCCCTTGGTGGCTGTTCGATCATCACCACGACCATTGAAGTCGAAAGGACAACGAAACATATTCTGGCTTCTTAAATAACTTTATCATATACCGGCTTTTAACGTCCAAAGTGCACATAGCTACGCTCCCCTACCGCTCGTGTAATTACAAAATTCCATCGAGCTGCATAATCGTTTATTTACAATAATAAATAACTACTTTTGTTATGTTTTTTATGTTTAGTTACATAAACTAAAGATACTTGCTATCAAATTCGGGACTACAGTTTCTAAACAGATACACCTATTAACCGACATTACAACCGCAACTCAGTTAGCTCGATACATAGTTACGTTGTACTTGGGTGCAATCTCTGTTACTGCACCAAGTAATAGGTAAAATATGGTGTTCGTTTTCAGAACATTACAACCACAACACAGTTAGCTCGATACGTTGTACCTGAGGACTAAGTTGCAATCTCTTTTACAACCAAGTAATAGTTAAAATATGGTGTTCGTTTTCAGAATCCTTTTTATGCTGTATATTTTATTGTCTCTTATTTAGTTAATAAATAATATTATTTTAAATTCACCTTAGATTTTCTTCTCCATGTTTGTACACACAATCCCTTTTTAACCTACATAAATGTGACCACCTATTAGAAACGTTCTACAAGTAAATCGTCCACACTCACTTTATCCTTATATTCTATTCCCACATTACAACTGAAGTAAGTAATAGATAAATTGTACTTAATGATGACTTAAAAATGCATTAATTGTAGAACGTAATGTTCGACTTAAGTAAATGAGTAAAATCGGGATTTTAGATTTACAATGATTGTTTGTGGTTTTATTTCAAATGTCGCGCCTGTAAACATCTCATTGACCTCACCACCGTACATGGACATTAGGGACTAAGTCTCTTACACAGATCCATGGTGCCAGAGATTTATTTATGGAATAGGTATTTTATAATCATAATATCTACTTGATTACATATAACTGTACTACTCGTATACAACTTGTAAAACTGTGTCAAGAAACATTAAGGATGTAAGAAACAAGTAAAACGATAAAATATGAGAACCTAATTATAGCAATTAATATTATAACAGTGTTACTATTCATAAATATAGTTAAAAGAACAGAAACAATTTTCTTCGTACATAACTGCTGAATACTTATTTCAATTTTATAATGAATTTTCTTTCATAATTTCTGACAAAAGTATACAGTATATTTAAATATGTATATTTCATGTCATAATAGTTATTATGAAATAAAATGGATTTTATATGTTTATAATAAATTATTCAGCAATTAATAGAAATAAAACAAAACAGTTCTTTGGATTAAATATTTCGCTATTTTGTAATTCATTACTACTTCGCCGAAATGTGTTTGTAGCTCTACGTACCAAACTTTATTATATTTACTTTCTATAATTTCCTTTAGCATACGTTTTTAATCTATACAATTATTTATGACACTTATTCCCTGTCGTTCATATGTTTATAAGTGTTATTTCGTTGAACAAATTATGTGATCTAATATAATATCACTTATTTCTCTGTAGAAAGTGAAACTACAATCTCTCACTAAATATGCCAAGTTATAACTTGCCCTATAGGATATGATTAGTTAGTGAGGAACTCGAAGACCTGGAAAACCTTTATTTTTGTTCGTCTGTCCGCACAATATCTCTTAACGATATGACCGTATGGATTTGAAATTGTATACGAACCACCATTTTTACGCAAGGAACACTGACTTTCATTATGGTACATGACACTCAATTTGATTTGGCTGAGGGTTGGCGAATATTTTATCTTTCGTCTTATGAATAAACACGATGGCATCGAGAAAATAGAATAAATACACGTGTAAACAAACTCAGTACACTCATAAGAAATTTTAATTTTAGTCACGTACTCCTACCTAGTATATATTTAAAATGCAATTTTTTAATGTCGGTAATAACATTGTGTTGGTAATATGAAATATTGCATAAAACCGCCGTACGCAATTCTTGGAAGTTACTTTTTTCCAATCAGAATTGGACCTTTCCATTATAACTAAATATCTGGAGGATATTCTGGTTACTTTATTATGTAACCTGCGTGGCATTTAAATTTACTTTTATTAGACACAAACTAAAATGACCTTTAATGTTTTAAATCTCTCCTTTCTGTTTATATTGTGGTTTCATAATTTATCACATATATGGTAAAAAATATTACTATAAACGTGTAAACATACAATATAAATTACGAATACCTGCTTTCATTTTAAATGTTTCCAGCATTATTGTACTAGTATATTCATAAACATCAAAATATAAACTACTTTCACAAGTATATACTAAATTAGTATTATTGCGAAGTATTATATGTTTCATACTGTCACAGATTCTACACAGGATAACATTAAACTAAGCGACATCAATAACGATCCTTGTGGGACTCCGTACATTAGTATGTTGTGGCTTGATGGCCTCATACAGCAAGGACATAATCATCCCAGATTGATCTTACCTGAGCCTACCACTGCCAGTGCCGCTCATTAGGTATCCTGCCTCCTACACCAGGAGCTTAATTGTCTCTGCCTCTCAACTATAATCTCTTTGTGCGTAATAGCGTTTTATATAACCGAAAACGGCAGCCAGGTTTCTTTAAGCCTAGAGATTTTTCAGCCCTCTAGCTAAATACTGAATATTGAAGGTTCTCTACAACAATAAAAATATAAAATACAGAACTCTCATTGGAACACATTGCACAGCATGATCCAACGTCAGGCTTAGGAACTACCATTAGCAAGCGCTCTTTCAGGGACGCCATATTTCAGCTCTAGAACAATTTACAGATGCAACAAATCAAATAAATACAAATTTTCTAAATAAAATTCCATCCAGCTGCTATACCAAAACGCCCAATTCGCAACCAATAAGCTCAACGAATTGCAACCCGTCTGTGAAGAAAAGAACACAGATATATTTGTCTTGACCGAAAACGGGGTTAAGAAAATAAAACATTATTCTGCAAAATTCTAAATTTCAATCGGGCTACTACTTATTGCAGACAAGTCTCGAAACGACGGTGTCTCGATTTTTCTAAATAAAACTTCACAGATTTTCAATCAAGGAAAGAGTGGAAAAAGATTTTGAAGCAGCTGGAATCAAAGTATACATCAAAAAATCAAAAACAATCGTTGTCGGTATTTACAGGTCTCCCAATGGAAGCAATTACGTTTTCTTTTCAATATTAGAATCTTTACTGACAGACATGACCAACCTTGAACTGAATTATGTCCTGATGGGTGATTTCAATGTTGACGCGCTCTTACAATACGACTTGTCGACATGCTACGGTCCTTCAGATTGGAATTGTTGGTTACATCTCCAACGAGAGTAACGCAATGAATTATACTAACGGAACGCGCTTTGGGCCGCAGTAACGAGCCGGAATCAAGGTGTGTGTCCGATATCTGCAGGCGCTCGAAATGGACAAGAACTCACTCCGCCCATATGGAAGGCATTATAGTAATGATCTAACAGCACTTTAAAACGCCTTCGATACTTCATAATATTGTTATATTTCACAACTTATTTATTGTTACAAATGTTAGTAGCTGCTATTTGCCGTGGATTTTTGTATTTTTAGTTATAAAAAAAAACAGAATATTGTTACAATATCCAAATAACTGAGATTTTTACTTTTATTTTCCTTATAAAGTCGTTCACGAAAACTAAAAACAATGATATATGTACCAGGTGAAAAAATACCTTGTTTATTGACTGTATTTTATTTCAAGGTAAACTACATGAAATGTACAAACATGACATACTTAATCGACGTGTTGGAAAATAAAATTATTTTGGACAATATTTGCCTTATTCCTAAGTTAGTTTTTTTATGTCCAATGGTTTCTGTTTTCAATGTTATGAGATGTAGTCTCCGTTTTAATAAAAAAATTACCCTTGGCTTCCAGTGAATTCGTTATTAGTTACATGTCCCTTGAAAACACTACCAGTAAAATGGTTACAAAACTCTTACTATAAATTCAGAAGTGGTCGCATTTGTTTTTGATAACTTGAGCAAATAACAATATCTTACATTTATAAATACATCATCACTTTATTTTATTAATTTACCCTTAAATTTAAAATCAGTTAAAAGTGATTCTAAGTTCAGAATCATTGGCATGAAGTACAGAGCTACAAATGTGTCGTTACATTTATTAAGTTACTTTTTGAAATACGTCTTACAACGGCGCAATAAATATAATATAAATTTAGGATAACGTTCAAAGCGGTTAGCATTCTCAGAAGCTCTGACACTGTTTCGGAACATCAGATTTCTAACTACCCAAGTGAACTGTTTAGTATTTTGGATTATTACTGTTTCCACCCCTACTTCGAACACAGGAAAAAAATTATTCTAAATAGTCTTGATTAAAAATATAGGCTAACAAATAGTTAAAATCATATAAACTAAGTATATGTCTCTTAAAATACAAATACCTTTGATATTACTTAAAAACCCCTAAAGCAAACGTTTTCTTTGCATGGTCCAACACTGATAGTTCTCCTATTTTAAGTTTGGACAAATAGTTTTCTGCTCTATTTAACATTTCATCATGTTTTTCCTTGTTTTTTAATTTTATGCAACCCTTATAGCCTCTTGCGAATGGATCCCTTCGACAATTATTTATCCCTATTCGAATAATTACCAATTATTCTTACAAATTCAACGGTTAGTACACAGTTTATGAACTGTTCATGTTGTTTTACACACAAATATTCTAAAGCGTCCGCTACGTTGGAGCTTAGAGCCTGTGCTGTAACTGTCACATTCATTTTTCTATTTTTGTAGAAAACATGTTTGTCTGATACCTTGTTACACATTTTTAAACCCAGTTTTTTTCTATAAGTTGTTGTTCTTCTATATATTTAAAACAAATCCTACTTGAATCAGATTCCATAATTTTCATTTCTGCTACAGCACTTCGTGCAAGTTTTAACATGTGTGGAGGATGCAAAATAGCACAAATATTATAATAAATGGTATTAAGTTTAAGAGAGATTAGTGCTTGTACCATCAAAGGTCACACTTTTGAACATTCACGCCCACTTCACTCAGTTTTAGTACAGTCACTTTAACTAGCTGCGACGGTAGAATTTATGAAGTTTTATTTACAAAAATGTACTGTCTTGTGAAAAAATGTGGATGCCTGTAGTCCATCTGGACGTGCTGTTGCACGCAGCGCAACTCTTCGCCACGTCATGAAATAACAAACATTACCAACATTAACAACTAAATAGAAAACATTAAAAAAAACTAGTTTATTTGCTCAGAGCAGATGTCTTGACTTACTGAACACGAATAGTAGCACAAACAATGCAAAATCCTGTGCTGAACGACGATTTGTGTTTCCACATGAAAAAGGCGTGATGCCATATCGTCCCGTTAATCGTCCGCTCAACGCAGTGAGTTCTTGCCCAATCTAAGCGCCTGCGAATCCGTGGATACACCCACAATTCACAGCTATATGCGACCAGAAAACAACATGAAGCTTATGGGCAGTGCGCGTTCCAGTAGTAACGTTCGTTGGACTAACGTCAAAAACACAAACTGCTATCGACAAAGTCAACTCCAATATTTCAAAAGTGGCAGTGTCTGTGGTTAATACAACCATCTCGGACCACTACGGCCAAGAGGCTATAATTATGGGGAAAAATCGAGACAGAGCCAAAAATAACAAAACTTATAAGAGACACAAGGCTAAACAACACTGCTCTCCTTAGTGCTTCCCTTTCAAAGGAACAATGGAATTTTCTAAATTTAACAGAGCCCGTAGAAAACCAGTTTTTATAATTTAATAATTGGCCTTAACTACAATCTCTATCCATGTTGTCCTACAAAAATAATCAAAGTTTGCCCTAAAGAGGCAAACAGTAACTGGATCATAAAAAGAATACTGGTATTCGATAGAAAAATTTAAAATTTTCCTCAAAATTTACCGGACCTACTGCAAATGAAAAATTTCAAAATTATAAAAAGGTGTATATAAATTTTATCCAGGCCGCAAAAAGCATATGATATCTCAAATCAAATTCTTTCTTCCGAAAAAGTTAAGGGTTTAACAATGGAGTGTTCATATCCACTCAGTTTGTACCAAATTAGCCTCAGGAAATTTAAGTTCTAAAGGTCTTTAGCCAAATACTGCCCAATTCAGTACTTATGCTGGCACATTATAGTCTTATTTACCCACATCTTACCTACTAATTGGTGTTGTGGGGCTCTAGTGCAAATAATACATTTTTTTGAGAGCCTTCAAACCTCAAAAGAAAGCGATTTTGAATCATTGCAAATATGAATTTCAGAGAGTCGTGCCGACCAGCCTTAAAAAACTTGTAACTGTTGACTCTGCCCTGTCTATACATCCTGAAAACAGTTTCATTCGGTATGTACAAATTTAACCTTATCAGGAGCCATGACGTGCATGGATATGAGATACGAGGCAGAGACAACTACCGTTCTGGAAAACGCAGACCGGTAGTTAATGAACACTTCCCTTCGCAAGCAGTGTCCATTTTATCAACAGATTTGCCAGCTTCCATTAAAATGCACCAACGCCTGAGGCGTTAAAAACCCGTCTTAATCGCTTTTTAGAGTCAAAGTGTCATTTTATAATGTCGGCAAGTTTTTTGCATGTAACTGGAAAACCACCAAATTTGAAAACAGACATGGCGTTGAAAATACTAAAAAATTGACGAGTGACTGGAGTTAAATGAGTGCAAAATTTGTATGTGTGAATGTGACACTTTGGTGTGATTGTAAAAATGTTATACTGCAATGGCTGACTTTACCGTATAATGTATATTTTTACGGTAATAAAATATTTGAATTTAGATTTAGTGTGACACAGCACATTACAGTTCATAGTGCGACCCTACGTCAGACCTAGTATCTATCATTAAAGTGAGAGCGCATCACAGTTCAAAGTAAGATCCAACTTCAGACCTAGGAACTACCATTAGTGTGAGAGCGCATCACAGTTGAAAGTAAGATCCAACGTCAGACCTAGGAACTACCATTAGTGTGAGAGCGCATCACAGTTCAAAGTATGATCCAACGTCATACCTAGTATCTATCATTAGTGTGAGAGCGCATCACAGTTCAAAGTAAGATCCAACGTCAGACCTAGGAAACTACCATTAAAGTGTGAGAGCGCATCACAGTTCAAAGTAAGATCCAACGTCAGACCTAGGAACTACCATTAGTGTGAGAGCGCATCACAGTTCAAAGTAAGATCCAACGTCAGACCTAGGAACTACCATTAGTGAGAGCGCATCACAGTTCAAAGTAAGATTCCAACGTCAGACCTAGGAACTACCATTAGTGTGAGAGCGCATCACAGTTGAAAGTAAGATCCAAAACGTCAGACCTAGGAACTACCATTAGTGTGAGAGCGCATCATAGTTCACAGTGGTGATCCAACGTCAGACCTAGGAACTACCATTAGTGTGAGGAGCGCATCACAGTTCACAGTGTGATCCAACGTCAGACCTAGGAAACGTACCATTGGTGTAGCAGCACATACAGTTCATAGTGTGATCCGACGTCAGGCCTAGAAAACATTACACACAGTTGTAAGATCTAACGTCAGACCTAGGAAATATAGTTCAGTTCAGTGTGATCCGAGTCAACCTAGAAACTACCATTTAGGTGAACAGCACATTAGTTCACAGTGTGATCCTAACATCAGGACCTAGGAACTACCAAATCCGTGAAGCGCAACACAGTTCACAGTACTTTTTGTTGTCTGTGTGATAAAACCAAATTGGGATATCTAGGTTATCGATTTAATCTTTGCTCTACATTAATTAAATACACATGTGGTTAAAACCAAACTTCCTAATTTTTATTATTATAGAAAAATATATTTTACTTAACTGACTTGACTAATAAACAAATATACCTAAATGCAGTATTACTTAATGTATACTATCTTGCGTGTAACGTTCAACTTACATTCTAATGCTATTATGCATAAGAAACTAACTAATATTTAACCTTGCAAGGAGAGGCCATTGTTACAATTTGGAGTCGATGAGAAAAGCCCTACCTCTCGATCTCAAGCTACTTTGATGGGGATAATTGAAATTAAGCAGTTCTGTGGATGATGCGTTCAAGAGACCTTCTCCCGTATGAGCTACACCACAATTCACAGCGCGATTTATTCACCAGGCTAAAGTAACTACCACTGGTAGGCACATCATAGTTCACAAGTGTGATCCAACGTCAGGCCTAGAAACTACCACTGGTGTACAGCACATAAAATTCATAGTGTTTCAGGCCTAGAAACTACCACTGGAAGTGGTTCAAAGCACATCATGTTTCATTTTAAAGAAAACTACCACTGGTGTAGCAGACATAATAGTTTTTCACATACCCGACGTCTAAACCAGGACAGCAACACATATTTTATAGAATTTTCAGGCCTATAATTCCACAGGTGTAACAGCACATCATAGTTCATTAGCGCGATCCACGCCAGGCCTAGAAATACCATTTATGGTACAGCACATCATAGCCAAAAAGTGAGATCTAGGTAATCAGACCTGAATTCCTAACCTGGAACGTGTCTGAATCGTTCATGGAACACACGAATTTAATTAGGTTTGAGACGTTTCTTTAAAAATTTCACTTCGTAAACAGGAATATTCCATAATTTTTATGAAAACAATACTTTTACTTAACTGACTTTGACTAATAAACAATCTGCTCCTAAATGCAGTATTACTTAATGTCTTAACATATCTTGTGTAACGGCAGCTTTCCTTTCTTAATGCTAATTATGCTAGAACTACACTTAGGTAATTTTAACCTTTCAATACGACTGATATTTGTTACAATACGATGAGAATTAACCAGCCGAATAAAACTACCATTTTATTTTGAGAGAAGTTCAAGAGTGGTAAAAGTTAGGTATTTATTCAATAAAGTAATTATTAGGATAATATTTCAACTTTTTGAAAGTGATTCAGAAAATATTTTCAGTTTAAACGATGGGAAGTGGTTCAAACAGTATGTTTATTTTAACAAATACACGCCAAGATTATGTGTTGAAATAAACAAAACTGTACAAGACGCAAACCTATTCTTATACCATTTATTTTACTCATAATTTAGATAAATATATTAGAATCATTAATTATGTAACTGACATCATAAAACCAATAATAAGATTAGGACATCAAGATTCAACTTCCTAAACCTGGGACTTAATTCAATACTAGTACTTTACATGTTGAAAAAAATCTCTTAATAAAAATGTTGAACGGCAGCTTTGTTCTTATTTAAGTAGCTAAAGAAGAAATATAAATATGGTAATTATTGAAACAAAGATTTTTGTTTTGTTGGTATTTTTATTATATTTGAGTAAAAATTACAGCTGCATTCAAAACTTTTAAACAATTAAAGGTAAATAAATTCTAGTGCAAAGGTGTTTGTCGAGATGTTACGTTTCAGATATTGATCGGATGAATCTTACCAACGCATCGGTTTGTTAGTTGAAAGTAAACAAAACAATCTTCAGACTTCAGGTTCATAAAGCTGTATGGAAATCTTTCAAACGTCTACTCTTACCGGACTAAAATGAATGGATGTGAACGGTATTATTTGGATTGTAAACTGAAAAATGTATTTTCATTTGACGTATGGAAATATATTAACCTGAAAGAGGTTAATACATACTAGTAACTTTACATGTAGCTATATAACATCCATAAAACACGATTATAAATTTATTTGTCGAAGACATATTGCCTATGGTGAGTATAAGACATTAAAAACAATATTAGTGTTATTCAACTGTGTATATTTGAGGATTAAATTAAACAATTAAGTTCTAAAACTAAATCCTGAAAGGGTTCTTTATTCAGACTGATCGATGAATCAAACCGTTTTATAATACACTGCAATATTGTACTCTAGCAACTGTAATGGAAATAGTTCATTAGTTTCTGAGACTAAAATCAACAACGCTAACTGTATAACAAATTGTAATAATTCTAGAAACCGCACCATTAGGTTTTATTATATGTAATGAAAGCTCTTATTACTATCAATGCCAGAAATCGACACGCCTTACATGAGATTTTTAAAGATCCATATTGCATTTATAGTAATTACATAAATTATTTGAGTAATCTATTCAATCAAGAATCGGAACTGATACATAATAAACCCACTAAGTTTTATTTATGGTAGTTTCTGTGAAAACACAATACATAATAGGATTACGATATACGGATTTCCATGTTAACCAGGAAGTACTTATTTTATAATCCACATAGATGATAATGATCTACTAATCTTACAAGATGATTCTACACAAGTGTCTCTCTGCTTAATATTGCTGATAGTTTTTATAGTGAAGGTTAAAACCCTAGTACAGCCGTTATCATTGACGCACCTGGAAGTAAGTCCATTAGGTTTTATCTAGTAATCTTGTATTTACAAATTGTCAAAAATTATTTTTTTTTATTCGTTACAAGAAAATAGTGAGTTGAAAATATCACACTATGATAGATGTTAATGTAATTTAAATGGTAGTTTTTTACACGTTTCTTATGTTTAGGACTAAGTGAATTCTTCATACAATAAGGAGATTCCCAAGTGGAATTTGTCAACCATATTAACTTTTTATCACGTACTTTTATAACCAAATGACGTGAGACCCTATTTGTTTATTTGAAAGGTCAGTTCCTTCCGTAACACAGGAAGATTATGCTGTACATGAGTGATAATGTAAATTTTTCAAACTAATATCAAATTTGTATTAATAGCTGGCGTGTTTTTGAAAACATTATATTTCATATAGTTTCAGCCACAATTTAATAACCTTACCTAATGCGTTGTTCTCGAAGTAAATTACTTTGAATGCTTAAACATTCTAGTTTAAATACAATTGCATGAATTAAAAAGAACACTTTCAGCCTAATAAATGTGGGTTTTATTTAATCTAGTGTAATCCAACACCTTAAGATGGGTTGCATCAGATTTCCGGTTTTATACGATTATCTAAGTTTATTTTACCCAATGTTCTAATTTAAAGATATTTTTCCTAAATTTATTCCGTTTTTCGATCACAGTCCAAATCCACCTTTTCCATTGGTGCAAGCGTGTATGTAACTATTTCCAACCAATACTTTACATTGGCTGGAATACATCAAATAAATTATAGTACAGCATCATATATACCTCTTTCAAACTTTTTTTAATTAATGGATGATCTGAAGCATCAGCTTAGAATTGGGACTTCTTTCCATACTTGACAATTATTTGTGAATTGCCATGTCCAAACTGAAAAATTGTAATTTGTCAAAACTCTCACGTCTTGGTAGACATTTAAAGTATTACCTTTTGTTTGATAAAAGTTACGGTCTAGATTTTTATTATGTCTAAACATTTTAGGACTAATTTTTCGAACAGGAGTTGATGCACTTGAAGTGCTGTATGCGAGATTCTCATTTCGTAGTTCTGGTTTATTGTTCCGTATCATTTTGCTATCCATTGTAACCAATTAAAGTACCAAATAAAATAACTAGTAATAATATTACTTTTTAAAGAGTACTGTCCTTAAAATATGCAACATCCTGAATAAGAGCCATTTCATAAATAACATTATAAATGTTTCAGTAATGCGTATTACCTAAACACTAGGGTGATTACAAAGTTAAATACAATATTAAATAACACACTGGTTGGTCAAATGGTAATAGTATTTCCTTACAGCAGTTACTTCCTTATTTTTAATTACAAAGTATGAAGACACCAATATATAAATCATCGAAGATAACAGTAAATGATTAACATTTCAATGGAATGAAAATTCTAAAACACACTTAAATTGAAGGAAAGAGCGTCAAATACATATAATGCGTACGAAATTAAAAGTTTATTATTTGCATTAAAATGGCCTCAGACCTGTCAATGGACCTTGTGTTCAACATAAAACAGAAATAATTGGCCATAATCTTGTAGCTTATGAAGATCTGTTTTCGTAATATCAATATACTATCTGAGGCAAGGTTGTTCAGTACATGATGTGACATGCTTATACCTGTGTTGTGTTTCAGGTACTTATCTCCCAATTTGTACTAAATACACAACACAGGATCGTCAAGCGTGCAAAATTGCATGTGTGAAGCAGGGTTTTATAGGGGGCATGTTTGCCCTTAGAAGATGTCTGTGCCAGGAATTTCGTTAGGATGTAAATACTGTAACTTTTATTATTATACACTTAATAAAACGTGTTATGATTGAATTAACTCTTTTTTATTTGCATTGTCATAAATATTATTATTATCCTGTCACATTTCATTTTCTTCCATGAATAATACAAAATTCAAGCATTTTCCATGGATTGGGTTACCAAAAGTTGAAAAGTTAAAACCGCCCATTGAAAAAGCTAACGTAACGTCTGTGTCTGAAATGTTTTTGGAATGTGGAAAAACCATAAGTCGGCGTTGCTATTTGTTACAAAAAGTGTAACAGTACGTTTCGTGAATTGAAATCTAACCTCTTCCTCAGGTGTAAAAATGTTCTAATACATTGACAGATTAAAATACGGGGCAGTGGGCTGCCGCCAAAAGTTATAATAATTAATAAGTTAAAACTGATGATCCTCATTAAGTTCAGACTGGAGAGATGAAACCAAGCGATGGAATTGCGCTGGAGCCAAGATAACAAACAAAATGTAACACCTGAATTAATGAAGTTGAAGCATTGAATAGGCGCTCATTTTTGGCATTTTTCTATTACCACTGCTAAAAATAGTCAGCTAAACTCAACGTAGATAAACTCAACAATCATATTGATTCAAACCTTTTCACCATATATGTGTTATGAGCAGTGTTCTAGTTTGTAATATTAAAGATAGCAAATGTTGGAAAACGTCTTAACTCTTCAAATAATCAATTTTCAATAATAAGCACTAGGCAATGATACGTCGAAAAATAATTATTATCCATGAAAGGGTAGGAAATCTCGCCCGTGTCAAAAATAACAAGCTTTAGAATTTTTCATGAAATGATTTACGTGTTGTATGGAAACCACAATATTGCAAAAATGTATACAATTAATTACCAATATACACCTGAACTAATCTGTTTACAACAGAGCCAGCCCTACTAAATACAACAAATCTAAAATGAAATGATTGTGTCTTAAAATGTACCTCTTTTACAAAACATCAAATACAAATTTCCTTGCTTTTATTTACACTACATTGAACGTCAACAATGTAGACCATTTAACAGATTTCCGTTTTATAACTCAAAAATGGTATGCAGGAACCATTTAATGCTTAGTTTTAGTTAAATTGCTTTTAGAATTGAGAGCTACAAGAAAAGTAATCCAGACGTTCAATTGAGAGACATAAACCGTTTTTTTATACAAATATTTAGGTTATGGGAAAGCATAAACAACCCGATGCAGTATTAATTACAACTAATACACAATACAAAGTATACTTTTAGTTGTGTTCGGTAAAACCTCAACCCTCCGCATATATCAGGACTATGTCTCAGGATATAGTTTCTTGTCGTGAAATGTTTTGTTCTGATCCAGCAACAACCCAGTGGCAGTGGCAGCTATTACTCTAATCGTCCGCTTAACTACATAAGCAATCTATCTCGGCCGGCAGCGTTTTGCTTATTGCTATCTGGCAAGCCCCTAGCATTAGTCTCCATGCCTTAATCCTAGGTTTGTGTCCTGAATGTCCTAAATATACCACTGCATACTCAAATGTACGTTTCTGGAGTGATTCAAAACTACATTTACATTTCAGTGGTTTCTGTCTTAGCAATATAAGTGCTGGAATTCTTTTTAGTCGGACTTAATACATTTGAGTGCACTGTTTTACTGTAGACATAGTCCAGTCCAGGTGTGGCATAAGGTAAAATCCTGGGCGAATCTAAGTATTTGACAGCTAATGAATTACAGATGGGGAGATTTATCATTCGGATGTATATTGAATTGGATTTGGATTTATAATTATAATTTGGAGGCCACTGAGGTGAAGGCACAACAACCTCTTTAACGTTAGTTTAAACTCACGATTTATATTTTCCGATTAGTATTGACAAATAAGTAATGTAAAAAATGGTAAATAACACTATAACAATTGAAAAAAAAACTAATACAAGCATTATTATTTCTATTATTTAGGGTTCTCTAATTATTTAATTCTCAGTGGCTTCAACACGATATAGTTTATTAAAAGGCTGGAACAAATATGATTTTCTAATAACAGATGTGACCAATTATTTTTCATTGGAGTTCTTCTATCCCGCTCAAAGGATTCTCTCCTTCTGGGTCACTGTCTCTGCTGCCTGTATCCAACTGGTATAATAAAGGATTTTAATCTGCTGTTTTATGTATAACTATATATATATATATATACTTTTTGCGATTCAATGTTTATTGAAATTATATATATATATATATATATTATATATATATATATATATATATATTATATAACATATATATATTAATATTATATATAATTATAACATTTGACCTGGTTAAAAGGCGAGCGTTTTCGTGCTTCAAAAAGTGCACTTAGGATTATTTGCAGCCTCAGAGGAATCTATATTGACTATGGGGTAAGCGAAAATAAATATTCCCAAATTTCTACTATCCTATATTGATATAAAATATGTTTATTTTTGAACTGCATTGAAAATTAACAAGGAGTACACGCCGCTCCGCAGAAGATAGTGCGTGGACAGACAGATATACAGTAATGACATTTTCCTGCATCTCGACTGATAGTCTTCGCTAACGATCAGCCAACCAGTCAACAGGACATTATTACGTTTAGGCTTAAGTCCGACAGTAGGAAAATGCAGGTCGTTCTTTTTTTCTCTAATTACGTAAAATCCTAACTAGTATAGTGTATAATATCTTAAAGTGGCTAATTAGTTATTGCATTTCACAATTAATGAAACTAGAGTACCAATGTAAACATATTATTGTAGTGTATTTTGAGTACTCTTTGTTTTAAATCAGCTGTTTTAAACTATAAATATACAAGATCGCAATATTGGACCATGGCCAAAATAATGTTTTGAAACTGATTAAACAGAATAATTTCTTGGACGCTATTGTAGTGGCCTTGAGGGAAGGATTCTAGTTGATGTCTCGTTTGGTTTGGTGTGGTTTCGGACAGCAGGATCCCTATAGTTGCAATACTGATATTACCATACCTTGATATGCCGTTATCGCTTTCTGGTACTTACTTGACTACAACCGATAAGTGTATTCATATAACAAAGCTTACTATATTATGTTTATTATTTGTGGTTTAATGAGTGTGCATTCAGTGTTTGACATAGTAAAGAACATTTTTTTGTTTTGTAAGACATACTATAAATTCTGTATATTACTTATTGTGTAGTCTAAGATTATACGAGTAATTTAAAGTTTTTTGTCTTGTTTATTTGTTAGTATGATTTTTAATATAGTATTTATGCTTTATTTGTGGCCGCCGCCCTATACCTATATTAGACTGACCTACTTATTGTTGGTTTAGTTTATCATATTTGATGTATTTATGTCCAATTATTAATCCAATCTATTTACTGTCTACAAATTACTTATGCTCATATACTTTATATAGTATTATAATAATTCAAAATAAAAGTCTTGTTATGGCAACTCTTGAATATTTTATACATTACAGTGATTACCTTGTGGTGGTTTAAAACTAATTGACAGACCTGATGTTATACCCCCTGTATACAATATGGAAAAAAAATCTTTTTGTAATTTCCAAAAACTAAAAAATAACTGAGTTCTTTGTCTATAAGCAACATAGAACATAGTTTTTTAAACCAAATATTAAGTAATATTACCAATTTGTCTGTTAAGGTTCCAACAGCATTATAAGCTTAGTCTAATATTTTTAAGAAAAACCCCAAGGCAAATTTTATAAAATCGCGTTGGTAAACCAGTCACTGTAGGTCCTTGTGCTGATTGGTACCATTACAACTGCAGGCAAAGGAAAGTGTTTTTTATAGTTATATATTTCATGTTATACTTGGTCCTGTTGAAACTAGACTAACAACTAACACGAGACTCTTTTATGGATAAATTACAATAACCATTTATTAATTGTAATCAAAAGTAAATGTTAAAAATATTTGACAATAAGAAAATATTGTCTTAAGAAACTAAAATTTCTCCCAACATTTAAAAGTGATGTTTATGAACTCTGTAGATTAGAAGTCACATACATTATTAAGAATAATAATAAATTTATAACTTTCAGAAGTATTTATGAAAATCTTATGAAGAATCCCCCCCCCCCACCCCCCCCCCCCCCCACCCCCCCCCCCCCCCACCCCCCCCCCCCCCCACCCCCCCCCCCCCCCACCCCCCCCCCCCCCCACCCCCCCATTTCTCGTGTTTTCTTTGTGTTCTTTTATCCTTACGTTTAGTGGTCTTTATGTCCTGCCTATGGTATTACCTATTGCAGCTAAATTTTTTACTGTAAACACAGTTTTTGGAGATCCTGTGTGCCATTTTTTTGGTTTTGTTTTTACGAGACTTTGTCTAAGAGTGTTTTGTGTTTTAAACGCGTTTATAATGTTGTACTTTCTACCTTCTCTTCTAATTTTTCCTCCGATAATCCCGGCACATTAGGATTTGACATAAACGCAAAATTTATCACAATTCTGTTTTTCTGACTCAGGAATGATTCTTCTGGTTCGTTTGCACTTATTAATTACTAATTTGAGGGTATCCATTGCTTCTGAGATCCAGATTCAATTTTCTTAAATTTCTTCTTTTAGTCCATCTTAAATCTGAGCACAAGCTCTTTGCTATATCAAACAACGAGTAGGCTACTCCTTCTTTGACCGATTTTTGATGGTTGGATTGATAATTTAAATATTTTCCTGTGATGTGTTATCTTTCGAAAAAACAGTTGTCTTAAGTGGTCTTCCCCTATCTCTTAATACACACACATCCAAAAAGGGAAAGCTTGTTTTGGACTTCCACTTCCATTGTGAGGCGGATGGAAGGAGAAATACTATTAATGTGATTCAAAAAATTATTTAATTCAATGTCTCCATGAGAAAAAATACACAAAAGTATCATCCACATACCTCCACCAAATCTTCGGTTTTTGAACTGGGCTGAAGCCATAGCTTTTCGCTCGAATTCCTCCATAAAGATATTGGCGAAAATAGCGAGACAGTGGAGAACCCATTGCCATCCCCTCATCTTGACGGTTAATTTTACCCTCTAAAATCAAAATAATAATTGCATTGAGTGCATAGTTCTAACAGTTTCCATAATTAATCTGGCACGGGAAGTTTAGTTCTATCCTTTAATGTTTGGTCTTCTTTGAGACGTGTTTTAATAAATTTCGAGAGTTTCTGGAAATGGGTACATTTGTAATTGGGACTTTCGACATCAAAACTTACCAGTTTGTCAGTTTCAGCCAACTTTAGGGATTTTGACTTCTCTACGAACATCCCTGGAATTTTTTATGAAAGAGTCAGTTTTTCCTACCAATGGGCGTCAAGATGTCCATGAGGACTTTAGACAAATTCCATGCAAGGTGAATCCACGAGAACTAATGATGGGGCCGACATGAGGGCTGGTAGGTTTGTGGATTTTTTAGGGAAGGCGCATACATATGGGGGATTTTTGAGTGGTGAGGAGTTAATTTAGATCTAAATTTATATGAAAAAAAATATGTATGTTTTTCTTAAGGTGTTTGCTTACTTTGCGTTCAAATGAAATCAGGTCGGGTTCTTTATTTAAAACTGTATATTTTGCTCAGTATTTAAAGTTTCCGCAATCTTTTCTTTATACGCTACTGAGTCAAGTACCTCGAGTAGCGTGGCCTTTGTCGGTCAGGTAAGATTTTGACCGTGTCGTCGTCTTTTCCTCTTTCCCCAAGGATCCGACCTGGCCTTTCTCACTTTTCTCCTTCTATTGTCAAATTGGGTTTTTGTGGGAGGAATTTTTCATGAGTTAAAAGACCTGGCCTCACAACGAAACCGGTCACCCCTGTTCCTCCAGGTAACTGTGAAACAGCCGACATCGATTCCAGTTACGAAAATCCAGTGCCTTTACCACCGATTTTTTGTGAGCCACAGAAAAGTTTTTAAACAAAACCCTTTGGCATAAGACTTGATATTTCCCGCTTATCATATATCAGGATTTTTGAAGAGGAGCAGGTTTGATTACATTTATTATTATTTGCATCCGTATTCACGGTGTTTTGCCATCCTTAAGGGCAAATCCACATTTGGTTAGGCCCCTTAACATTTTTTCCAGTTATGGAGATTTTTCTTTTTCGTTATCTGTTTTCAGAAAACTTTGTATACATACTATTTTGGGATGACTTTTCAGAGTGAATTGTTGTTGAATTTCTGCTACCGATTCAGTGTTTGTTTTAATCTCAGTTTTTTTTGACACTCAATAACTATTTTGGAGAGAGGTAATCTATTCAACTCGATGGATGATAATGCAATTCTTTCTTTAAGTAAAGATTTAGAAGCATGTCCCGGAAAAATGAAATCTCCCTGTTTCCTTCACAATCCTTCCATCGGTCAAAAATATAACGCTTTAATACGATACTGGATTATCATGCAGTTAGTTCTGCATCTGGAACTGTAAAGAAGGTTCGTGCCGTTGTTATTCAAATTTTCACCCACTGTCGTGTAATGCCTGTTAAACGAGTCAAAAACTTCTTGCTTTTTTCTTTACCATACGTCCCTCAATCTCAATTTCAAATTCATAATTCGAACTCAACTCAAGCCTTTTCTTACATTCGGCTTGATGAGTTTCCAAGCGTCTTTGCTTTTATTGGAAGATAATGCGAGTGTTTCAAACATATATTTGGACTTGGCATTTTTTATAACTTTAGAGTAAAGCTTCTTATAGCATTTATAATGATTCTTTTTCTCTTATGTTGGGCTTACTCTTAAATTGAAATGTAAAGATTTTAATGCTTTGCTTGAAGTTACTATACTTTTTGTAATCCACTTTTTATTATTGTGATTATTTTTTTAATTTAACTAATTTCTTAGGACAAGCGACTTCAAAATTATAACTAAAAGTTTGTAAAAATCTATCAAATGTATTATTTGCTGCCCATTCCTATATGTGCTAGACATTGTTCTATGGCAAGGTGAACATGTCTTTTTGTTACAAAACTTGTTTACTTTTGTTATTTTCACCTGAACCTTGCCGTTTGATAATGGATAGTAAAAAATAGCTCCCAATTAATTCCAGTTCGTAATTAGTATAATTCATTCAATTATATAAACACTATATGATGAAATAGTGTTTATCATATAGTGATAGACACTATATTGAGGCACTGGTGTACCTCAAGGCTCTAACTTAGACCGTCTTAATTCTTCTGGAATTATCTAACAAATTACAAGAGCGAAAAGTTGGAAATAGTTCAAAAAACTATTATGGTCTATAATTTTTAAAAATATAATCATAATAGATTATTTAATAATAACACTGCAAGTATTTTTGTTGTTGCCAATCCACTGATAGGTAAAAAAATTAATTAGTCTTGATATTTTTTGTTTTTAACGTTTTAAAGGAAAGCATTGATAGTTCTTTTTTACTAAGTAATACTGATATTATTTTGATTTAGGCTGACTTATTATAATGTTACATCATTTATTACATTTTTATTGCCAAGGTATAAAACTAAAACACGTTATAATTTTCCCATTTTTCAAAGCATTGAAGCTAGTTAATTTTTATCAATCCGTAGGTGATATTGTTGTGTTTTTAATGTAATGTAAGCAAATAAGTGCAATTTTTTGTAAATTGTTACTTTACCACTTTACAATATTTCTATTCCATTTATTAATGATAATGCTTAATCCTATAAGCACTACAAGTCATGATCAAAATCAAGTGCAATAACTGACAGTCCATGTGACAGTCTAATACATCCCCACACACTACCACGTCGTCAGGGCTAGCAGTCGACAGCGACAAGTCGCAGCTGTCCGCAGCGATCAGTAGTGATGGCGGTTGTTTGTGATTGTCATACCTGCATGTTGCAGCTGGTTGCAATGGGCCGGCTTGCACTTACTTGTAAGAACCGCTCAATTTTATTTAATACATAGCTAAATCGCACCAAGACTGGTTGCCACTAATAGGCTTTTAAAAATTCTCGCTCTTGTGAATTGGACCCTACAATAATTAATAGAACATCTCCACAGACATCTCTATAGTAGTCAGAATATCATCCTTCATGTAACAATCATAATCCCACCACTTCCAGAAAAATTTAAAGAGGTTTATTACAAAGAAATATATTACAGTAGTGCTAGTTGGTAAATGTCTCCTAATGAGTAAATTCATGAATCAAACTAAAAATTCTTTACCTTTTCGTTAGCTAGATAGCCATTGTTTGCTTTGACATGAGCATCTAGTATGGCCAGGTAGAACGGGGCAGATGTACTGAATAGAGTGCCCTTTACTTCTTTCTTTCTCTTCTCATGTCTCTCATAATGGCACTTAGCTAGTTCTAAAATATAGCATGCGGGTAGGAAACACCATGCGTTCATATGTATAACACAAAAATAAATCTTTCAATTGGTAAGTTATTATCTGAATACTTACAAACTATGATGTATTCTACTCAACAATTAAAAAGTGAACACGCATTTAAAGACATCAACACTTGTTAATGTCAAAATGTTTTCTGTCAAAGGTAAGGCATTCTAAAGATTTTCAGTTCTACCCTGAGGCAAAAAACACAAAATTAAAACAAAATTAAAGTTTGTCTCCTTTTAGAAAAAGTTTGAGTTGACCGATCTGTTATATTGATTATTATGCATAATTGATATATATTCATCTAAATTAATTCAATTTATTTCTTATAAATATAACAGATTTAAATAATGTATAACATATTACATTGGTAAAGTGTTTACATATGCAAATGAACCTAAACAAATCAATATAATTTTTAATCTATTATGTTTTATACATTGTTCTATTTTAGTTTAATTTTCACAAAAATGTTTTATAAAACTGTATAAGGAGTAGTATTTTCTGTAAAAATATTTTACGAAATATGACATGTTTATAAAAATGTATAAATTATAATGTTATGGACAATTTAGTCTGCTAAACAAAAACATGAAATAAGCATTTCAATAATTTAACAGCACATAGTTTTAATTTCATTACCAAAGAATTTTAAATAAACAAACATTTGCAAGTATTCTGTGATAGTCCCACAGGTTAGCTTACAGGTTATAATTTTTAAGCTGGCAAATATTATTGTAAGTTACTCACCAGCACGAAACTCATTGATGACATAGACAATCTCATCAATTCTCATATCCTCCCTTGCGTCAGCACCACACAAACCGGCCTGACGACTAAAATATCACTTTATGGCTATAGACTGCCACAGTTTGTCCCTCTGCTTCCAGTACTAGTGTCTGGCTTAAGTTAATGTAAGTTACTCACCAGCATGAAAGTTATTGATGACATAGACAGTCTCATCAATTCTCATATCCTCCCAAGCGTCAGTACCACACAAACCGGCCTGACGACTAAGATACCACCTTATGGCTATAGACTGCCACAGTCTGTCCCTCTGCTTCCAGTACTAGTGTCTGGCTTAAGTTAATGTAAGTTACTCACCAGCATGAAAGTTATTGATGACATAGACAGTCTCATCAATTCTCATATCCTCCCAGGCGTCAGCACCACACAAACCGGCCTGACGACCGAGGTACTGGGCGATAGCTATAGACTCAGTCTGTACCTTTGCCTACATTACTGTAGTTTGGCTTAAGTTAATGTAAGTTATTTACCAGCACGAAAGTCATTGATGACATAGACAATCTCGTCAATTCTCATATCCTGCCATGCTTCAGCACCACACAAACCGGCCTGACAACTAAGATACCACCTTATGGCTATAGACTGCCACAGTCTGTCCCTCTGCTTCCAGTACTAGTGTCTGGCTTAAGTTAATGTAAGTTACTCACCAGCATGAAAGTTATTGATGACATAGACAGTCTCATCAATTCTCATATCCTCCCAGGCGTCAGTACCACACAAACCGGCCAGACGACTAAGATACCACTTGATGGCTATAGACTGTCACAGTCTGTCCATCTGCCTCCAGTACTAGTGTCTGGCTTAAGTTAATTTAAGTTACTCACCAGCAAGAAAGTCATTGATGACATAGACAATCTCGTCAATTCTCATATCCTGCCATGCGTCAGCACCACACAAACCGGCCTGACGACTAAAATACCACTTTATGGCTAAGGACTGCCACAGTCTGTCCCTCTGCTTCCAGTACTAGTGTCTGGCTTAAGTTAATGTAAGTTACTCACCAGCATGAAAGTTATTGATGACATAGACAGTCTCATCAATTCTCATATCCTCCCAGGCGTCAGTACCACACAAACCGGCCTGACGACTAAGATACCACCTCATGGCTATAGACTGCCACAGTCTGTCCCTCTGCTTCAAGTACCAGTGTCTGGCTTAAGCTAGTGTAAGTTACTCACCAGCACGAAAGTTATTGATGACATAAACAATCTCGTCAATTCTCATATCCTGCCATGCGTCAGCACCACACAAACCGGCCTGACGACCGAGGTACTGGGCGATAGCTATAGTCTCAGTCTGTACCTTTGCCTACATTACTGTAGTTTGGCTTAAGTTAATGTAAGTTATTTACCAGCACGAAAGTCATTGATGACATAGACAATCTCGTCAATTCTCATATCCTGCCATGCTTCAGCACCACACAAACCGGCCTGACAACTAAGATACCACCTTATGGCTATAGACTGCCACAGTCTGTCCCTCTGCTTCCAGTACTAGTGTCTGGCTTAAGTTAATGTAAGTTACTCACCAGCATGAAAGTTATTGATGACATAGACAGTCTCATCAATTCTCATATCCTCCCAGGCGTCAGTACCACACAAACCGGCCAGACGACTAAGATACCACTTGATGGCTATAGACTGTCACAGTCTGTCCATCTGCCTCCAGTACTAGTGTCTGGCTTAAGTTAATTTAAGTTACTCACCAGCAAGAAAGTCATTGATGACATAGACAATCTCGTCAATTCTCATATCCTGCCATGCGTCAGCACCACACAAACCGGCCTGACGACTAAAATACCACTTTATGGCTAAGGACTGCCACAGTCTGTCCCTCTGCTTTCAGTACTAGTGTCTGGCTTAAGTTAATGTAAGTTACTCACCAGCACGAAAGTTATTGATGACATAAACAAACTCGTCAATTCTCATATCCTCCCAAGCGTCAGTACCACACAAATCGGCCTGACGACTAAGATACCACCTTATGGCTATATACTGCCACAGTCTGTCCCTCTGCTTCCAGTACTAGTGTCTGGCTTAAGTTAATGTAAGTTACTCACCAGCATGAAAGTTATTGATGACATAGACAGTCTCATCAATTCTCATATCCTCCCAGGCGTCAGTACCACACAAACCGGCCTGACGACTAAGATACCACCTTATGGCTATAGACTGCCACAGTCTGTCCCTCTGCTTCCAGTACTAGTGTCTGGCTTAACCTAATGTAAGTTACTCACCAGCACGAACGTCATTGATGACATAGACAATCTCGTCAATTTACATATCCTCCCAGACCACACAAACCGGCCTGACGACCGAGGTACCGGGTGATGGCTATAGACCGAGTCACAGTCAGCCCATTTGCCTCCAGCACTGGAGTCTGGCCCCATGGTGTTGCTGGAACAAATAATCATATGATTTCGGGAATTAGTTGATATGGAAGGCACATATTAAAACTGTATTGTTATATTTAATATTGATTGTATTAAGTATGTTGAGAAAATCTGCACACAAAATAGTATTTTTGGTGAAGGTGAGTACCAATGAAGATAACTTTAAACAACACACTTATTATCTTGGAGCCGTTTGTTTGATACACATATCCTAAACTTTGACATGATCCTTAAAACATGAAATGTTTTTGTAGTTTAGTGAAATATGTAGTTCTGGAGACAGTCATAACCTGTAAGTGTTGCTTTAAAGTGCGACAACACTGTATTTATTTATCCCTGTTTTCTTTTGCATATTTATCCCCTTATCGAGATTTTATGAT
The DNA here is from genome assembly GCF_021130785.1 of Homalodisca vitripennis. Lineage (NCBI taxonomy): Eukaryota > Metazoa > Arthropoda > Insecta > Hemiptera > Cicadellidae > Homalodisca > Homalodisca vitripennis. The sequence goes on from NC_060213.1 coordinate 72,628,915, forward strand.
ATCAATTGCGTTCAAAAATGTATTAAACTTGTTTTTTTTCTATTTTACTGCAGACATCTTATTTATTAAACAAAATTTTATTGAAAAATCAGTGTTTTTTTGTTTTACTGAACGATAGCAAATGTCCGGAAAAAATCCTGTTTCCTTTGCAATCCTTCTATTGTCAAAATTAAACTTCAAACAATGATTCTTTGTGTATTTATTATTTTAGAAACGGATATTTTGAGTTCGATTTCGGTGAATTATTACCAAACCAAAATTAAAATAGTTCCACTTATAATATTCTATAACTTAAGTTATTTGACTTTTCTACTCATTGAAATGTTGTTTAGTTCAGCAGGGCTATAGCAATAGATTAATAATGCATAACTCGTCTTTTGTACTACTGTCGTTAATTTCAAATTTACCGTTTACTATGTTATGGATGATTATATTCTACATATTTTGGCAAGTTAATATTTTTCAAAAAGGTTTGGTGCATAGCTTGGGAAATTAATATTTGTGGTTTTGCACTAAAATTGCTCAGGGACTACTAGATTTTGCAAGGAACTTTTTCTATGATTGCATATATTTTTTGAAGCATGTATGCCTGCAATATAATAAGCGGCCACCACCACAATCGAGAACAATATTCATGAATTTCATCCTTGATATTCATGACTATCTAAAAATATTGGAAGCAACATGTTGAACTTAATTATGTAATAGGTATTTCAAATAGTAAAAGTATAGTTCTGTAGGTTTTACAACTTAAAAATTAATATATTAACAATAAATAGACAAATATTTAGACTCTGTATATTTATAAAATGTTACAAACAAAACAATATTTGTAACATTAATTACTCTTTACTACTTTCAAGGATAAAAATGTATTTACTCCTTGTGTCACAAAGAACACATGTTTATCGCCATTGTACTTGGAGGGATCGGAAATAAAACAAACAAGGAAAATTAATGAGCCATAATAAACCTAAAAGAGAAAGTTATTTGTGACTGATAGGACCCGGGACTTTTTGGACACCTTGTATATACTGTATATCCATGTATATGTTGTTTTATTTTCGGTTATTAAGTATAGGTAGTAATTTAAAAATTATACTTATTATAAATGTGTTTAATTGAATATAGATAAAAATAAATCTTTCATCTTGGAAAAAATTATAATGTTTTTAGTTTCAGTATGAGAAACTGGGGACTGATTCCTTGTGCTATAGAAGGTCTAATATTTAGAGGAAACTAACTAATCGCTAATAGTTTACTATGATCACACAAACTTTCTCACCTTGTTGTTTATTAAATTAACATATGCCTTTTGAAACATTTGTACTTCTCTTTACATTTAGAAAAGGCTGTCCAAAGGCACAAGTCGTGTAATATTTATAACTTTCAGACAAAGACTTTCAAGTTGAGGGAAAAGCAAAGTTGACTTTGAAAGGCAACAGCTTTATTATTACCTTAATTGTGGTTTTAAATTGACTTAGTTTGTTCTTGTTCATTACACAAGTTTTATTCTTTCTTTTATACAAAAGAAGTTTTAAAATTAAATGTTTTAAACAAGATTTACCCAAAAATATCCTTACAGTTTACAATTATAGTTTTTGGCCCTAAAATAAAAAGTACTATTTATATAAATTTCTAGGTTCTAATTTTTGCCAAGTAAAAAGATAACTGACATATACCGATTAAAATTTCTAATTATTTAGTTTAATGACATTTTTGCATGATAATTTTCTTATAAAAATTCTATTGTGGGTACTTTAAAAATATTTATTCCTTCCTAGGAATTGAATAAATGACAGTTTTTATTTTATTACTAGTAGTTACCCAATGTCTCTCAAGCAACTGTCAAAATCAAATTGACAATATGATGGTACCCTATGATATTTTAGAAATGCAATTAGGCATACATCAGGTACACATTATTTCAGTCCTCATGGTTAGGAGGATCAGAGGTTAAGTTAAACAGTAACTGACTCTTATATCAGGTTTGGTGCGTGTAAAATCATTTCTAGCTCGAATGAATTAAATTTCTGGTGCCACAGCTGAGTTTTACTTATTGTGCCTTTCAAGTAAATATATACAAAGGTTTCAGAAACCAACTTCGGTCAAGAAGAGTTTACGTCCAGCCCTTGCCTACTTACGGTCTACAATATTACCACTGACAAGTTTAGCTTGCTTTTTTGTCCCGATGAAAAAGTTACGTATCTTTACTCCCACTCATACATATTTAGGACTAATAATCGTACTTCATCAAAAGCGTCTAATTCTGGTAATTGAAAGTCACTTCCAGTCCTATATTTTACGTGTCACAGTTGAACTTGCCTTACTGCCTCGATTAAGAATATATATACATATGCAGGTCTTGGTAACCTACTTTGATTGAAAAGCATCTACTTCGAGCTCTTGTGAACTATTTTATGCCCAAAATATTTCCAATGTCATATTTGCGTTTGCCTTGTCCCGATGAAGAAGACAAAATACATATGATGGAGAAGTCTAATACGACAAAAAAGCATGTAATCCCGGAATAATATAGAGAAATACTGTACTGATACGGTTTATTTAAAGTTTGAAAATCATCGTGTATAATAAGTTTTCCATTATAGAAGTCTTACTGTTTCTTGAACTGTACTGTGAGAAAGAATGGGACTTTGTGATTTTTAGTGTTAATTGCTTTTTTATTCTTCTGAAAAAAATAACCAGAAAGCGAAACAATTGAAGACTAACGTTCCAGATCTTATGTGTAATCGTTGACAGCTAGGTTCATTGAGGTAGGTTTTATAACAGTGTTTTATTGTATTGCTAGTAAATTAGTCGTTTTAAATTCATCACTGGTGCAATCTGGATTAAAATTTAAATGTAATTTTGTATTTCCTATCTGAACTATTGTATTGATTAATAAGTTACACTCTATAAATTAATAAGTTCTCAAATGTATATGTGAATAAATGTTTCAGCCTCTTTGATGAACTTCGGCTTAACGTGTCGACTGGCGCTTAGTCACTTAAATTTGTATAATGTTTCGTAAATGTAGTAATATTTTTAGGAAGTTTTCAAAATTACGGGAAACATTTCCGATCTTTCTCTTCATATAAAGCTTGCACAGACGTCAAGAATATTTAAAGATATCCGAATTGGCCCAGCTGTTCTCAAGATTAACGATTAGCAAAACGTTTAACGGTTTACTAATAATTATAAGGTTTGTGCTGATTATTTTATTTAATACTCGAAGGTGTTATATTTACTAGTGTTTAAGTTGCTTTAATCACAAATTAGCAATGCCATCTGACTGAATGCTGCTAAATGATTATGAACGTGCAGTAATTTTAAAATTTACGTTAATCCGTATTTGAAATTTGTATTCTAAAGTACCAAGGGCTCACTTCCGGCGTATTTATACTTTCCAGTTGGATTTACTTACACTTTGCAGAAACTCTTGATACCCTAAAACTTACAACTCAGCAGCTCAATGAAAGTCCTGGACCGGCACTTCAGTAAACGCCACTTTCAATGAAGATAATTTTCATCAAGCATGGTTGTTGGAGTGATTTTGCCTCCCTTAGTGTTAAGGGCTTTTAAAAAGCCTAAATGTGAAGGAGAAGCTTTCCTTTCCTCCTTCGGCTGAAGGAAGTAGAAACAAAGCTAGCCTCCCTTTCTTTCAAGGTGGCATGAAGGAGAATACGCCTCATTAAATACTCTGAAGCTAACGAAAGTGATATACATCCTTGGCATAGTGTGGGATTTCTGTCACTCCTTAAATATTCTACTCAAGCAACACTGAGTTCTTATAGGAATATATAACGAGGCTTCTTTGTTTTAAGTTAACAAAATAAAATCAATTTATAAAGTTTAACAAGTCTCAACGAGTGGTTTATTACATAGTTTTATTTCAATTTTTTGCTTGTTATTATAGATTATTTTCGAATTATCATAGTAGAATGTTTTTAAATTAGAAATAATAAATCACACGAAAATGATTCGTGGTTTAGATTCATTCTTTTGTATACGAAAAAGTAACAAGATTGTAATTTTTCACACGGGGCCATACAAATTCAATATATATATAGCAATACACAGAGAAAGCAATAATTATGTTATACTGAGCCATTTATTACCATTGTTACACTCGCGTCAAGGTATTTATGAAGGGTGGATTATCTTGAGAGAGAAGTGACAGAAATGTATTCACAAAGACTGTCCAACAACAATAAACGTAGTCACACTTATTGCCTTTCAATATTCATTGCAGCTAACTTGCAACATTTATTTGTGTAGTATAAATTAATTTTAACTCTGTAATTTCTTATGCTTCACAGGATTATTTTACTGTAAGAGCAGATTTCATAAGACTAAAAGAAGTCAGTAACGATGAGATTCTTTGGTATTTTTGACTATTAGATAGATTTGTAGTTTATAAGAAAGAGAGAAAATTACGATGCATATTTAAGGTAATCAGAACAAATGAAAGTATCTAAAATAATAATATCTACGATTAAACTTCATAGTTGGCTGGTATAAAATTTGTGATTACTTTAGAAAAATAAACGGTGTGTAATAAGGACCAACAGTCAATAAAAATTGATATAATCTGAAAAATAAATAAATAAAAATAATATAATTTGTAAACAGAAATGTTCTATTATAACTGAAAATGACTGATCTGGGTCTAATGTTTGTGGCTCTTTTTAAATCCACTTCATTTCTCTCTCTCTCATGAATGATTTTCATGAAGTTTTGTTGCGCATTAAATACATTTTGGCATCGTTTTATTTGCACATTTCGATCATATTAGCTTGATAGTACCTTATGATGTGTTAAAGCAAAATCCAAGGGATAGTAGCTTCGCACCACCGGCCGCTCGACCGAGTGCATGAACCAATGTCCGAACCTGTTGTTCCTCTTGTAATGAGCAGGATTAATACTGAAACGAGTCACCAGAAGGGTCGAATTAACCTGTCTCTAAAGTGACAGGTTAAAGCCAGCTTATGTTCTTTACTGGCGGGTGAAAAAATCTGACGCTAAGATAATTCTGCTTCAGAGCCTACCTCGAAGGATCAAAAAGCAAAGTCACTATGAAACCTTAGCCAAATAAATTATTCCTGTGGTAAATTTTTTGACATCTATTAATGAAAAGTCTTGAATCCAAAAGTCACGGTAGACCGTGCTCTCGTAGACTCTATTAGTACTGAATATTAGGATCAAGCTAGCAATTGCTTTTTTGCTGTACGTCAGGTTTCTTTCTTAGCTGAGCTGGCCTTGGAAAGTTGCGTTATTATGTGTCCCACATTCCACCTTCTCGTCTGACAGTGTTCTCGAATCGGATCACGCTATCCGGCATGTTTTCCAGTCTGTGTGAAAGTGAAGGACGGGATACGCGCTACATTTTCTCTACAGGATCCTCGGAACTTACGCTGAACAGTTACCTATCAATAATAATCTTATATTAAAAACACAACATAGTTTTTGTTGAATACTAACCATTTTAAAACGTGTAAACAATACGCACATAATAACAAACATTAAGATTGAACATATAGTTTCAAAACTTCTAAGAATGCTTTTTCCCCACAAGACGTTCTTAGTAGCGTGAAATATATAAAATTGAAAATGAATGATTTGGAACATGATGAATGATATTTTAAAAATTTGCACAATTTTATACTATGTTTTCAAAGTTATGGATTGTTTACATATGTTGTTAGATCAACTGTTTAAAATAACTGTTTTGACATAACAACAATACACACGTAACTAGATATTTACCTTAGAATTATTTGTTTTTCCTATAAAAGCACTTCTGACGATTTTCCGACATTTTTAGTGATTAACGCTTTTTGTTTCAGTGCGAGATCCATGTAACCTGTTCCAGGCCACATTGGTGGGAAGGTGGGGACTAATCCCAGTTCTTTACAATTACATCGACTTTCATTGTTTCATCTAATTTTAGATTCAATCAACAAAATATATTCAGAAAGCTACCACCATGATCATTATAACTACCCAAAAATCGCCAACTCTACACCAGACTAGTGGATTAAAGCTTGCCGAAAGCTACAAACTATGTAATATTTATAACTTTAAGACGTGGTCTTTCAGCTTGGAAGGCAAAAGAAAAGTTAATTTATACACAAAGAGTTTACCCATTACCTCAATTGCTGATTAAATTATAATTTTGTTTGATCTTAGTTATCTCATCAGCTTTAATGCCTTTGTTTGGAAAAGCATAATTTGGCACCAGTAAAATTTTTCTAAATAAGGTTAATTCTATTGATAAACATCCTTATTTTAATAAATTTTTACAACGGTAATTATTTTGTTATCAATTAGGCAACTTGTTGAATTGAAGACTAATTAGATCATAAAATGTGCGTCTGTGTGATAAAAACAAATATTTATATGAGAATAGTGCCAGTAATAAAGTAGTAACTGATTTATACGATACTCGGTATATAGATAGACTATATTAATTAGACGTAAGTAATGAAAATGTTTTCCTAAATATTCACAAACACTAAAAGTAAGTTATAGAAATTGTATTTACTGTTAAGATAGGCAATACGTTTGGCAGCTGATCAAATCACAGAATTAAACGACAAACGCTTTTTCCTAGAATGTTTTTTATCTCCCTGAAAAATATTAACCGTCGTAAAGTGATGAGAATATTAATGACAAGTATTAACTAACTTTTACTATAGCTGGCAGCAGTATTAAAATCATATAAGTTAATTTATTCTAGACTTTTATTTAATTAAGGGATAAGTTTGATGTGTACGTGTAAGTTACTCGAACATCCTTCATTTGCCACTGTAGGATGTCATATTTAAGGTAGCTGAGGGAATAAAACGGAGAACCAGGCACTATTATGATTTAACAAACCATTCACTCTATGACAAAGATTGAATGAAATGAGTGCAGTGAGTCAGTGGCCATAGAGAATTGAATTGCCAAGTAATACCCTAGATACTAGATGCAATTTCTCATATTAGAAAATCATTAAAGGAACATTAAGAGTACATTTTTTTACATTAATAAACCTATTCAACAATTTTTTTTTTTATTTCCGTACAATGTAAATTTCAAATTCTATGAATTCATCTTCAGGTACTATTCTACCTGAATATGTATTGAATAGTACCTGAAGATGAACTCCTAGAATTTTAAATATACATTGTACGGAAATAAAAAAAGATCAAAAAGTGTTGAAAAGGTTTATTATTGTAAATATATTTATCTAACCCTTTTGGAGGCTACGTATCTAATATGATGAGTACGTATTGCACTGACGAGGGATGCGATAATATTTAGTGATATATAGTTTAATATTGTTGCAAGACTGAACCAACAAAATAGGATGTAATTGAGAAGAAGAATTGGGAAGCAAGAGCTCACACTAACAATTGGTAAACCAACAGCAATTCCACGCCATAAAATTCTCAGAGACATTTATTAACTACTCGTAAGAAGCATGCACTGGGTCCACGATCCATTATCCGACTCTCGAATTTCTTTTAACGAGATTTGGCAAAGAATTGTTATACTCACACTAAAGTACTTGAGCTGTACTAGAGATGAGGGTGAAAATAATTACAGCTTCTAAGTATAATGTACATTATTGAGAATTATATTCTGGCGAAGCAGCCTTACAAATATCCCTTCCTCTGAACATTTGAGGGAATTCTCCCTCCAAGAAGCGATGTTAAGGAGTGAGGAGTAGACTGAGTGGACAGTGGACAGCAAAGCAGACGGACCGAGGCGGCGACGGGACGGGAGGTGACGATGACGACACCCAAGAGGCGGCACGGCGGGACACCAACGGCCCTGGATTGGATAACGATGCCGGTCAGCCGAGAGTGACTTTATATTAATGTGTTGTTCAAAAGTTTGCAAAGTTATGTTTTGGTTAGGGAAGTTAACGGAGAGGGAATCGTACAACTAAATAAATGGGTAAGTGAAAAGTAAACATTTATATATTCTTTTATTTAGCATCCCTTGCTACCCTCCCCCCGCGTCATGTTTCTACTGAGGGGTGCGTGACAATATACATTAGTATGAATGCTTATTACTCAAATCGTACGAGAATATTAACTACAAGTCATTGTTATTATATTTCGCATAACATAAATTATAGTTTAGCAAAATGTTGTTAATATTTACTACCATAGCAATGCGCACTAAAAATGCAGTGGAAGCAACACGAGGGTGAATTTTTAGGTGGAAACACTAACGCTCAGCCAGGCGAGTTTCGAGAGTAATCAGTAGTCCACGGTTGTCGGCGTTAACTCACTTTTCCAACTTGTAGAATCATAACGTCAGCTTCTCTCGTCAAAACTAGAAGTGATCTTTCAACAGATATATTTGATTTAAATTTATGTCCGCATGAACAATACTGTTATTCGTTAGGTAAATAAACTTGAATGAGTAAACTTTTGTAAAATGTATTTTATAACGTATTCGTATTTATCTTAAAAAAACTACGTAGTGGTCTCTATTACATCAGGAGGAGAATGTTTGCTCATGCTACAGTAAAAGGTAAGTATAAAACTCCATTTTGTTTGTTCAATATTGTTTAAAAATTATATCAGGTTCGAATGTTAAGGCGCCAGGTTATAAATACTATACTGTCTTCAAATTCCAGGGTTAGTAACTACTTGATCTGGTGTATCACTAACCTGATTACAAGGACTATGAGTTACTACTGGGATGAGAAAAGTAACACTTTTTAATTATTTAAATGTTTTTCATGTCGTTAGTCCTAGATTAATATATTTAGTAATAGAGTATACTTCTTTATATTTTGCTGAATATTCATGTTACAGGAATTAGAGGAGAGAAAGCAATTTTCCTATTGGTTTGGTTAATTTAAGGAGCAACAATAATATGAATAGTGAATGTTGTTACAGATAATTAGTTAAAAATGGAGTAATAACAGAGTACTAATTGAAATGCAAATGGCTTATCCCAGACAGTATCATTGTTAGGAATTAGTCCAATCACTACCGTCCCACAATTATTAGTATAGAAAACATACCAATGGGTTTTCTGGTTGTTTCAATATAATCTAATCTCTATCAGTGTTCGACCCTGGATGAACATTATACTATGTCCAAGGATATGAGACTCCTTTAATGTTACATTAGTCCTGGATTTGCATTCGTCTTGTAGGAGGGCGAGAAGAAACGCGAGTTAATGCACGACCGTCAACTCGAATAGTGCGAATGGTTGGGCGAGTCGAGTTAGATATCTAGCTAGGGGGGAGGGGGTTAAGAATTTTTACCTGCAAATCATTCGATGTCATTCGCTATTTTTAAACCTTGACCGACCTTCACCACCATTGTGTAATTGGCATCCAATATGACTACTTTAAGGCACAGATATCGAACTAATTATGCGTTTAAATAATATGTTGTTTTTACCCAGTGGGTTGTAATCAATATTGACTTATAAAATAAACTTCAAATAATGACCTAATCATTTTATGATATATGACAAAGTCGCCTCGTCAACAGCTTTTTATAGATATTGTAGAAAGTTGCTCAAAAGTCTATGTCTGTTCAAAATTTAACTGTCTCCTTTACAAGACATTTTTGTGGTAATGAGCACTCTGTAACAATTCCGGTCAGAACAATATTTGTAACCGATCGAGGCTGGCAAACTAGACCAAATTTTACAAATAAAAAAAATACATAACAAAATCCTTATAATAGATTAATAGATTGCCTTTGTACCAACCTGATTGTTACTAATATCAGACTGTAGGATCACTCATCTTCTGCCATCTAACCTCACTTTCACAACAGAACTATGAGGTTGTGAAACCATGAGAAACAAAATAATCTATAAACGATATTAAAACAAAGCTGACGATAAAAGACGTTAAAAAATATATGCGCTGATTCCAACTGCCTAATAAGTTACTGAAACATCGAAATTTCTCGTTTAACTTATCTTACCATGATTCAACAAAAACAACTTTCATTTCAATAACCTTAACTATAACTTGACTAACCTTCATAAATACCTTACGAAGGACTAAAAATATGGAACTAAATAAAGGAAACTCATTCATAGGCATATAATAAAACATTAGGGTTAAATAAGACTAAGTAGTCACAATGTATTTAATGAAAATATAAATACTAATTATATGCATTAAATTTCCTTAAAAATGCTTTCATAAGAGCATGAAATATCTGTTGTCAGTTCTCTATCGTCGATTATAACAATTAGGTACTAAAGTACACATCTCTTAGACGTGTGTAATTATTTCATCATAGCTAAACAGTATAGTATTAATTTTTTTCATAAATACTAGTAAATAAAATTATCCAAATTCTATTTCAATTTTTTACCCTCCCGTCTTCAGGAAATTTAAGAGTTGTATACTGTGAACCCGTAGAGAATCTATCAGCTATAAAAAACATAGACTTTTATTTATATACATTTAGCATTTTATATATAGGTATTACAAATTAAATTTTCATATCTGTATAATAATAAACTTTTGAAAACGGACAACAACTACAACCAACGCCTGGGTATTAATAATAATTAATATTGAAGAAGTAACTAAAAGTAAAACACCTAAACGAATAACAATTTTTTTTACTACCAAATCTAGGGTTGTCTTTGTTTTGAATACGTTAATCGTTATAAATTATATCACGTTTTTCTTTCTGGGACAGAGCCAGTTGAAATATAAATATTTCTATGAAAAGGCAACACAGAAAAGAAGCCTTGTTAGGCATTCACAGCTCTTTTAATAACTTGTTCAACGAAAGATGAATAATGTATTCCTCTAAGTATTTGCACTTTCCGTCTAGCCTCTTAGTACATTTCAGCAACTTGTATTTTTATGTAGAGTTATTTTTTTAATCGTTTGTCCAATAATTTGATTGTTTGTTGTGAGGAATATATTCCTTCCCTTTTATTTAAATAAATAACCTACATTAGTTTTTAATTAAAGCGTTATTCCAGTTTTTCCAAAGTACTGATATCAGTTATATTCACTGAAACAGGTTCTTCTCTTTAACAAATAAACCACGGTACAATGGTTCAAAACATTTATTAACTGTGAAGTGTATCCAAATATACTTCTTCTGATAAATATAAATTGCATAAATATTTACAAAAAATATCACAGAAAAATAAAATAAGAAATAAAACAAGAAAAACAAATATTGTATATAAATACAATAGATCCGCAGCGTATGGTCCATGATATGACGTGTGTGAATAAGTAGAAGAATATGGAGACTGAGAGAGAGAATGTGGAAACATATATGGAGACTATAACTTTATTTTAGTGTTAAAATAACAGTGAATATATTTAACAATCAAAACATCTATAAGCACTAGAGTGACTTAATTGTCGTATAAAGTTACATCTATAATTTTATAAGAGTTATAGAAGCCTATTACTCCAGATGATGGAAACTTATTTCTGTATCTATGCCTATATGTCCAAAAGATAGATTCAAAATGTATTAATTTTCTTATAGGTATAAGATTTTTCTTGACACTTTATTTCAATATAGATAAAACCAATGTCGATGTTGGTTCACGCCATTCCACGTTTTGGCTGAATGTTAACAAGCCGTTTTAAAAGGGTTTCTATGAATAACCATGATAGCAAGAAAAGATTTAAGAGCAAATAAAGTTAAAATTAAACTAAGTACAGTCATATGGCATCTTAAATTATGACTTATTAAACTGAAGTGTAGCCTAGTTATCCCAACAGATACATCATAACTTGTGACTTGTTGTTGTTGAACGTATTGTTTGTTTGTTGACACTACTATGAAATACAACTTAATAGATAAAATTGTGAATGTATCATGTGGCTAGATACGACAAGCAAGATTTCAGATGTAGACTTTCAATTTTCATGCTATATAAATATAATGAGTTCTATGATTGTGTATGTCCATCCATGGGATTAGCTAAACGTCGATGAAGCGTATCACCCAGCACTCTGACACTCTCTTTTTCTGACGAGAGGTCATAAAACTAAGTTTTTGTATGGTTGCTTGTCTGTACGCAGGACTACCTAATAAATAAATGAGCTATATAAATGGTGTATTCTTCTACCATGGATTAGAAGAGGAAGAAGACATTTACTTGCATGATAGTTTTCATATATTGGAGACAACATAGCAAGTATTATAATAAACATAAAGTGTTGCACTATAGTGACGTAGTGAGAGACTGGTTCACATGTGGTTTAAACCAACGCCAACACACTAGAACAGACAAACATCAAGGCAAGAGTGACCTAGTCTATAGTCCTGCGAGTGTCTGCTTGTGAAATCGGCGCTACGATATTCTAGGAACTCATACGGTCCATGCAGACATTCTCAGGTGTAATTTCAAGTGTACCGATTAGGTAACACCCCAAAAAATCACCACCCTATGGGAGAGGCATCAGTATCAATACTTAATTATTTATCTGTAGTACAAGGGGGACAAAGAAAATATAATGGTCGTATTTGGTGCCCAAAACGTTTAACCTAGCAGTTTTTCATTAAAATCAACTGAAATCCTAAAAGTGCCCAACTAAATGCACAGTTAGATTACGCGACACTGCGTGTCGAGTAACAAGCTCCGCTGAGGCTGCATGCAAAATTCCCAATATATAGTGCGTTTTGTTCTCATAAAACATCTACCTGTTGACAGACAGTCATACAGAATGACTTTCATTGTAAACGCTTCATAATAAAACATAACTGTATCAAAGTAGTAGTAAGTCCGGTAGCCTCACGGTCAATATGTTAGAATTTCGATACTGGTTATAAATAGTGATGTTTTCAATATTGGATTCAGCGTTCTATTAAAAAATATAATATTTTCTAAGATGGACCTAACCTATAAATATGCTCTACTTATTCCGTTGAAGATTGTTTCCCACATAGTCTAGTGAATATCAATAGAATGACGATAAATGGAACTAACTAATATTATTCATAAAATATAGTTCAATAATAATTATCCAAGCAATCTGCATTGAAGTTAATACCGACATTATTAAGGCTATTACCATACACAAAGGGAGCATTTCACAAGTCTTAGGTAATCTTTTTCAAACCAAATCAGCTCAAAACAGCAACCGGCTGAAAGTGAACACTCCAGGGACTTAAATTAAGTTTCTTTTAATCCCAGAGAGAAACCTACAGTTTTTTATGTAATAAATACATGAATAATTTCATAAGATCTCATAAATATTTATTATAGTTCTTGTAATTAATACTCTTTAGTATTACGAACATTAAAATTGTAGTGGTAATTGCAATATATTAATTGTATATATTAGGTAAAACTAAATTTTTTTTAACGTGTGAGGAATGCATTTGCGCACGGAGTGTGGGACTCCCTTGCGGACTACCCACTAAACCCCCTACGGGCCACGGAGGGCCCAGACCGGAACCCTTTCGGATGACATTTTGCCTGGTCCGTATGTCTTATGTCCCAACCAAGACAAAGCTACTTGTTTCGGAAGCTAGGGGTCAGCCAGGCATGGTCTTCACGCTTCTGATGAGTTGTGACTGCATTCCCGGCGTCCTCAATCTCCAGCATCATCTCCACAATGGTCTCTGCCGAAACATCACCAACTGTGGTAGCGAGCGTTCGCCTGGCCTCGGTGAAGCGCCCGTAAGCGAAGAAGGTGTGATGAACATCATCATCTTCCTCCGGGCAGTAATCACACCGAGGCGACCTGACTTTTCCCATCCTGTAGAGGTACTTCCTAAAGTAACCGTGCCCCGTCAGGAACTGACATAGGTAGAAATATCCCCGTGGCCACGATCTATCCAGGATTGAAGCTCCCGAATGAGACGGAAGGTCCAGCGACCGTCCACCTCCGCTGCCAAACCTGCAGAGTCTCCACCCTGGCAGCAGCCAAGGCATCCTCTCTACCCCGCTCGGCAGCCTCCCGGACGACGGTCTGTCTCTCGATGGCCAGCAGATCAATAGGAATCAACCCAGGCACGACCGCCACGGTCGAACCGGAACCGGTGCGATAGGCGCAGACGACCCTAAGTGCCGCTCTTCTCTGTACCGATAACAGCTTTTGACTGTATCGCTTTATTCTCGTGACACCCACCCAAACCTCTGCGCAATACAGAAGGGTTGAGTTTACAGTAGACATGAGGAGGCGTCTCGTACTTGACCTAGGGCTTCCTACGTTAGCCATCAGCCTGCCGAGAGACATAACCACCTTAGAGCCTTTGTCACACACCGCCTGAATGTGCTCCCAATACCGAAGACGGCAGTCGAGTAACACACCCAGGTACTTCGCCGCAGTACTTTTCCAAACCTCGACACCCCCCCACATTCATAGAGATCAGAGTGGGGATTCTCCGTCGAGTGAGCATAACGATTTCGGTCTTGGCGACTGCCAACTCAAGTCCATGGCTCGTCATCCAGGCATTGACCCGAATCACTACCTGATTAAGGCGTAACTGTCCCAAGTCCGGAGTCCTCGCCGTGACGACTGCAGCCACGTCATCAGCATAACCCACGAGGAAGACGTCGTAGGGCATTTCGAGGTGAAGCAAACCATCTTATGAAACATTCCATAGGTCTGGACCGAGAATAGACCCTTGAGCCGCGCCGGCAGTGACCTCTTTCGTTTTCCTTCCGTCTTTGGTTTCATACAACAGCCGACGGTTCTTCAGGTAGTCCTGCACAACGACCAGGAGATAGTCGGGTACACTGAAGTCCCGCTGCAACGCCTCTAGCATGTCCTCCCACCGAGCAGAGTTAAACGCGTTCTTTACGTCAAGGGTGACCAAGAGCAAAATCGGCTGGGCCTGGTGACATGCTGTTTCGGCTTGCTGGACGGCACTGATCACCTCTGTAATGGCGTTCAGAGTTGAGTGTCGCTTTCGAAAGCCGTGCTGCCGGGGACAGAGATCTCTGGCGGCCTCGATGGACGACTGCAATCTCGGTTTCAGCAACCATTCATAGAGCTTCCCCGTGGTGTCAATCATACAAAGTGGCCTGTATGCCGACGGGAAGTTCGGGTCACCTTTGCGTTTGCTGATCAGCGCCAACTTAGCAACCTTCACGCGCGACGGGAACACACCCGCTACCTAACATGCACTAAAAATATTCAGCAGCAAGAGCGGATAACTCGCCGCCACAACCTTCAAAACTTCAGCTGGAATGCCATCAGGTCCTGGAGCCTTCTTGTTGTGCATGGTAGACACCGACACTACAAGCTCCTGCTCCGTAAAAATGGGAACGTCTGGAACCGGTCTCGCTACTCTCTCCTCCTGCCTAACAGGGTGACTTGGGAAGAGAGCTTCCACGATTGCCGAAATCATTCCAACAGGAATTTCTGTGCTGTTCCCTATTCCTCCGAGCTTTTTTCTCACAAGTTTTATCCTCTTCCCCAAGAGCCCGAGTCTACCTCCTGGTAGAGCTCACGCCAGCATCGCGCCTTGCTCAGACGAATTGCTGCACTCAGAGCTTTCTTAGCAGCCTTATGCTCTGCCAACCTAATTATAGCTTCAGGCCGGTTTCGAGCTCGCTGCGCTCTACGTCTGCACATTAGTGCAGTTCTCCTGAGCTCGCCGATTTCTTCCGTCCACCAGAAGGCTTGGCGACGGCCCTGGTGGGGTCGTTTCCGAGGCATTGACGAATTGCAAGCGTGTTCTATCAGTTTCATGGAAGAGTCGATATAAGCCTCAACTTCAGCTGTTATAGTAGACTCGGGAAACCCCGGAACACCAGCCTCGATACTACTCGACGAATTTTTCCCTGTCCAGCATAGCCAGATTCCAGCCAAGAGTGTTTCGGGTATTCGCTCGCCGCGGCAGCCGATTATCGATAAGATGGAAAGCGATGAATTCGTGGTCACTAGCAGTGTAGACGTCCATCACTCGCCATTCCGCTACTAAAGGGAACAAATCGGCCGATACCATCGTAATATCTGGTATTGACTCACCGAGAGTGCTTCGGAAGGTCGGCCTTGTCCAAATCACGACTTCCAAATCTAGTCTTGAGACCATCTCCAAAATATGTCTTCCCCTCACGTTAGTCACGGACATACCCCATTCGACCGCACCGGCGTTGAAGTCACCCGCCACTATAAAACGCCCAGGGACGTTTCGGAGGCTGTCTTCCAGCGCTTCCAACCTTTCCAGATATTCTCGCGCGGAGTAATTGGGGGATAACCTAAATATTATCCTAACCAAAAACCTACTTAGTACCTTTCTTTTATCACGAAAAATCTCACTCAATATTTGAAAACATCAATTACTTACTTTTGCTTTACATGAGGTTTAGATGTATGATTCAATGTGGTTTGATAATTGGTTTCGGTATCTAATTTTGGTTAAGTTTAAAGTACAAGATAATTGGTTTTAACGAAACTAAAATTAATATACTATACTTCAGGAAGTGTTCTCCTTCATAAGGCAAATTAAAAGTTTAATTTTATGAAGAACCCTAAACAATGCTGATCCAAAAATCACAGCTTCATGTACGATTCTGCTAAATTTAAAGGATTATTTTCATCCGCTAGCCTACGATCGTGAAAACTACTTTGAACATCATAAATTCTCGTGGCTTTGCTCGAAATTTCGTATTAAATAACAGGTACCTCATACACTTATCCTATGTAAAGGAAATAATAAACACTCTTAAGTGATGATTAATGGAGATTATTCAAATCTCCTGATCCGTTTTATAACAAATTGATTGTAAAGTTTAAATAATAATGTTTTTACCCTGGTATCGGTGAGTTAACAGTCTTTATGAGTAGGCATACAAGCGAAATACAAAATTTCTCTGCAACATTTCAGCATAATTTAATATCATTATCTCCAACAATGTATGTAACTCGATCAATTATGTTAGGCTAGTGTGGAAAAATACTAAGTTGGAAATAGTCATAGTGGAAACACTTATTATAGTAATATGGTGAAGCACCATAGTAATTGTTAATCAGAAGTAGACATGTTATTATTGATCAATAATATAATGATCAGTGTTAAGAAGTTTAAAAGTGAATAAAATTGCTACTGTTCCTTTTTTTCAGCGCGCAAAAAAGCATGTCTGTTCCGAATAAATTATGTTTAAGTTCCCTACTCGGATTGTGGTGTAAGTGTTTTGTATCTGCCCCATAGTACTTAATTTTTTAACCAATCAGAAATACATACATGTCAGTTAATTTACAGTTAAGGTACAGATTAGGTATAACATTTATAAATGAAGAGTACTGTTAGCACTTCCTAACTAAAAACACATGAGTTTTTAGTGTGTGCGTGGATTGGAATGTTATATTCACGGAACTGAAATAACACTCATTGATTGAGGTTTCTTAATTATATCACACTTCTACATTTTTCTATAGCTTTCAAAAACGAAACGGCAATTTAAGAAAGCACAGGAGTAATAATATGTATAGATAAGTGAATAAGCATTAATTTTCATTGCTTACTAGCATTACTCTGAGAGTTAACTGTTTAATCTTCAAGAAGTGTACATTTATTTTATTTTCTAGTTATCAAAAGATCATATACCGTAGTGCTAATATAAATATATAGTATATTGTGTTAATTGAGTTTACGAAATGTTACGTGAAGTTATATATCGTTATTAAATGAAAAGTAGAATGAGAGTTAATTATGTATGAACATTGAAACTTGTCTTCAATTAACATTTTGCAAACAGAATAAGATATACATATAATACTCCATCTTTTGTAGTAGAGATCTAATCGAGTGGTTTATTATTGATAAATTAAATAAAAATAATGCATTTGAAAATCCAAATCGTAAACATAATTTTAAATAAAATTTAAACTCTGTAATAGAGTGAGATATTACTTAAAACGGTTTTTACCAACAATATCTAATATTATGGAAACCATTCCATTGCTTGTAGTTATTTTAGTAGAAATAAAGTTTTTTATATAAACGTAAAGTTTTATTCTTCTATAGTTAGTTACTAGAATAAAAAATTGCCTCGTACCTAAAATGATGAATCATGAAAGAATCCAATATTTCAGTATTTTATCTCATTAGAGGTCGGCGCAGCTGGCTATCGTGTTCGCGGCTACCGATAGATTACGCGTACTAAATTCAAATCTATAGTGGCAATCGCCGGACACTACGTAATAATAATGCTTCATGCAAAGTTGTCTATTACTTCTTGAGATACTCTGCGGACAGAGAGACATAGTTACACAGAAGATGAATATTTGCAGCTTCCTGAGTGATATATATTGTTAAAGCTTAACAATCAATATTCTGTATTTTAAAATAAATTAATGAATTAAATTGATTACGAACTTCGTTTTAACACATTCAACGCAGGAATATATTCGAGTGATATTGAGTTCTCTCAATCGAATTCCGCACTATAAGACGCCTCCCTCAGCCACGCTGTTAAACACTGGAAATATATAAGGCCTATTTACGTCTATTATTTAAATGTCGCAATTAAGTTTATAGAGATTTGAAATAGAAAGAGCCTTACATAGTATTTCACTTTCATAGTACAGCATGTAGTAATACTTATGAACAAATTCAACAATAATTATTGTTGCAATAAATCCAATCTTAGCTGATATGTTTACGTATTGCCCTGTGTATCATACAAAATACCATTTAAATATCGCTAGGAAACTGGAATAATCGTGAATTGAAGTATTACCCTTTAAACTTTCTGAGAACAGTAATAAATAACTGTGCTGTTTATAACGGTGCAATTATTATAGAAATAATGAAAACATATTCCAGGATTTTATTTTATGTTGTGGTGCCTTTAAATTGAAGTTAGTCTTATGGGTTAACCGTAAATCTAAATATAATAATAATAATAATTTATATCATATATTATTGTTATTAATTTTTCACATAGTGGAATTAAATTGTGATTGAGATTATGAGTTTTAATTAATCAATATCTATAGCCTTAACGTTAGCTTTAACATATAATTATTACAATTCTAGTACATTTGTCGTCATATCAAGTTTTATTGTTCCTTACAGATTTTTAGACGAAGTTTTGCTAATTTAGGCAAAAAGATATCCTCAGGTTTCCAAGATGTTTGTTTCCAATTATGGCATATGTTTCTTCCTTAATTATTTTTATCTGCTATGTACCGGTATTTAAGGGTTTTTGAACAATTTTAATTTACCTACACTGATTAGAAAACAACACCTTGTTTTCTAGCCTGGCTGGTTTACAATTTAAATTAGAAAGCAACCTTGTTTATATGTAAATATTAAACAGGCCATTACATCGTGACGGATACGGTTTACCATTAAAAAAGCGTATTTTTTAAAATGATAATTATTTATTCTAGAAAAATTTACTTGCATGAATAAATTACATGTTCATGCGCTACAATATTTATATCAGGATTATTATCTAACTTTTGCTATATATGGTAGAAGCTACGAATAAAATACATTTAATTTATTTCTAATATTCGAAATTATTTTCCTTTGACGTTGTGGTATGCCATATGAACATTAGCTGAAGGAACAAAATCTTAGGAACTGAACATTAACATGATTCAACGAACCATTTTCTATGCACTGTGATAACCGAGAGCCCATTGCTATTTAAAATAGAATCACAAAGTATTACATCAAGCACAAAGTGCAATTTTTATAGCTGAACATTATCGATGGAGTTCATCTGCTTTAGAGACATTGGACACTAGATATACTTATACATATAGGTTTAAACATTTACGTAACTCCTAGAGCGAACCAATAAAATGGGATTATATGGCGAACAGCGATTCAAAATCTAATTAATACACTGTACAGTACTAAGTTTATAGGTATTCGTACCTTTGAGGAACTAATACTCAGGGTACAAAGAAAGAAAGTGGGCGAGGGGGCTTGCAACCTACGCATGTATATCATTTTAGGGTATTCAAATAATTATATAATATTGTTAGCTCATTTGGATAGATCAAAATGCCCTGGTGTATAGACGTAAACCTTTTCTTGGCCGGAGTAACAAGACAAATGAACTATAATATATTGATGGGGCAAGAAGAAAATCTCACCTGTCACGCATATAGTACTTAAATTCTAAACTTAACAGAATATGCCTACTATGTCACATTTTTCAGTAGGAAAATGAGTGTGAAGCATGGGGTAATAGCTAGCGCTTCTATATTACCTGAGTTACACATCTTTCGTGAATTGCAAGACGCTGTTACCAAATAAATATACTCTCACTGAGTGCAGTATTAAACTGAGTGATAAATACTTCCATAAACAACTTAAAATAACTATATCCATCACAAATGTATGTTAAACAATAAGTTTTTGAAAACTCTCTGTATTTTAAGCACCCTTCCTTAAAATAAATAGAAGTTCCCTAAATTTAAATTGACATTAACAATTTTCTTAAAAATTAACTAAATAAAGAACTAAAATTACCTTTTACATTTTTCATATCATAATATATCCTAGCAAACAACTGAATTAAACTGGAAAACTTACGAAAAGTGTAACCAGTTCTTGTAAAACTCCATTAAGAGCTCTTGTATAAGATCGTTAGTAAGTACTTGTGAAGTAACTCTTAACACAAAGTAAACAGAAGAGAAGTTACTGGAGAGGTAAATCAGACTGAGACGATACTCAACCTGATTCTTTAAGTTTGCAGCGTGTTATTAATGAGGATTATGTATTCAATCCACAACTGCTCCTCTCGTTATGTTAAAGTTATATACAAGTTATTGAGAACCCAGCCAGTTTCTTCTTAAACCAGTGTCATTGTCTGGCAATACGTTTAGCAGTAACTCTTGATAAAAAGTTCCTTTCAATTAAAATTCGGTATTATATTATACGACGCTATCAGTTACCCACGGTTTTGGATGCAATTTAAAATTGAATAATATTTACTTCATAGGCATATTCTTTCTAAATGCCATAAGAAACATTACGGAAAATAAGTAATAATCACTTCTTATGTTTTAATCTCACGAAACATTTCAAAATAGTTGGACTTTCAAGATTAAAAACCTAAGTTTTGGGGCCATGAAAGTGGAGAGCGGAATAGGTTTTATGAGTACCAATATAACAAAACAAATTTCTCTCAAAAGTTTCACAATATTTGTTTGAATAGCTTGTATAGTGCTCTGTGTGAGATATATCCAAGGAGATCACTCTAAATCAATTACTTGTCCAAAGTGAAGTCTAAGTACTTTACTATCCTCGATCACAAAGAGGGATACTATTGTGAATGAGCTTTTCAAGGCATATGAGCTTTTCAATGTGATCGGAAAAAGTACCGCTTTATCAGGCTTAATTCCTTGCTGGCTGCACTACAATTTAACCTAGTGAAGATCGTCATTTATGAGCACCATCACATATATAGTGGTTAGGTGAACCACAGCCATTTTCTAGTAAATCGCATTATGCTTTTGTAGTTGGACGTCATCATACCTAGCTGAATTACAATGCTGAATTGCAATGGTTCGTGATTTATAAGGAAATGTATAGTTATTTTGTGCTCTCTTTAATTTTTTTGTTAAATTCTGCATAAGTAATATAATATAGAAAGGGGAGAATTGCTTTTGTATTGCCATAAATATCCGAGCAATTTATAGATGTTTTACATTCTGTGTGGTATGAAATTTCAACAAAAGGACACCTGTTACTTCCTCCAATAAGAAATTTATGAATAAATGTCAAACAATTATTTAGCTACTCAAGATCTGACGCTATTCGTTCAACTTTAAGTTAGTGTCGTATAACATCCTTTCCAGGATTCCTAAATACTTGAACAGCCGAACCACGGTAGTGAAGGATAACTGATAGAATTAGAAACTTTATAATTTTAAGATTCATATCTTCCTATTAAAACAATGTATTTCTTTAAAATTATACTAAAAATAACTTGTATGATTTATTGCAGGCAAGAATGTATCCACTGACCCAGTTAGTTTAATACTCTATAATAATATTAATATTATTAATGAATGATCTTGGCAGTAAATATTTATAAATATGTTAATCGTAGGATAATACAGACATATAATGAAATTTTACTATTCAGGTTTATTCCTGACAGTAGTATTATATGAGAATGACAATCATATTTTCTCCACTATTAGTACCAATTAAAATTACATCTTTATTTGGCATACATATATATTTATTTATTTATCATTTTATAAGAATAAATCACAGGTGTATTAAAAAATTAATTTATTCAGCTAAAGTCGACTAAATTAGTGTTAACCGTTACAGTTCCAAAGTCCCGTGTAGGCAGTGACGTGTAGTATTAAAACCATCATTCGGACACATTCCACCATTCAGTGATAAAGTTGGCAACTGAGGTTGAACAAAACGTTCTTGGAACTAAATTCTTAGTGGATTGATAACCTAAAGCGTATAAGCTTTTTCTATCGGGAAATTTGTAGCTGCTGAACCTCGCTAACGAAGGAACACCTCGCGCACCTTGTCCGTAAGTAAAAATGTATATTTTCGTATTATAATTTAGCCCTTTCATGCGAGACATCTAATTTGAATGTAATGTAAAGTAAAATTATAACTTGTAAAGTAACTCACCTTGAATGTGTTTTATTTGCCAGATTAACTTGCATAATATTTGTAGCGATGTCTTTCTGACGAGACCACGATGTCGTGATTATAATTTGTCTCGATAAATGGCTAATACCATCGCGATTTTTTTAGCCGAGTTGTAGTTCGCTCATTTCTTGAGTTCAAGCCCAATTACTTCATGTTTTAGACTTCCTGTCTACTAATTTCACCCTTTTCCGATTACAGCTGCATTGTCGAGCCAAGAATGCTGACTCCCCGTTTGTGAGACTAGTTCATCGAAAAGGGAAGTTATTTTTGAAGTTTTAATAATTATTAATTTGGAAGGTACAATCCATTGAACATTGAAATATTTAGGCTCATCACATGGTATAATATTTTAGTTCTTTCATACTCTATTTAGCAGTAACGTGGCAATACTTTATTTTATTTTACCAACCAGAAGTGGTGCTTTTATGTTTGTTTTCCAATATTAAACATATAAGTAAACTTCGAATTTCGAACATTCATTACTATAACCTCAGCAGTATCCAACACCATGTGTATTGTACATTCGGTACACCAACTTACATGTATTTTATGTTATACTCTATTTTTCATGACATTATCTATACAATTCCATTAACTGCAACTAGTGATCCCCACTCCTCTACATTTTAAAGCGATCGTAATTAGTCAATATCCATGATAATTATACACAAGCATCTGAGAAATCCCTCTTTATTTAAACTCTGATGGATAAATAATTGATGATTTATTCTGCCACCCCTTCGAGACGATTCGAATCGGGGTTTCGGCTTTGCATGTTCCCATGGTAACACAAAATAACCAGAACTAAGCCTGAAATAATTTTATAAGTGATTATTAAGTCCGATGTGTTTAATAATAATGAACATTAAACAGGATGAATCAATAAAGTATGTTTTTCACTTCCAGATTTAGTACATTTTGTATATTTAAGGGGGGCAGATCACTTTGATTAGACGTATAGTTGATGACCTAGGTACACCTTTCTCAGGACCGTTTGAGGGATTAAATTTTGTAAACTTATAGAACTAACTGTTTTACTTAACTAGACATGTATCATATTTAATATTTTCCTTTGTTAAACAGTTCTTGTCATATAAAAAATTATTTAAACAAGCAAGATATGAGCATATGTTTGTTAATGTTCAATTGTCCTGTTGGGGTTTTTTACTGCCTGGGTGTCTTTCTAAGTTCCTATAATTGTCTTATCTGCTTTTTTATTCATTAAAGATCAAATATTTTATTACAAACACCCGGTATTCCCTAGTTGGCACATCCTTAAACGTTAATTCAGACACATAACTATATTCCTTATTTTAGCCTCCTTTTGCGTCATATACACCCAAGCATTAACATAGTCTAATAAATATATTTTGAGATTTGGAGATTTTCAATATAATGTTAATTATATAGCTATTACCTAATATTTTGTAAACTGCCCAGAGCACGCTTTCTAAGTAAAACTAGGTTGGCTAAGTCCTGTAACATTAGGTTTTATTTCAAACAGTGCTGCAGGGGAAAGGTTAGTATGCTCTGAATGTTTGTATTCGGTCCCCTCTGTTGTTGGTTTTTGACACTTTCACCAAGCATTGTTGTCTGTAGGGCACAACCCATGTTCAGTTTTTGACCGGACGAAGCTAAACGAAAATATTCCACGTATATTGCAGGTTCATAGCATTAACTCCAATTGTAGCATTTCTCCTGACTCTATGTCTTAGAAGCCGGACTTGGCCACAAATTGTTTCACATTCAGAGAATGTTCTTTCAGTTTTTTAGTTTGTAACATGATGTGGTATTTCATATTACGTAGAGTAATTGAGCAGTTGGTATTCAGTGTAACTCTAATAACAGTTCAACAGAAACTTTTGTCCTTTGTGATATAGACTATCCACATTACTTGCTCGAAAAGACTCAGCTGGCTACTGCCGTGTTCCAGGAAATAAACACCCTTAAAATTTAATTTCTATGTTATCGGCTTACCAAGCTACCGCAATGTTATGTTACTTAGTGAGCAAAACAGACAACGGCATTAATACGTTTACGAAAAATATTGGAATAACTTGAAAGAATTAAAAGTTAAACCATTAAAACACCAAATATTAATGTTAAATTAAATTAAATATTATGTTCCTGGAGAAGATTAAAGGAAGCCAATCTTGCTCGATACCTCAAGTTCAAACACTATTCGCTGCTGAATTTTAGCAGTTTTTTTATGTATATGACATTTCATTATATTAATAAAAGTGATCATGGTCCAAACGATATGAAAGTTCTTAAAAATGAAGTGAATTTAATTCAACAATCTGACAAAACGAATTCCATATTGTTACGATTCAAACTAATCATTGTAGTTTGATTTCTGTTGTAGTATTGGCCTACTCAAACTGGTTTAACACTATACAGTTGTAACAATCAAATAATGTGTCGCATAAATGACCAAACTAATTTTACAGTAGTTGTATGAATGACATTTTAGGTTTTCCTTTGTTACAAGGAAGCCATTCATTTATTCATGGAAAGCACAATTAGCAATTTGTCACGCTGATTACTAACTCTGACCCTTTTAATTAAACTCATCTGTTTTTGTGTCAATGATAATTCCGTATTTGATGAGTAATTCTTTGGTGAAAACAGTACTTTATTGTTGTCCTTGCATTTTTTGATTGTTTAAAACTTCATTTGAACTGTAAATGCTGCAAAATAATTTAACCACTGATGATGTCTGATTTGCAATATAAACTTTAATGAATTTCCAACTAAAAGACTTTCAGCTAATTTTTATTTAAATAAAATGACAAAGGTTTTTTCATAATTCTTAAAACCCAATCCATAGACTATGTTTATAAATGTTTTGCACAAACTAAGTGTAAAAGATGCAAACAATTTTTACTTTTTTGTATGTCCATATAGCAAATACTCTGATGTTTGTAGTATCTCTGCATAAAATTACAATGTATATTGGAAAGGCGAACTTTGCTTTGAATTACGATTATGAACTGAAATGAATGTGAAGTCTTGTTAATATTGTATAATCAACCATAGCAGCAAATCTGGAACTACAATATAGTACGTGTATGGCCATATGATACCCCATGAAGATTTACCTCTGATTGGTTTATACTTAGTAGAATCTAAACATAAAACATAAACATAAAAATCAAATTTGGCACTATTACTAAGAAAAAAAAAGAGTTGGAGTAAAGTAGGGGGTTGTACCATGAGAGACAAATTATCATCAATGTTTTTACAAGCCTAAACATTAGGTAGTACAGTCTTCCCTGCCCTTTTGACTGGATGAGGATGGGACAGAGCTAATTTGACCTTCTTCCAAGGTGACTGAGATAGAGGCCTTATCCGTTTCCCTTCTTCACAAGTGGGAGCCCCCATACACAACCTTACCACTTCGGAATCAGTGATAATTACTAATTATAATGAAGGGTTTCCTTATTTTTTGACCTACTTTAACACAAACTTACCACACTAAGCCTAGTTTAAACCATAAGTACAGCAATGTAATTTTTTGAAAATAGCTAAATAAATCCATTGTCTATCTAAATATTCACACCTAAATGACATAGAATAGTGATAACTATTTCAAAAAGACCATACGTTGAGACAGATCTGTAAAATAGGAAAGCTTTGCGAGTGTTTACAAACTAAGACTCTGAAAGGTGTGCTACGAGAAACCCTTCCTTTTTCAGATTTTCGCCATCAAGTAACAATGAGGACATTTATGTCTTTGTATGACACAAGATTTGGGTTCTAGAGGAGATATTTTAAATATTAACTGGTTTCTGTTTTTTGGCTTTGTTCCTTAAGAAAGTATATAAATTAATGTATCACTCCTAGGATGACAACAGCACAGCACACCGCACCCTAGTATCGTAAAATAACCCCGTAAAGTAAGGTAATGAGAATGTAATGCTCCAACGTCAGACTGGTGGTTCTGTTTACAACCGTAGAAGACACATTGTACACATCAGTTAAGGTCATGGAGGAGTGGTTGCTCTAATAATGAATTAATATATACGCATTATTACTAGCCTTTAATATAGGGGCGTGTCAGCGTATGGACAGGAACAAGAGAGTTATTGAGGTCAGTACTTTTTTCATCAAAGTTAACAAGTTCCCATAACAAAGCTTGTTACGCCACCGCATATTGCCGCCACTCACTTTAATTTCCTGTTTATGAAAATATGTTCGTTCGGACTTTCCACTGCGATGAATTGAATAAATCCTATGAATAAATTTCATCGTGTTCACAAACAGTAAAATTCAATATTTCTATTTCATATGTTACTCGCATCAAAAAGCTACAGAATTTCGATAATGAATTATATATTATTGCTAACAAACTATTAAGTTTGTAATAATATCCATTCTGTACTTAATTGTTCCTGAAATATTTTATTTTATTGAGTTATCAAGCATTTAAAAATATATAATTTGAAATCTAATATAGTCTGTAAAATTAAATTCCATTTCAAACCACTCGTAATTTATTCCATGGCTGTAATTTATAAATGTTTAATCCTTTTGACTTGTAGCAAATACAAAAGTGACCCTATGTAATTTGTGTAACTGTGTGCATGTGTGTTGGTATGCGTTTGAGACTAATTAAAAAATAAATAAATTTACATAGTTTGTATCGGTAAAATCATACAAAACGCCAAACCTAATGTAAGGACCTTTACATAACGTCGTATCTCTCTGCCTTTTCACCGATAACACATTCTTCTCACTTATTTCTTTGGCCGAAATCAAAATTTTCCAGCCCTATAAATGATTAGTTGTGCAAACACTCAGGCAATTAAACTGCGATACGAAATTGTAATCCATCTTATTACATTTTTCGTCTCTGACTACTAGTCAAACAACTGGCAGTTTTATATATTTTTAAATATTCAAATTTAAAATTTTTCATATATCTTTATCCCTAATCAGAAACCGTCAAGTTTTATGTAAAATTTCGATTCTTTCTCGAAATTATCGGTAATCCAAATACAACTCCAGAATAATTAAGATAGAAAATAAAATACAGATGTAGTATTAGTAAGGGATCAATACATTCAACCGAGTTAAGGTTTTATGTAGCTTTCTATTATTGCTACCACTAAACTTGCATTTGAATGTCACTTACAGGTTTTGATACCTACAGGTATGATATTAACACAATATAAATACACACGTAATAATTTAACTAATATAACTTAAGTATGCTGTAATAACTAAACAAAAACGTTTTTCAAAGCATAATGTGTCTTAGATTCTAATACACTTTTTTATTTGATACAATTGTAATATTCCTTAATCATGGCTACACAAATAATATGCATACGTTTTGTCATAGCTTCCACCACTTCATTATAATTAACCTAATATTTCATTTCAGTATCATAAAAAATGTTATCAATAATGCATGTTCCAGCCAGTAAGGTAGGGTCGACTTTAATAAGTAGGCATTTTTCACGATTGTATTATATTTTCAGTTTAATGTATGTATGGAAAAGTACTTAAACCTACAAATTACCTCTCCTATAATGATTTATTAATTGTTCCTCGCTTAGCTTCCTAGAAAGCAACTTGGGCCAACATATTACTCACAGAGAACATCATTATAAAACACTAAACAACAGAGGTTGTGGGAGGAGAGATTGTTACTCTACCATTACCTGAGTTGTCATTCTACAAGTTTACCTCACATAAATGTAAGTTATTACTTTTAGGAATTTCTCGCTTCCTTGCTCGTTATAAAGTTTGTTCCTTTACCTTGAAAATCAGAAATATATTAGATTACGTAATTTGATTGTTTTACAACCATTTCGCAAAAACCAATAGTTTTCATACCGAAAAAAGTAGATTTTACCAGTTGCTTGCTTAAAGGTCTTTGTTAATGTATGTTCGTGTGCTATAATCTGGGTTATAATTGTACAGTAAGCAAATATGTACGTGTATGTTCCTGAGTGTAATGTTTGCAGACTTAACATAAAAATTATACTTCACTGTTTCAATATTTTGTTTATTAAACTAATAAGTATGATTAATAAAATCCGCCTTAAAGTTTTTATTAGATATTCATAACTTCAAGGATGAGATTAATTAAATGAAATAAGTACGATTACACAATTCTAAATGTCTAAAAGTTGCGTCATGGCTGTAGTCATTGTACTGATGTAAATCTTCATGAGTTATGTCACTCAAAAAAATTCTTGTACATGAAGAAGCCTAAGGGAAATTCATGAAAAATTAAGGAAAAATTACATATGAATCATAATTTCAAAATGGTTGTGTTAAAAAATGTTATCTCTGATTAGATAATGATAAAATTACCTTACAATAAAATAGAACCGAAAATTTCGATAGCTATTTTGTTAGTTTCTAATAAAATGTGACAATATAAATTCAATAAACCAGGAGCTAATATAAGTGAAACGTTAGATATAAAATTCTGTTGACTTTTTATGACAAAAACTGTTATATGACTGATTAACTTGTAATGTCCTTCTTACATAATTCATCCAGAAAAGTAGCAGAGAGATTCAATCTATCAATTACCGTTGCAGTATATACATACACAATTTCAAGATTCAAATATTTTATCCCTACTTTTGACAATACTGTAAAGGCTGTAACAAACCTACTGTCACAGGCATTGTCATAGCTATTCTGTAATTAAAATCATGCAAGATTCATACTCAGATTTCAAAGGGTTCTATGCTAAGATCATTTATAGGTCTCTGATTTGATTTTTCATTATCAATCTACATACTTTGATTTATCCAAAGTTCTGAAATATTCATGTCCGTTCCTTCCTAGTTTTGCTTATGCCTATGATTTTTAAACATTTTTTAAGATATATTTTATAGTACTACCAATACATATAATAAGGATAATGTAACTTCAGTAAATATATTAGATGTGCAGTATATTTAAATATATACTATTGAATTTTAATTAAAGAACGTATAATATGTTAATGACTACCAATATTGAGTTATTTTAATTATTTTTGTATTACTTGAATGATAACAATGCTTTTAACAGAAATGAAAGCCAAATTTTGAGACTGTATTCATATGCATTATAAACAGTATAGACATAAGTCCATAAACGTTGAAGATCTAGAAAGTTTTTTCGATAATCCCAAAACGAGTCAGAATCTCATGAGACCATAACATTTGTTATCAATAGTCGGAACTGGTTGGTACCGTATACTCTTTTAATGAGGCAAGTACTGGAATAAAAATGGGTTGGCTAATCCAGGACTCTTCTCATACTTCTCTCAAAAATAAACTTGGATGGACCTTAAAGTATGAGGTACATAGAAGACAGTATATTAAATGTCATGTACCATGCTGAAAGTATTGAATAAAAAACTACCCCAGTTATATAAACTTGTATCAAAACTACATGATAATTGTTTTAAATGTTTCGATGCTATACAGGCAGAGGTACCGTTCTTCCAAATGCTGGATCGTGCAACAAGAGTAGTGGTTCAATACTTATAATGAACGCTGTTAAGGTGATATTATCTTCATCAAAGGAGCGACATTAGGTGTTATAGACGCTAAGTAGAGTAGCCTACCTCTCAACCGACCTTGAAGGAATCAGGCATAGGTTGGACAAACGGTCGGTTAAACATAAAATTGTAAAAACCAATATCACATAGGTAAAAACAATTTTGGTAACTGAATTTATTATATGCCTATAAAATACAACATCCGTTAGTTATTATATTTATAAAGAAGTATATTATAATAATAGTGAACGTGTACTAACCCACATTAGTCGTTATTCACTGTTCCTGATACTAACTCGAAAGATAGTAAAAAAACAGGTTTAAACCAGAAAGACGTGTGTTGAATTGTCAGTTGTGTTCATGAGTGCGGTGTAAAAGAATTTTCTTGAAAGAATTGATTAATTGGTACCTCTTAAGAAGTCTACTGTAGATTATGTCACACGATGTAACGAGATGTTTAGACTGTCTAAAGTAAAGACTGACGAACGAATTGTCTTAGTTTGAAATGGTAGTAGTTTTAATATTTAAGATAATTTTTATCATTTAAGTACTCTGGTGTGGTGTAATGCCTTAAAATAATCTTTAAAACATATTTACAGTTATTTTATACAACTTAGTTAATCTTGAATCTTATATTATAATTATATGATTTTTGTTATACTGTAATCAATGGATAGAGTTAAAATTAATTTTCTGTATAATCATCACATATGTTAGCACCGTATTGTAACCATATTATGGAGTATATAGTTTAGATTTAAATACAAACCTGTTATGATTATAAAATTTATACTTCAAACTTATTGTGTATACAACGTATATGTTATGTAAAAAGGAAGGAACACTTTTTGTCAAGTTGATTTGTCACGTTTTTAGGGATTACTTATAGTATATGTGCTATATAGCTTTAAAGTTATAAAAATGTTACACAAGGACACTGGCTATAGATTATTCTGTTATAAATTAAGAAAAAACCATTATTTGTGAATTTCTAAAGCAAATATACGAGTATAGTTTGCATTTTACAGTAGTACACAATTTTTGATGGGTAAATTATACACTACGCTATATAACAGTGTATGGAATAGTCCACGGCAGAAATGAGTGATAGAGTCCACGTTTTCATTACATAATTAAATCCGTGCATTAGTGCGTTGCTTTCAGTGTCACATTCATCAAAATGGAAACCTTTTAACGGCCTGATTTATACAATACTCATGACCCGTCATTCGTACTATACGTTGTAAGGCGATTAGTAGAATATTCAATTTCGAAATAAAAGAATAAATACAGAAATTATTTTAACTGATAAGCATAAAACCTAGAATTATTTAGAACGTTTAAGTAAATGAATAATATATTAAGAAGAATACAACTGAAAACATATTTGGTTTCGATTTTAAGATTGTTACAATTAAATGAAGATATTCCAGCGGAAGAAATAATGATTTGAGTTTTTTATCTTTTTATATATTTGTGTGTTTATGTTACTGAACTCCTCATAAATTTAGAATAAATCCCTATGGAATATATATATATATATATATTCCATAGGGATTTATTATATATATATATATATATTACATATATAAAAATCCCTGTATTTAAACTTGGAAGATAAAAGTTTTTAAAACGCCTCACATTATAAACTGCAATTACAATGACATATACGTATATAAAATTGCCCAACGCTATTTGATATTTGAAAGCGCTAAGTTGTTATGTGTATTTGTCTTTAAATTAAATTTCTGTGGTACTTAAGGCTTGAGTATTAGACTACTTTATAATTAAGTACATGTATGAGTAACATGCGTTATATATCATTTTGATGTTGTTCACAGGACACCTCAGTCTAAAACATTAAAGTTATTCTATAATTCAGTTTATAAATATGAGTATTAATAACCTACAAGAAGTAATTTTCATTATTTATTAAACTTTACTTAAATTATTTTGTGTTTATGAAATTAACTATGTTTTTTGTAATACCTTATACATTATAACTTTCGCAAAAGATGATTTTATTTCTGTTACAATTATTAAAAACTGTATCTACAAATCTTAATCATAATCCTAATAATAGTAAGTGCCTTTGTTTGTTTGTTTTGCTTTCACATTCTACCATTCAACTACTGAACCGTTCGTACTGAAATTTTACATGGACATTCCTACAGACCCTAGGATGAATATAGACTTATTCATATTTCTTAAATTCTTATGAGCTACCCCCACTGGTCTTTAAATAAGTAAAAATCCCATCCTAGTCTCTCAAGTTGTTTAATGTGAATTTAAAGAGCTAGTAAAATGTACTCAGCTGTACTGTGCAAACATTCTGTTATGACATTACGACCGTATGTTTAGTTATTTTAACCGAAATTTTCAGTTTATTTATGTTTATGCCTAGAGTGAAAGCATAAGAAAAGTAACAATACTTTTTTCAAACATTTTAACATTTTAGGCAAACCGATTTATTTATTCTGGATCACAAAGCAATACACGAGACAATAAATGTACTATTTTTATGATATAAAATCATAGAGATGACATCGCATCCATTTCTCACTGATGAGTTATACGATACTGACTAGGTATGTAAATACTGATATAATTCCTACACTAGACCAAGGAAATAGTAAACTATAACACACATGAATTGGGAAGCAAGAACTTTACTGCATCAAGTGTTATCTTTACGTATGGATGGTAACTTTCATAACTTTTGAAATGTGTTAGTGTTCTTAATCTTGATTTTAGTTTTTAATGTACAATAGCAATATCTATATCCATATGATTTAGAAAACTATACTGCTTTCAATCCAACCTAATTAAAACAATATAAATAGATCTATTTATGCTATGTATTGGGGTGAAATAGCAAAATACAATTTTGCGTGGAAATGTAATTAATTTGAACGTAAAGTGCAAACCCTGAAAGAAGAATTACTCACACCTTCACTTAACTTCTGGCCCTCCTAATCATGAACATTAAAATGGGTTCCTGATTTACGATATATGACTCATTCCATTTTAAAAACGACATTGGACCCTATCATACTACATCTCGAGTGCTTGAAATAAGAAAACTAAGAACTTCGACTTTATAGTTTCTTTATATTGATCTAAAATAGTTCAAGTTTTACAGAAATCGTGGGATTTATTTAATCAAATACACGGGATGTTTCATAAACTAAGTATTATTAAAAATGGGCAAATATAAGCTGTTAAATTCCTTGATTGAAAATTAAAGATACAAATAATTTTTATATTTTACAATAATATACATTTTTACGTGTGAAAACAAAAGATCGAATCAACTGCAAATTAAGTTAGTGGAGGGAGCGTGTCTTTTATAACGAGGTTGATATGCAATCATTATTAACTTTGACATAACAGAGAAGCGAATATTGTATTGTATCTTATTTATTGAATATTATTTTCTCCTGCTTGTTTTATTGCACAGTTCTGTTTCAAAGCATCGAGATTTTAATGAGTAAATGTTATGGTCAAATGTGTTTCGAAATAACTGAACAAATTTAATAATTTTCGTGTTATCCTATTCCTGAGTATTTAATAACAAAAGTTTGACAATTCATACTTTCGACTAAATCTACAAATTAGGTTGATTTAGTAAAAAATTAGGAACTTCTCATTTCTTTAAATTATTACGGTTAAAGTTTCACGAAATTTGTTACGTAACTCTTAGATTTGTCTTGTCTTGAATATTTCAATCAATGTCTTAGTGCATTCATTTTACAGCTAGATTTGCATATTTATATGTAGGTTTTAGATAGTTCTATACATGGTTTTACAAAAACATATTCTCAAAAAATAAACTGTCAATTTTATTGGTTACATATATAAAATAATCTCTACTTTATCTGAGTGTATCAGTATTGCTTGTAAATTATTATCATTATGCTTAATTGCATCATGTATGATGACGCTGTACACTTTTTCTACGTTGTTTACGCGCAATACGTTCAGAAATCCTATCAATCCTCTAAAATTTATGCAGTGGGATCATATTTTGTATGAATTTAATGGCTACTCATAAGCATTATTTTATACTAAATACAGTTATTTAAAAACTGTAAACATTTTTGCAGCAAATGCTCTTTCCTTAACTATTTGGATACTATACAGCAGTTAATGGCATGAAAATGTTTCGAATCATACAGAACAACAGGATTTTTCCAAAAATTTAACTACCAATTGAATTGTTAGCCTTCTTTGTGTCATCATGCCAGGAGGAGATACTCCGTAAATAAACATCAATATTTGCTAACT
Source organism: Homalodisca vitripennis (assembly GCF_021130785.1). Classification (NCBI taxonomy): domain Eukaryota; kingdom Metazoa; phylum Arthropoda; class Insecta; order Hemiptera; family Cicadellidae; genus Homalodisca; species Homalodisca vitripennis. Next base: position 72,663,286 of record NC_060213.1, read on the forward strand.
TAGTTGAGATTTAGACTTTTCCTGTCCATATTGATCATAAGCATTAAGTTAAATGCTCGTGTTACCCCTTAAAACAAACGCTTTTAAAACAAATGCTTATAAACTAGAACACCCTTATAAGAGTTTAAAGGCTTTAAAAATGCCAGAAAAAGGCTTATCTTATGAAGATTATCTCTCACGACAATAGGAGCTCTTCAGCACGCTCGCCCCAGGAGCAGATCTTTTTCCTTCACAGAATCCTAATTATTAATAATGGTTTAAATTCTGTAAATTTAGGATTTTTAAATAAATATTATTAAGACCTGGTCCTTTATCTTAGCATAATTCTACTTATGAATAATGTCAATTCCATTCTGCAAATTTAAGTTTTTTGTCACAAATAATATTAGGTAAACACATTTCCTAGCACAGAAAATAGGTTTCACAAATTGCAAAAAGCACTCATTCACCACTAAACGGCATCATAAACTTGACCATCCCACAATAAAAATTTGTTTCTAGTCAACTGGATTTTCCAAACGATTGCTTTTGGTGCTGACCAAAGAATATATTGGATGTTTTCGCAACAGTTGTGGATTGATATAGTAAATAATCACAATAAAATTCTCGTGCTGTGGTAGCTTTTTATATAATTGCGGTCCATTTTAAAACATTGTAATTTAGAAAATTTATTTTCTTTATTCGTGTTAATATAAAGTAAAAACCATGGTAGACTAATGATTAAAGCAATTATTAGCAAATTGTGCCAATTTAGTGTGATTATTTTGGCATGAAGTCCTTAAGCAATAAAATGCCTTGTTTGTTTTATTTGGTTACATTAAACTAGTATGTCATTGCACAATTAATTATTATTCATAATTGTACTTAATATTTGTTTTTAAATATACAAACAAGTATGATGTACATGTACATGTTTACTCAAGTGTACATTTTTCGATTCTCAATATTACATATATGACGTTATATTAGTTAAAGGATGCCACTGTAAATATGTCGGAAAATATTGACGAGGTCGACTACTAACAATACTACTCAAACAACTGTAACACTAAACAGTTGCAACAATCAAATGTCTGAGATAAAAGGGCCGAACTAATTTGACATCAGTTAGTTGTATGAACAATGTTTATTGGTTTCTCTTTGTTACAAGGAAGCCAATCGCTCCTTCACAATTAGCAATACGTCACGCTGATTACAAACTCTGTCCCATTTAATTAAACTCATCTGTTTGGTGTAAATGGTTTTTATTTCCGTTTTTTGCCGCACTACGCGCAAGCAGCATTCGATTGTGTTCTATAATATATATATATATATATATATATATATATATTGAGGATGTGATCAAGGTAAGGGTTTCCAATAGGAGTACCCTGGTTAGTTTAGATGTACTATGGCTACACCAGTAAAATGGTGACGCACCTGCAGGAGGACTCTTAATTTTCCCTTTTCAGGCCCTGTGAAACTGAATGGATTCAAAATACAAGGTTTGATTTTCCGACAGAAAATACATCTTTTGACTCAATGGTGACTTTATTTTACTAGGTACATTTAGGAACTAAAAGCTCTTTCTTGACGCACTTTCTTGATGCTACTACCTGATGCCATCTTAGTAGGGCTATGATCCTATATGAAAAAAAGGCCGGTTATTTTGTGAAAATGATGATTTTTTTATTATTCTAAACAATCGCTTATCATGTTTAATAAATACCGCCATTCTGCTGCATTTGATATTTTGTCGTAGCTAGAAAGTAGCTGTATACAATTTCAGTTTTTAAACTTATAGGTTCTCTTTTTTTCAGAAATGAAGAGCGAATTTAACCATCTTCTTATTCTAAAGATTTCACACTAATTTTGTTTATTTTCCCATTATTAATTAGTAGACACTTGTGGTATGTGTTTTGGTATTAAAGAAAGATCTATTCCTGTTGAAATCTTTCGATAAAATAGTAAACACTGTGATCAGCCTGTCACTATGTCACGCCTAAGCTGTTTCCTAAGAATGTCAGTGACAGTAACTCAATAACAAGCGTGGGAGAGGCATCCAAGCCAGTTGCTGCACAGGAGTTAGAGTAACAACCTCATCTCTCACAACCTACACTCTGTATTCGTGTTATATGATATTTCCAGTGGATAATATGTTAGTTGATTTCCTAAGATCTTTATCGTCAATAACTCCATAACTAGCGTGGGAGAGGGCACCAAGCCAGTTGCTGCACAGGAGTGACAGAGTAACAACCTTATCTCTCACAACCTACACTCTGTATTCGTGTTATATGATATTTCCAGTGGATAATATGTTAGTTGATTTCCTAAGATATTTCTTGTCAATAACTCCATAACTATCGTGGGAGAGGCATCCAAGCCAGTTGCTGCACAGGAGTGAAAGAGTAACAACCTCATCTCTCACAACCTACACTCTGTATTCGTGTCATATGATATTTCCAGTAGATAATATGTTAGTTGATTTCCTAAGATATTTAAAGTCAATAACTCCATAACTAGCGTGGGAGAGGCATCCAAGCCAGTTGCTGCACAGGAGTGACAGAGTAACAACCTCATCTCTCACAACCTACACTCTGTATTCGTGTTATATGATATTTCCAGTGGATAATATGTTAGTTGATTTCCTAAGATATTTATTGTCAATAACTCCATAACTAGCGTGGGAGAGGCACCCAAGCCAGTTGCTGCACAGGAGTGACAGAATAACAACCTCATCTGTCACAACCTACACTCTGTATTCGTGTTATATGATATTTCCAGTGGATAATATGTTAGTTGATTTCCTAAGATCTTTATCGTTAATAACTCCATAATTAGCGTGGGAGAGGGCACCAAGCCGCTACACAGGAGTGGTAGAGTAACAATCTTTCCTCTCACAACTTACACTCTGTTCTAGTGTTATATGATTCTTTCGGTGGATAATATGCTGTGGTAAATTAATTTCCTAAGACTTTTAGTAACAGTGAAGTATGAAAGAGCTAGTAATATACTCTACTAAATAATAATTATCATTATTTCATTCATAAAAATAATCATACAGTACATTGAATTCACATATCCAAATCGTTTCATGACTTCAATATCGCAAGTTGCTATTCGCTAGGGGCATACCGTAACCCACTCTTCACATACTGAACGGGTATATTAATTGACCTTTGAAACCGCTTTATATTCACCAACTATTAGACATTTACATAGAAAGTCGAATTAATTTTAACATAGTATTTATGTCAATGCGAGTAAATTTCAAATTATTACAACATATTTAAAAAAAATTAAGTTTTAGTCTATATTAGAGTACAATAGATTTTTTTTAATTTATTTAAATTATTGCTCCTATTGTTCTTGTCAGGTTTTTGATAGAATTACTTTCATACTTTCAGTATCTGGTATTTATGAAATGTAGTCATTTATATATTGTATGACACTTAATGTAAATATTCGTTTAATTCAAATAATATGGTGGAGATTAGGAAAACCCATACGAATGTTACTTGGTAATAATTAATAAAGGTACCACCTACCACATGTCACATGAGAGGCTTCGTTTAGATTGCATGAAAAAGTCTATAGCTAATTTTATAACGCTAACCGTACTATTATGTGACATTGTATAATGGTTTGTACAAACTTATTTATTCTCCAATTTTCTCATTACCATCATGGTTACCCATAAGATCAATGTAAAATTATCATTAACACTTCACCATTAAGTGATATACAAAATTTGTTTATATATAAATGTAGGTTTTCGTAAAGAAATGAAAAAAATCCGTTGCTATGTTACATATTACATTGTTATCTTATTGTACTGGTATGTTTAAACTGATGTTTACTGTAATTTTCTCGTAGCCTTGGTCATGGTTACCACACTAAGACAATAATGTTTGCTAATGCTCAGCCAAAGTTTTATGCCAAGGAGTGACGTGAACCATCACTGAACTCAATGTTGTGTACATAAGAAATGTAGCGTCATTAAAGTCTACAGGTCAATATGGGACATATATATATATATATATATATATATATATATATATATATATTTATATATTAATATATATATATATATATATAATAGCTGACCCGGCCACGCGTTGCTGTGGCTCAGTAACTATAGATTAAATTAATATTTTACTCATTATCTAAATACAATTAAATTATTATTCACTAATAAAGCTGAGAATAATTTAAATCTAAATCTATAAATGAGGTAGATAACATTGATTTTGAACAATTGTTTTGATTTAAAGTTTTTTTCTTAAATTATTAAAATTGACAATTATCTCAATACTAATTTGTGCACAATATTCTTGGTTAATCTGTCTTTTGCTAATACAAACAAATTTGATGACTTTCCCACACGTGAACAGGCCACATACAGTTGTCCATGACAAAAACACGTATTTTCTAAATCTAAACCGCAAGTCAATATTGTTTGACCTTGCGATTTGTTTATGGTCATCGCAAATGCTAAACGAATGGGAAATTGAAGCCTTTTGAATGGTATTGAACATTCTGACGCTATTAATGGAATTCGCGGCAACAGGACGATTTCGCCTTTAAACTTTCCAGTCAAAATTGTTGCTTCAAGAATATTTCTAGTGATCCTCTTGATAACTAAACGTGTACCGTTGCATAATTTAGGCGGGTTTAAGTTACGGAGAAGAATAATTGGTGAACCAATTTTTAATTGCAGATTGTGTGGTGGCATTCCTGGTAAATCCAGAGAATTTAAAAATTCGGTGGGAAAGTTTACGGCTTCGTTTTCGTCAACAACTGTATCGATTGATTTAAAAGGCATCAAATCACTGGGTAATAATTGTTGTATCTAGAAGTTAATTTTGTCGACATCAACGTTTCTTGCTGCTAAAATAGCACGATTACAGAGCCAATCATGATCTAAATAATTATTTAATATATCCGGGAAGACACTCTCAATTAGTTCACTTTTCGTCTCAACAACAGTGCAGAAATTATCTGGTAGTTTGATATACTGAGTATCTTGATACAGTTCAACTTCACCGTTTCCAATATCCAGCAATTGCTTAGAAAATACTTGTGCCAATGGATCATTTTGCATTTGTACTCGCATATTCACGGTCAATCGAAGAGTCTCGACGTTTCGCCATAAAAACGATTGTTTTAGACATGCGTTAATTTCGTCGGCAAAAGTAGAATGAGGAATAACTGGTAATGTCTGTCGGAAGTCACCAGACAATAGTAAAACAGTACCACCGAAAAGTTTATCGTTGCCTTTCAAATCTTTCATACTTCTATCCAATGCTTCAAGTGAATGCTTATGGGCCATTGTACACTCATCCCAAATTATAATTGCACACTTTTGCAACACTGAAGCCATTCCACTTTTTTTTTTAATGTTACACACTGCATTTGGTTTGTTGTGAATGTCTAATGGCAACTTCAATGCTGAATGTGCTGTTCGTCCACCATCTAGTAATGTGGCAGCAATGCCTGACGATGCAATTGACAATGCAATTTTTTGTTGCGACCGTATCTTTGCAAGGATTAATGATATTAAAAATGTCTTCCCGGTTCCACCTGGTGCATCTAAGAAAAAAAATCCATCTTGTTTAGCATCAACAGTTCTTATAATTCGATTATAAATATTTTCTTGTTCAGTTGCCAATGATGGCTCATTATTCGCAATAATTGAAGCTAAATCAATTTCATTGTAATGTGTTTCTCGTTGCAAATCAGTGTTAAGTAAGTCAGTGGCCGGACGATTAGGTGCTGGCATACCATATTGACTAAGTGGTAAATTTGCAATTAAAATACATAAATCTTCAATCAACACTAATGCTTCATTATACATCTCTGGTGTGAAATCTAGATTTGGACATTGATTTGTTTGTTTGGCTCGATACAGGATGTCTTCAGTCATATAATTTTTATATTTCTCCCATAAAGTCAATGAATGTGTTGGATAACATGTCGTCAAGATTATTGCAAATAGTTGACGCATACTATTGGGTGTGGATGTTAACGCTGCATCAGCAAGTGTCAAGTCCCAATGATTGTCTGTCTCCAATAATTTCAATTCACAACATGCATCTTGATATGTATTGAACACGCGACCATTAACTGTGCGCAAAAATTCAAAAGATGTTGGTCCAGGAACATTTACCAACAACAAACGCAAAAAGAAACATTCACGTTGTTTGGGATGTACAGTGTAAAGCCGTCCCAATGTCTTGGCTTTAAATAAACCTGGTATTGATGGATGTGGTGTTCCTTTTTTACGTGGTTCCCATTTTTTGCTTACATTATTCCACGTAAAATAGCATGGAACTTCGGTATACAATAATGTTTTTGCGAATTGGCCAAACACATCAGATTTTTGACACAAAGTAAAAAATTCAGTTAATGTCGTCTTTGGTGGCTGAAGTGCTTTTTGGACAATATTTTTTTCAGAAAAATATACTCGCTGACCATTTTCGAGATGTACTGCAAGATGCTGAACAGGAGGATCTCTTTCGTGTATGGGAAAACTAAAAATATGCCAGATAGCCTCGTTACTACTAATATATCTCCCCATTTGGTATCGTGTTATTTCGTCATTTCGGTTAATATTTTGTACTTCGAATACGGCCAGATCACTTCCTTTATTAACGTATTTGCAAATGTACTTAATGGATTTCACGGAACTACAAAACTCGACATTAATATGAGCCTTATACGTTTTGGAAAGCAGTGGTGAGTATGGAACTACCCACCGATTATCAATTTCAACTTGATTTGTAGAATTTGACATTTGCATATTAAATGTACGGCCACCATGGTTAGTGTCTCTACGGCGATACAATGGATAACCATCGATATCCGTAATAGTATCATTCGTAAATGGTTTTGGGAAACGTTTCTTACATTTTCCATTCTCCATGCATGGCGACGTCATGTTAAAAGTACCACATGGTCCATGGATCATCTGACTGGTAACAACCTCAAACAACTCTGGGTCAGTTGATGAATCCGGAATTTCAGCAGAAATTATTTGATCTATTTCTTCTGGACGAATTTTATTTTCAAGCCAAATCAAAATGTGAGCATGAGGTAAACCTCTCTTTTGCCACTCAATAGAATACAGCCAGCAACACGTATTACCAAAAATAGAATATTTAACGATTAAATCAATCATAGATTTCAATTTTTGTTTAAATACACGTGCAACGATATCATGGCGATGAATTGATTGTTGACCTGATAATAACAAAGTTTTTATTTCTTCCCAATTTGGGTTACACGTAAATGTAATGAACAAATCAGGTCTACCATAATGGCGTACGTAAGTCATAGCATCTTGCATGTATTCTTGCATATTCCGTGGACTGCCTATGTAGCTTGAAGGTAAAATAAATACAGTTCCAATATCATTGATGCTTAAGTTTTCGTCGACGTTTCCGATAATAGCATCTCGTAAATGGATGTATTCCTCTGATCGTAATTTAGCTTGATTGAATCTAACGAATCGTAAACGTTCACTTTCGATCTTAGCGTACATATCTACAACGTATTGATGGTACAGCTGACGATATCGTAAGATATAATTGTCTTGATTAAATCTAATCATCAATCGGTGCGCATAGTAGTTCATTGAACTAACTTTTTTATTTGTTTCATTACCAGTGACTGGATCACGCTGTTTGATGTTGATGTGATATTCATCTTGCCCTTGCCAGAATATCAAAGGATACTGAAGTGCGTCATATGAACGATGTATATCCGAAATTACACTAACAATTCTATCTCGACGTGTAATTCTAATGTCTCTGTTGTTAGATGGATCACCAACCATAATAATAGCAACTTCATCTACAGTTGGCGCGTTGAACCTGCCAGCATGTTCCCCGGATGGTACTTTATCGGCTTTGATGACAATTTGACAATTGTCACTTATTAATTGTGGTGATACCCTTTTAAATAGCTGAATAAGATGATTATAATTTTCGAAAAAAACTTCCAACGATTCCACAATTGCTCTTTCTTGTGCTTCTTCTATGAAATTATGCAGGCACCTAGTTGTCACACGATCCTCACAACTGCCCATAAAATAAATTTGAAGAAACTTTGAATCCTCATCAGGCATCGGCATTAGTGACCCAATCTTATGATACACTTGGCCTTGGATTTTGAATGTCATTTCAAAATTACGTCCATCAGATGTTAAATCGCAAATCTTAGTTGCACCAAAAGATGTCATTTGAAAGCAAGAATTAAATTTACGTGTCTTACATAAAAATAATTTCGAATCGTCTGATTCGCCAGCAAGAAGTGATTTCAAAGGTTCTGGTGGAGTAGGAAGAAGTGGCAGTACAATTTTTCCTGATGCACAACACATTCCAGTTGTTTCATTTCGAAATTTTAACGCGTGGCAATATTGACATATTTTATCCATCGCACCAATTGTAATTTTAGAATGTGCCGAGTAATTAATGTCTGGTTCATACTCAAACGCAAGGCGAAAGAATGATGCACGTGTTAATACACGACTGGTTTGTTGCCTCGTTCTTTCGAGTTCTCTAAATCTGGCTGTAAATCTCTATTCTGTTGTCGCGCAGTTCTTGCCCTTAATACATTTTGTCGCAGACGTTTATTACGCTGTTCTTGAGATTCTTGACTACGAATTTTTGCTGTTCTAATTCGTTGAGCTGCATTTCTTGCTGCAGTTTCTTCTTCTGATTCTCGAGCTCGCCGAGCGCGCTGGAGTCGTACCTTTCTGCTACACGGATTGTTGAGGTTAGATTTCTTCCGCGGCATTATTCTGAAACTGAAAATATTTATAATTGAAATAAATTAATAAATTAGATCGAAATTAATGAATGTATTAATTAACAATTATCAGATTAAAAATCAAAATAAGTATCTTTCCGGGAGATAGTATTTACTCGTTTAAAAAGGAACTGAACTGCAGTGACACTCGACGCCAGTATTTATATCTGGGCCTTGAATTTCCCGAACGTTCTAGTGCGCATGCTTCGAGAAGAATCGATTGATCGATTGTTCGAAATAGTGACTCTCGAAGGTTCGAGAGAGAGCTTTATTTAGATTCAGAGCAGATCTCGAGAGCGAATGAGATACTAAAGCTTTGGACATTCTAATCAGAGATGGCGACTCGATAGAATTTGATCGCCAGATTTTGAGACTTTGATTCGAATTTGGCGCCAAGACTTTAATAATTCTCTAATAAAAGTAGTACAAAAATTTATCTGTTAACAATGATAATAATATTGTAACATAATACACAGAATAATTATAAAAATATCAGTCACAAACAATTAAAATAAGTACGATTATGTCGTGAATATAAATAAATATTACGTGGAATAAAGTTGTAGAATTTATATTCTAAAAAACAGAACACAGCGCTATCTATTGGGTGTATTTGCAACTTAGATGTCAAACAATATTGAAGAATTTGATCGATAAATGAATTAAACCGCCATCTATGAGCACTTCATAAAACTAAATAGTAAATAAACACTTGCTTAATAAACATTTAATTAATACATTTTATTCGTTTATATTCACGACATAAGCGAATAATTCAGATAATAACTATCCTATCTTCTAAGTTAGACTAAATTACGGATACATGTGAAATTTGATTGAAATTGGTTCAGTCGTTTTGGAGTTTATTGGCAACATACATCGTGACTCAAGATTTTTATATATATATATAAGATATATATATATATATATATATATATATATATATATATTTGTATTAAAATTAAATAATGGAATTATTCACATTAATTAATATTGTGAATAAATTCGTTTTTTCTTTGATTCGTATAAGATCCAATGGTCATAGCGTGAAGAAACTTAAATTAATTAATTATTTAAATTTCAAATCAATAATTTGAGATAAATCATAGTTTAATATAAAGATTCCTATTACTTATTATTATTTAATTTTTGCTGTGGCATTGCCCTACTCAAACTGTTGCAACAGCAAACAGTTGTAACGATATAATACCTGACAAAACGACAGAACTCATTTGACATCAGTTGTACGATTGACGTTTACGGGCTTGCCTTTGTTACATTGAAGCCATTCACTCCCTTTGGAGTCTACAACTAGTAATACCTCACGCTGATTACAAACTGTGGTCTTTTTGATAAAACTCATCTGTTTTCCTGTCAATGCATGGTCATTTCCTTTTCTGATGAGTTGTTTGGTTGAAACAGTATTCGTGTTTTGTCTATACTTGTACTATGAACAAAGTTAAAATAGTTGGTATCTAGTAAATGTTTTATAACTATACTTTTTTTTGTTGATTTTTTTTTTAATTTTCAACAGAAGCCATTTTTTTAATATTAAAGAAAATAATTCAATTACTTTTTTATTTTCCTCTTAACTATTCAAATGCATGTATAAAATTTGGTTTCTGTGGCTAGTTTTAAAGATAGTATTTCTTTGTAAAAGGTACAAAAACATTTCTTGATCTAAGTTCGTAAGGAATTTTTTTTTTTTTTGAGGATACGAATACCATCACGCACAGTAGTTAGAGACACCAATTTGCGAACAACATGAATATTGTTTCTATTATTTTGTATATATTTCAATAAGTATATACATAATCAAGTATATTCTGCAATAAAACTGGATTGTAGGACTGTAGGTCCACGCCTAGTTTTGACGAGGGTGGATGACGTCACTTTTCTGCAGGGTAGGATATTTATATTAGCAAAACAACTCGGGCATGACGTAGTGTCTCAATGATCACAGCCAACATTGAATATTCTCAACAGCTTATAACAGGAATGTGTGTCTCTTTACTAAAACTGAAAAGTAATAAACATTCATGTATAAGTTTTACCTCAATAATATATGTGAAAGTGGATTAGCTCTTCATTTTAGGAAAATCAAAGACGGGATACTATCATCTTTAATTGATATTACATACAGCTACTTCAATACTACTAACAAAATTTTAATTGGTTTCTATGGAGTTAATTTTTACAAATATTTATGTTATGTTTATTGACAGTGTCTGTGTGAGTACTGCTCTATTCTTAAACATTGTCATGTATCTTATTGGAACCGTTTTGAAATTATTTATACCTTATCAATTTTACAACGTACCTTGAAAAGGGGTTTTTTAACAAGCTTTAACAATATAGTAACAAAAGCCAAGCAAATTACCGATGATGTTAATCGAAAGGTGTCTCTATTTTTTTAATATACTACCGTGCTGTGCTATTACTGAACCTTAACCACCATCATGGCTCAGAATGTTATATTTAGGTGAAGAACTAAAGCCCCCCCCCTGAAGGAGCGACGCCATTTCGCTGGAGTAGGTGTAGAACATCTAAACTTTCCACGGTACACTGAAACATCTTCAATTGTCTGACTCTTATCACAACTTGCCATATCATTAGCTCGTAAAATATTTCATTGTCGATTTCCAGAAGCTGCAGAACTAGAAGTTATTCCATTTCTATCAGAGCCACTATAGATAGGTGAAGTGGTAGTCTCATTGTCTCATTATGAACAAAACTGGGTGCGTTACGATGTGATAGAAACGATCCCTACTCACGATGGAGCAACCGAGTTTTCTATACATAACGAAGCTATGGTAGGAAGTGTTGTTTCAATTGCATTTTGAGTTTGGCTCCAGCCCACCTTGCTTTTATTGCAGCGTCTGAAAGTCTGAGACAGTGTCAGTTTTATGGTAAACAGACTGTAGGTCCACGACGTAAAACTGCCGGAAGCATTTCCTACCTGCTTCTTAAGGGGTGGACAGTGGGGCCCAGGCCGTGATCTTGGACCCACTGTCCGACTCACGGGTTTCTTTTGACGAGGGGTTGACAGGGGATCGTCGTACTTACTCTGCAGCACTTGAACGAGTGTTCCAGATCTATACTCTATATCTGCTAAATATTGTTCATTTAAAACCTATCGTTAGCGGTGTTATGTAAGCTAGTATATCTCTGTAGGCAATACGTTTCGTTATTATTTATTTTTGATTTGTAGGCAAGAGCCACTATTTAAAGTAATAAAATATTTTGTTTTCGTATCTTTACCTATTTAAAGTAATTTTAAAAGACTATAAATGTGATATATTAGATACAACCTATTGTTTTTTTTCATTATCAAGTGTTAATAAAACAATAAATAAACTTTCCATTTATATTAACTTGTACTACGTGAAGTGTCTACTCGTAGATACATTATTAGGGTCTATACTAACTATGGACCAAGAGAAGGAATAATTAATACTTAATTACTTTAGATGTTTATGATTCATTAGGATAATGCCGAATTACTCAGATAGTAATATAGTGATGTTTGGAATTCGTTTAAATGTAATTAAAATTAGCAATCTACTTCATATGTGATAGCTTGAGTTTTGGTTTGAGTAAACTGTTGTTAATATGTACTGCCTTAGCAGTCTACGCTGTGCGAGTGTAGTGGAATCATCACTGATCACAATGATGAATGAGCGCAGGTATAAAAACTAATGCACGGCCAGGTCAGTTTTGAAAAGTAGGACAGTTAGTCCACGGGTGTCGGCGTGGACTAACTGTCCTACCCTGCAGAAAAGTGACGTCATCCACCCTCGTCAAAACTAGGCGTGGACCTACAGTCCTACAATCCAGTTTTATTGCAGAATATACTTGATTATGTATATACTTATTGAAATATATACAAAATAATAGAAACAATATTCATGTTGTTCGCAAATTGGTGTCTCTAACTACTGTGCGTGATGGTATTCGTATCCTCAAAAAAAAAAAAAATTCCTTACGAACTTAGATCAAGAAATGTTTTTGTACCTTTTACAAAGAAATACTATCTTTAAAACTAGCCACAGAAACCAAATTTTATACATGCATTTGAATAGTTAAGAGGAAAATAAAAAAGTAATTGAATTATTTTCTTTAATATTAAAAAAATGGCTTCTGTTGAAAATTTTAAAAAAAATCAACAAAAAACAGTATAGTTATAAAACATTTACTAGATAACAACTATTTTAACTTTGTTCATAGTACAAGTATAGACAAAACACGAATACTGTTTCAACCAAACAACTCATCAGAAAAGGAAATGACCATGCATTGACAGGAAAACAGATGAGTTTTATTAAAAAGACCACAGTTTGTAATCAGCGTGAGGTATTACTAGTTGTAGACTCCAAAGGGAGTGAATGGCTTCAATGTAACAAAGGCAAGCCCGTAAACGTCAATCGTACAACTGATGTCAAATGAGTTCTGTCGTTTTGTCAGGTATTATATCGACAAAACAGTTTTGCTGTTGCAACAGTTTGAGTAGGGCAATGCCACAGCAAAAATTAAATAATAATAAGTAATAGGAATCTTTATATTAAACTATGATTTATCTCAAATTATTGATTTGAAATTTAAATAATTAATTAATTTAAGTTTCTTCACGCTATGACCATTGGATCTTATACGAATCAAAGAAAAAACGAATTTATTCACATTATTAATTAATGTGAATAATTCCATTATTTAATTTCTATACAAATATATATATATATATATATATATATATATGTCCCATATTGACCTGTAGACTTTAATGACGCTACATTTCTTATGTAGACAACATTGAGTTCAGTGATGGTTCACGTCACTCCTTGGCATAAAACTTTGGCTGAGCATTAGCAAACATTATTGTCTTAGTGTGGTAACCATGACCAAGGCTACGATAAAATTACAGTAAACATCAGTTTAAACATACCAGTACAATAAGATAACAATGTAATATGTAACATAGCAACGGATTTTTTTAATTTCTTTACGAAAACCTACATTTATATATAAACAAATTTTGTATATCACTTAATGGTGAAGTGTTAATGATAATTTTACATTGATCTTATGGGTAACCATGATGGTAATGAGAAAATTGGAGAATAAATAAGTTTGTACAAACCATTATACAATGTCACATAATAGTACGGTTAGCGTTATAAAATTAGCTATAGACTTTTTCATGCAATCTAAACGAAGCCTCTCATGTGACATGTGGTAGGTGGTACCTTTATTAATTATTACCAAGTAACATTCGTATGGGTTTTCCTAATCTCCACCATATTATTTGAATTAAACGAATATTTACATTAAGTGTCATACAATATATAAATGACTACATTTCATAAATACCAGATACTGAAAATATGAAAGTAATTCTATCGAAAACCTGACAAGAACAATAAAAGCAATAATTTAAATAAATTTAAAAAAATCTATTGTACTCTAATATAGACTAAAACTTAATTTTTTTTAAATATGTTGTAATAATTTGAAATTTACTCGCATTGACATAAATACTATGTTAAAATTAATTCGACTTTCTATGTAAATGTCTAATGGTTGGTGAATATAAAGCGGTTTCAAAGGTCAATTAATATACCGTTCAGTATGTGAAGAGTGGGTTACGGTATGCCCCTAGCGAATAGCAACTTGCGATATTGAAGTCATGAAACGATTTGGATATGTGAATTCAATTTACTGTATGATTATTTTTATGAATGAAATAATGATAATTATTATTTAGTAGAGAATATTACTAGCTCTGTCATACTTCACTGTCACTAAAAGTCTTAGGAAATTAATTTACCACAGCATATTATCCACCGAAAGAATCATATAACACTAGAACAGAGTGTAAGTTGTGAGAGGAAAGATTGTTACTCTACCGCTCCTGTGCAGCGGCTTGGTGCCCTCTCCCACGCTAATTATGGAGTTATTAACGATAAAGATTTTAGGAAATCAACTAACATATTATCCACTGGAAATATCATATAACACGAATACAGAGTGTAGGTTGTGAGAGATGAGGTTGTTACTCTGTCACTCCTGTGCAGCAACTGGCTTGGTGCCCTCTCCCACGCTAGTTATGGAGTTATTGACAATAAATATCTTAGGAAATCAACTAACATATTATCCACTGGAAATATCATATAACACGAATACAGAGTGTAGGTTGTGAGAGATGAGGTTGTTACTCTGTCACTCCTGTGCAGCAACTGGCTTGGTGCCCTCTCCCACGCTAGTTATGGAGTTATTGACAATAGATATCTTAGGAAATCAACTAACATATTATTCACTGGAAATATCATATAACACGAATACAGAGTGTAGGTTGTGAGAGATGAGGTTGTTACTCTGTCACTCCTGTGCAGCAACTGGCTTGGATGCCTCTCCCACGATAGTTATGGAGTTATTGACAATAAATATCTTAGGAAATCAACTAACATATTATCCACTGGAAATATCATATAACACGAATACAGAGTGTAGGTTGTGAGAGATAAGGTTGTTACTCTGTCACTCCTGTGCAGCAACTGGCTTGGTGCCCTCTCCCACGCTAGTTATGGAGTTATTGACGATAAAGATCTTAGGAAATCAACTAACATATTATCCACTGGAAATATCATATAACACGAATACAGAGTGTAGGTTGTGAGAGATGAGGTTGTTACTCTAACTCCTGTGCAGCAACTGGCTTGGATGCCCTCTCCCACGCTTGTTATTGAATTACTGTCGCTGACATTCTTAGGAAACAGCTTAGGCGTGACATAGTGACAGGCTGATCACAGTGTTTACTATTTTATCGACAGGTTTCAACAGGAATAGATCTTTCTTTAATACCAAAACAAATACCACAAGTGTCTACTAATTAATAATGGGAAAATAAACAAAATTAGTGTGAAATCTTTAGAATAAGAAGATGGTTAAATTCGCTCTTCATTTCTGAAAAAAAAAAAAAACAAGAGAACCTATAAGTTTAAAAACTGAAATTGTATACAGCTACTTTCTAGCTACGACAAAATATCAAATGCAGCAGAATGGCGGTATTTATTAAACATGATAAGCGATTGTTTAGAATAATAAAAAAATCATCATTTTCACAAAATAACCGGCCTTTTTTTCATATAGGATCATAGCCCTACTAAGATGGCATCAGGTAGTAGCATCAAGAAAGTGCGTCAAGAAAGAGCTTTTAGTTCCTAAATGTACCTAGTAAAATAAAGTCACCATTGAGTCAAAAGATCTATTTTCTGTCGGAAAATCAAACCTTGTATTTTGAATCCATTCAGTTTCACAGGGCCTGAAAAGGGAAAATTAAGAGTCCTCCTGCAGGTGCGTCACCATTTTACTGGTGTAGGCATAGTACATCTAAACTAACCAGGGTACTCCTATTGGAAACCCTTACCTTGATCACATCCTCAATATATATATATATATATATATATATATATATATATATAGAACACAATCGAATGCTGCTTGCGCGTAGTGCGGCAAAAAACGGAAATAAAAACCATTTACACCAAACAGATGAGTTTAATTAAATGGGACAGAGTTTGTAATCAGCGTGACGTATTGCTAATTGTCTCTCCGTGAAGGAGCGATTGGCTTCCTTGTAACAAAGAGAAACCAATAAACATTGTTCATACAACTAACTGATGTCAAATTAGTTCGGCCCTTTTATCTCAGACATTTGATTGTTGCAACTGTTTAGTGTTACAGTTGTTTGAGTAGTATTGTTAGTAGTCGACCTCGTCAATATTTTCCGACATATTTACATTGGCATCCTTTAACTATTATAACGTCATATATGTAATATTGAGAGTCGAAAAATGTACACTTATAATAAACATGTACATGTACATCATACTTGTTTGTATATTTAAAAACAAATATTAAATACGATTATGTATAATAATTATTTTTGCAATTGTACACTAGCTTAATGTAACCAAATAAAACAAACAAGGCATTTTATTGCTTAAGGACTTCATGCCAAAATAATCACACTAAATTGGCACAATTTGCTAATAATTGCTTTAATCATTAGTCTACCATGGTTTTTACTTTTTATTAACACGAATAAAGAAAATAAATTTTCTAAATTACAATGTTTTAAAATGGACCGCAATTATATAAAAAGCTACCACAGCACGAGAATTTTATTGTGATTATTTACTATATCAATCCACAACTGTTGCGAAAACATCCAATATATTCTTTGGTCAGCACCAAAAGCAATCGTTTGGAAAATCCAGTTGACTAGAAACAAATTTTTATTGTGGGATGGTCAAGTTTATGATGCCGTTTAGTGGTGAATGAGTGCTTTTTGCAATTTGTGAAACCTATTTTCTGTGCTAGGAAATGTGTTTACCTAATATTATTTGTGACAAAAAACTTAAATTTGCAGAATGGAATTGACATTATTCATAAGTAGAATTATGCTAAGATAAAGGACCAGCTCTTAATAATATTTATTTAAAAATCCTAAATTTACAGAATTTAAACCATTATTAATAATTAGGATTCTGTGAAGGAAAAAGATATGCTCCTGGGGCGAGCGTGCTGAAGAGCTCCTATTGTCGTGAGAGATAATCTTCATAAGATAAGCCTTTTTCTGGCATTTTTAAAGCCTTTAAACTCTTATAAGGGTGTTCTAGTTTATAAGCATTTGTTTTAAAAGCGTTTGTTTTAAGGGGTAACACGAGCATTTAATTTAATGCTTATGATCAATATGGACAGGAAAAGTCTTTAAAATCTCAACTAAGTTAGCAAATATTGATGTTTATTTACGGAGTATCTCCTCCTGGCATGATGACACAAAGAAGGCTAACAATTCAATTGGTAGTTAAACTTTTGGAAAAAATCCTGTTGTTCTGTATGATTCGAAACATTTTCATGCCATTAACTGCTGTATAGTATCCAAATAGTTAAGGAAAGAGCATTTGCTGCAAAAATGTTTACAGTTTTTAAATAACTGTATTTAGTATAAAATAATGCTTATGAGTAGCCATTAAATTCATACAAAATATGATCCCACTGCATACGTTTTAGAGGATTGATAGGATTTCTGAACGTATTGCGCGTAAACAACGTAGAAAAAGTGTACAGCGTCATCATACATGATGCAATTAAGCATAATGATAATAATTTACAAGCAATACTGATACACTCAGATAAAGTAGAGAATATTTTATGTATGTAACCAATAAAATTGACTGTTTATTTTTTGAGAATATGTTTTTGTAAAACCATGTATAGAACTATCTAAAACCTACATATAAATATGCAAATCTAGCTGTAAAATGAATGCACTAAGACATTGATTGAAATATTCAAGACAAGACAAATCTAAGAGTTACGTAACAAATTTCGTGAAACTTTAACCGTAATATTTTAAAGAAATGAGAAGTTCCTAATTTTTTACTAAATCAACCTAATTTGTAGATTTAGTCGAAAGTATGAATTGTCAAACTTTTGTTATTGTTTCAATATTCAGGAATAGGATAACACGAAAATTATTAAATTTGTTCAGTAATTTCAAACATATTTGACCATAACATTTACTCATTAAAATCTCGATGCTTTGAAACAGAACTGTGCAATAAAACAAGCAGGAGACACTAATATTCAATAAATAAGATACAATACAATATTCGCTTCTCTGTTATGTCAAAGTTAATAATGATTGCATATCAACCTCGTTATAAAAGACACGCTCCCTCCACTAACTTAATTTGCAGTTGATTCGATCTTTTGTTTTCACACGTAAAAATGTCAAGACACGCCACAAACACTGCAAAGCTGCACGTCAACCTTAATTGTACAGTATACTGAACTGAACTCAAATATGTTATATTTATTATGTATTGAAATTTGTTAACTAGCCACAATTACTGGTAACAGTGGTTAGTATTATTCCATTATTGCCATGTCATGTAAATTTGAAATACTGTGGAATAAACTTCATTATATTCATTATATTCATATTATTGTAAAATTATAAAAATGTTTTGTATCTTTAATTTTCAATCAAGGAATTTAACAGCTTATATTTGCCCATTTTTAATAATACTTAGTTTATGAAACATCCCGTGTATTTGATTAAATAACTCCCACGATTTCTGTAAAACTTGAACTATTTTAGATCAATATAAAGAAACTATAAAGTCGAAGTTCTTAGTTTTCTTATTTCAAGCACTCGAGATGTAGTATGATAGGGTCCAATGTCGTTTTTAAAATGGAATGAGTCATATATCGTAAATCAGGAACCCATTTTAATGTTCATGATTAGGAGGGCCAGAAGTTAAGTGAAGGTGTGAGTAATTCTTCTTTCAGGGTTTGCACTTTACGTTCAAATTAATTACATTTCCACGCAAAATTGTATTTTGCTATTTCACCCCAATACATAGCATAAATAGATCTATTTATATTGTTTTAATTAGGTTGGATTGAAAGCAGTATA
Organism: Homalodisca vitripennis; assembly: GCF_021130785.1. NCBI lineage: Eukaryota > Metazoa > Arthropoda > Insecta > Hemiptera > Cicadellidae > Homalodisca > Homalodisca vitripennis. The sequence goes on from NC_060213.1 coordinate 72,682,559, forward strand.
GTTTTCTAAATCATATGGATATAGATATTGCTATTGTACATTAAAAACTAAAATCAAGATTAAGAACACTAACACATTTCAAAAGTTATGAAAGTTACCATCCATACGTAAAGATAACACTTGATGCAGTAAAGTTCTTGCTTCCCAATTCATGTGTGTTATAGTTTACTATTTCCTTGGTCTAGTGTAGGAATTATATCAGTATTTACATACCTAGTCAGTATCGTATAACTCATCAGTGAGAAATGGATGCGATGTCATCTCTATGATTTTATATCATAAAAATAGTACATTTATTGTCTCGTGTATTGCTTTTTGATCCAGAATAAATAAATCGGTTTGCCTAAAATGTTAAAATGTTTGAAAAAAGTATTGTTACTTTTCTTATGCTTTCACTCTAGGCATAAACATAAATAAACTGAAAATTTCGGTTAAAATAACTAAACATACGGTCGTAATGTCATAACAGAATGTTTGCACAGTACAGCTGAGTACATTTTACTAGCTCTTTAAATTCACATTAAACAACTTGAGAGACTAGGATGGGATTTTTACTTATTTAAAGACCAGTGGGGGTAGCTCATAAGAATTTAAGAAATATGAATAAGTCTATATTCATCCTAGGGTCTGTAGGAATGTCCATGTAAAATTTCAGTACGAACGGTTCAGTAGTTGAATGGTAGAATGTGAAAGCAAAACAAACAAACAAAGGCACTTACTATTATTAGGATTATGATTAAGATTTGTAGATACAGTTTTTGAATAATTGTAACAGAAATAAAATCATCTTTTGCGAAAGTTATAATGTATAAGGTATTACAAAAAATATAGTTAATTTCATAAACACAAAATAATTTAAGTAAAGTTTAATAAATAATGAAAATTACTTCTTGTAGGTTATTAATACTCATATTTATAAACTGAATTATAGAATAACTTTAATGTTTTAGACTGAGGTGTCCTGTGAACAACATCAAAATGATATATAACGCATGTTACTCATACATGTACTTAATTATAAAGTAGTCTAATACTCAAGCCTTAAGTACCACAGAAATTTAATTTAAAGACAAATACACATAACAACTTAGCGCTTTCAAATATCAAATAGCGTTGGGCAATTTTATATACGTATATGTCATTGTAATTGCAGTTTATAATGTGAGGCGTTTTAAAAACTTTTATCTTCCAAGTTTAAATACAGGGATTTTTATATATGTAATATATATATATATATATATATATATATATATATATATATATATATATATATAATAAATCCCTATGGAATATATATATATATATTCCATAGGGATTTATTCTAAATTTATGAGGAGTTCAGTAACATAAACACACAAATATATAAAAAGATAAAAAACTCAAATCATTATTTCTTCCGCTGGAATATCTTCATTTAATTGTAACAATCTTAAAATCGAAACCAAATATGTTTTCAGTTGTATTCTTCTTAATATATTATTCATTTACTTAAACGTTCTAAATAATTCTAGGTTTTATGCTTATCAGTTAAAATAATTTCTGTATTTATTCTTTTATTTCGAAATTGAATATTCTACTAATCGCCTTACAACGTATAGTACGAATGACGGGTCATGAGTATTGTATAAATCAGGCCGTTAAAAGGTTTCCATTTTGATGAATGTGACACTGAAAGCAACGCACTAATGCACGGATTTAATTATGTAATGAAAACGTGGACTCTATCACTCATTTCTGCCGTGGACTATTCCATACACTGTTATATAGCGTAGTGTATAATTTACCCATCAAAAATTGTGTACTACTGTAAAATGCAAACTATACTCGTATATTTGCTTTAGAAATTCACAAATAATGGTTTTTTCTTAATTTATAACAGAATAATCTATAGCCAGTGTCCTTGTGTAACATTTTTATAACTTTAAAGCTATATAGCACATATACTATAAGTAATCCCTAAAAACGTGACAAATCAACTTGACAAAAAGTGTTCCTTCCTTTTTACATAACATATACGTTGTATACACAATAAGTTTGAAGTATAAATTTTATAATCATAACAGGTTTGTATTTAAATCTAAACTATATACTCCATAATATGGTTACAATACGGTGCTAACATATGTGATAATTATACAGAAAATTAATTTTAACTCTATCCATTGATTACAGTATAACAAAAATCATATAATTATAATATAAGATTCAAGATTAACTAAGTTGTATAAAATAACTGTAAATATGTTTTAAAGATTATTTTAAGGCATTACACCACACCAGAGTACTTAAATGATAAAAATTATCTTAAATATTAAAACTACTACCATTCCAAACTAAGACAATTCGTTCGTCAGTCTTTACTTTAGACAGTCTAAACATCTCGTTACATCGTGTGACATAATCTACAGTAGACTTCTTAAGAGGAACCAATTAATCAATTCTTTCAAGAAAATTCTTTTACACCGCACTCATGAACACAACTGACAATTCAACACGCGTCTTTCTGGTTTAAACCTGTTTTTTTACTATCTTTCGAGTTAGTATCAGGAACAGTGAATAACGACTAATGTGGGTTAGTACACGTTCACTATTATTATAATATACTTCTTTATAAATATAATAACTAACGGATGTTGTATTTTATAGGCATATAATAAATTCAGTTACCAAAATTGTTTTTACCTATGTGATATTGGTTTTTACAATTTTATGTTTAACCGACCGTTTTTGTCCAACCTATGCCTGATTCCTTCAAGGTCGGTTGAGAGGTAGGCTACTCTACTTAGCGTCTATAACACCTAATGTCGCTCCTTTGATGAAGATAATATCACCTTAACAGCGTTCATTATAAGTATTGAACCACTACTCTTGTTGCACGATCCAGCATTTGGAAGAACGGTACTTCTGCCTGTATAGCATCGAAACATTTAAAACAATTACCATGTAGTTTTGATACAAGTTTATATAACTGGGGTAGTTTTTTATTCAATACTTTCAGCATGGTACATGACATTTAATATACTGTCTTCTATGTACCTCATATTTTAAGGTCCATCCAAGTTTATTTTTGAAGAGAAGTATGAGAAGAGTCCTGGATTAGCCAACCCATTTTTATTCCAGTACTTGCCTCATTAAAAGAGTATACGGTACCAACCAGTTCCGACTATTGATAACAAATGTTATGGTCTCATGAGATTCTGACTCGTTTTGGGATTATCGAAAAAACTTTCTAGATCTTCAACGTTTATGTACTTATGTCTATACTGTTTATAATGCATATGAATTTTGAATTGAAAGAGTAATACAGTCTCAAAATTTGGCTTTCATTTCTGTTAAAAGCAATGTTATCATTCAAGTAATACAAAAATAATTAAAATAACTCAATATTGGTAGTCATTAACATATTATACGTTCTTTAATTAAAATTCAATAGTATATATTTAAATATACTATACATCTAATATATTTACTGAAGTTACATTATCCTTATTATATGTATTGGTAGTACTATAAAATATATCTTAAAAAAGTTTAAAAAATCATAGGCATAAGCAAAACTAGGAAGGAACGGACATGAATATTCCAGAACTTTGGATAAATCAAAGTATGTAGATTGATAATGAAAAATCAAATCAGAGACCTATAAATGATCTTAGCATAGAAACCCTTTGAAATCTGAGTATGAATCTTGCATGATTTTAATTACAGAATAGCTATGACAATGCCTGTGACAGTAGGTTTGTTACAGCCTTTACAGTATTGTCAAAAGTAGGGATAAAATATTTGAATCTTGAAATTGTGTATGTATATGAAGCACTTCCAGTTCAAATGGAGCTATGTGCCATTTTAAGAACTTTTGGAAAACAACAAAACACTGTTTTTATTCGTATTATAATTATTTTTTCTTAATTGAAATTAAGTAAACATGGTTTTCTATAAATATATGAACTCTTCTATGTCTTTAAAAATTCCTTTTATATGTAATGAAAATATTTTAAAAAAAATTTTTAATTGACATTTTTGGAAAAGAGCTATGTGCCTTATGCATAGACGTTCTAAAAGAGCTAAGTCCAGGTATTAAAAAAAAGAACAAGATATCATGGTAGTTAAAACATGTTTAATGAAAAAGGTACAATTAATTTATAAAAACGTACAGGGTAAAAATGAAATATTGTTAACATTATATTGAAATGTCATTGTAATCAGTTAGTTTATACAAATTTTTTCAAAAAATTTCCTGTTTTCTTCTTTATATAAGGTAACATTTTCCTCAAATCTTCTTTTTTGGCGATTGATAAATCTACAGTTTCTGGTAAGGATTCAAGATTGACTGTTTGTAGAGTCCTTTCATTACACCAGGGTTGAAAACGTAGTGATCTATCCATGGTTCAATCTCATTGAACGTCTTTTTTTGTTTGTACTACTCACCTGGTTTCTTTTTTTCTATACGGATCCTAGGAAGCTGTAGATATACCTAACTTTTTGGTGTATTTATGATGGAAGAAGCAGCTTGATCAAAGTCAAGGAAACTGTTCCGAGCCATCTCTACAACTTTGAATGGTCTTTCGTGGCGGGATGTGATTATAGCACAACGCTTAACATCGTCAGGCGTTTCAGCTTGTACACGCTTCCAACGTTTTTCAATGATTGCAAAAAATTTCTATCAGCTGGAGAAAAACTATGTCCCACAACAAGAAACTTGTGGTTAATTTGGTCAAAATTAAGTCCAGGGAAATCAAATACATATACATGAACACCATCATACCTGTTCTTTATCTTGGCCGCAGCAATTATCACTCCAAATTGTTAACTGACGCTTATTAGTCAAGTTCATGTTGTTTATTACTCTGAACAAACAAGACGCCATTTGGTTTCCACCACGAGACGATTGGCCTTCATGCCAAAGGCACATAATACCATCACTGGTGTCAGTCACGTGAATGCCAAAAATTGTAGCATGATAACTGACGTGCATAATACATGTCTGAATGTGTTAATTTCGGGATTGGGAATACTTTTTGAAGATCAATTACAACAGTGCAAGTATTACTGGTAGGAGAGGCGGAAACTGATACTGTCAGACGTCATTGATGTATAAGCTGATTCACTTTTACGATGGTGTTGTTCTTGTTCAATCTTCGCTTGTCTAACAACGACTGGGTCTTTTACTAGTCATTTCGAGTTTTAGGCGGCCACATTTTTTACATGTATCAACACGAGGTTTTCCTAAATTTTAGATTTGGAAAATTCATTCTTAAAAACTATGGAATAGAAATTGTATGAGATTTTAATATTAGGAAATTTTTTCCATATAACGCCTTGTATAGGCGATACAGATTGAGATCTTGGCTCAGGTATTCATAATCAGATCGGTTTCTGTTGTAGTGGCTAGGTTCAGATTGGTATGGATTTAATATGGTCCTTGACCAAATTTCTATCAGCCAGAGTGTATTTGAAAGTTTTCAATCCTCCCTGGTATCCTTCACAACAGTATTGCCCTTTTTTTTATTTGCCACAAGATTTTGTACTCTTTTGGATGACTTAATTCCAAATATAGCCATAAATGTGTTTTTACATACCCGGATATGGTGTCCTTTCCCATTTGGCACGATGTAACTCACAGTATTTTGACGTCGGCTTTCTGTTGGGGTATCATATTTACCATGTCGCCCTCCTCTGAACTGGGAGAATCTCTATCAGCCCAAGCAAGTATGTGTTCTGTCCGTTCTTGTCAAGCTCATGGATCTCTTTAAATAACTTCATTTTGTAGTCATCAGATAATTCACTGCATTTGTACTTGCATTTGCACTTTTCCTGAAAGTAATAAAATTGCTTAGGAAAATAGTATGGTTAAATGGGTAATAAGATTGGACATAAAGTTTTATATAGGATAATGTTAATTAAATTATTATACGAAAAGAATATAAAACATTGGTTTTGGATTCAGTTCAGAATTTTATCTACGGCTTAACGATTTATGAGTTTTACCTTAGGCCTACTCTAATCTTAAAAATATAGGCTACCGTTATCCGTAGTTTGTAGTAGTGGGGCTAAATGAGATACGGGATAACAGCAGCCATTACTGTTAAATTATACACTATTATTTTACTTTACACAAAGTTTCAAGTATGCCTACTACTCCTGGATTTTAGAAATAAATTCCGTAAAAATATAACTTATGTTAGGTTATGTTGCTAAAAAATTATTGTAGTAATTATTCATTAACTATAACTACTACAAACAACAAAAACTTACTCAAAATAATATAATATTGTTTAAGTTACAATCAAATTAATTGAAAAAAAAACAACTTTAGCTTACTAATTAACCTACCTGTGTAAAAGGTGGATCTTTTTGCAGACACTTCTTTGTAACCTTTCTCTTTGCTTCGAATAATGTATGGCTTTCCACTTATTCTTGCTATTTCCGTTGTTTAATTTTAAAAGAAGATTCATTATCCTTAGGAGTTTCACTAAACGCTTTTAACTTTTGATTATCCATATTACAGCATAATACAATATACTTTTTATTTATTACACAACTCACAGTACTCACAGCTGCTTAAAATGGTTGCCGGCACTTAGCTCCAATAGCACTGAAGGCCAGCTGGAGTTGCCACCGGCACCATCTGTGATCATTGATTGCAACTAACAGAAACATAGTTGGCACATAGCTCCTTTAGATATGGAATCACGTTGGAACATAGACTACTTTAGTTAGAAAAAACTATTTTTGGAAATTTTGGCACTTAGCTCCATTTGAACGGAAAGGCTTCATATACTGCAACGGTAATTGATAGATTGAATCTCTCTGCTACTTTTCTGGATGAATTATATGTAAGAAGGACATTACAAGTTAATCAGTCGTATAACAGTTTTTGTCATAAAAAGTCAACAGAATTTTATATCTAACGTTTCACTTATATTAGCTCCTGGTTTATTGAATTTGTATTGTCACATTTTATTAGAAACTAACAAAATAGCTATCGAAATTTTCGGTTCTATTTTATTGTAAGAGAATTTTATCATTATCTAATCAGAGATAACATTTTTTAACACAACCATTTTGAAATTATGATTCATATGTAATTTTTCCTTAATTTTTCATGAATTTCCCTTAGGCTTCTTCATGTACAAGAATTTTTTTGAGTGACATAACTCATGAAGATTTACATCAGTACAATGACTACAGCCATGACGCAACTTTTAGACATTTAGAATTGTGTAATCGTACTTATTTCATTTAATTAATCTCATCCTTGAAGTTATGAATATCTAATAAAAACTTTAAGGCGAATTTTATTAATCATACTTATTAGTTTAATAAACAAAATATTGAAACAGTGAAGTATAATTTATATGTTAAGTCTGCAAACATTACACTCAGGAACATACACGTACATATTTGCTTACTGTACAATTATAACCCAGATTATAGCACACGAACATACATTAACAAAGACCTTTAAGCAAGCAACTGGTAAAATCTACTTTTTTCGGTATGAAAACTATTGGTTTTTGCGAAATGGTTGTAAAACAATCAAATTACGTAATCTAATATATTTCTGATTTTCAAGGTAAAGGAACAAACTTTATAACGAGTAAGGAAGCGAGAAATTCCTAAAAGTAATAACTTACATTTATGTGAGGTAAACTTGTAGAATGACAACAGCACAGCAGATCCCAGCGCTGTATAGTAAAATACCTCTGTAAAGCAAACCCTCAAGCTAATGAGAATGTAATGTGCCAGCGCCAGACTGATGGTGCGGTTTACAACCGGGGAAGACACATTGTACATAGCAGTCGAGATAATGGAGTGTTTTCTGTGCTTATAATACACTTTACTAATATTCTCGAAAAATCATAACGTAGTAAAAAATGTTGTCTCTATTAAATAATTAATGAAATTAATTGTAATTTTAATATTTAAACTTTTACATACTTTAAACACTATATTAGTACTTAAAAACTGCTCTATTCTCTGTCTTCAACTGTTAGTGAGTTGTGGGACAGTTGGTAAGTTCATAAGGAGATCTAAGCAATGTATAAGTTTTATTTCAAAATGAATTTAACAAGTTGAAATTTAATTCTTAATCGCTAAAAATGCGTTACAGTGCGACTTTGATTTTTGACTTGACTTTGAATTGTTTAGAAACACTTCTCACAGGGAGTCAGTTGAAGGTTTACACAACGATGAAATGTAAGTAATTATTATTATTTAAGGTTAACTACGAATTATTATGGTTTTTTTACAAACTTATAATTCTATTCACATCCTTAAACTAAGTGTTTTTACCGTAAAATATTGCTTCTGGAATATAAAATGTACTTGACGAGATGGTGGACAGAGATTAACGGCGACTTAAAACAATATGGTATCATTATTCTTTTAAACAAATCTAAACGATTTTTCTTCCTCTACACTGAAACTTACATTGACTTTTTGAAGAGGTACTAACTCTTCCCTTCACGGTTTTAGAAATTTTTACCTGTTCTAGGGTGTATTTTAATAATAAAAATAACACCATAACTAGTTTTGTAAAATAATTTGTAGAATTTTTATTTTTGTTCAAAGGTAATTTATAATGATTTGAAAACCTGCTTGTTCATTTTATTGCATCTAAAACTAATGACCGGATTTTGTGGCAAAAGGTTCGGTAGATAATGTTTGCTACTAGTGTTTACAACTAAACAATCACACATTTATACACAAAAATAGATGTGTAATCATGCTCAGCGCCAGCATAAGTTTAAAACATACATAAATCATGAGAAATAGCTAACCAAGAAATATTTAATAATCAGTATATACATTTTGGACATACATTTTCAGGTGTGTGGTGAACTGCATATAGTCTGAAATACATAAAATAAAGCACATTAACACAACTTTATTCCTCAAAAAAATATCTAATCTTCTTGGATCAAATATTGCAGAATTTATTGACATAATATCCTCCATATTAAAAACATCCAAATTTATCTAGATTTTTTAATTACTCAGGAACTTTTGTTTCTTATCCATTTCTTTGAAACTAATCGAATTCTAAAAGAAATTTGTCTTGAAGGCGGGTGGAAGGGAAAATAGTATTTCACAAAATGTTCGGTTTGCAATTTAGTCAATCTAAGATATTTTTAATTCCAACATTAAATGCTTTTTCAAACGTAACTTTCTTATCTCCAAATTATTTTGTAAGTTATAGTGTAATTTTCAAAGATATCCACTTGTAAATTATTAGCGCTATCCTACTACTTCCATTAATGAAAATATCTCAGTAATTTTGCGGAGATGTAAAAGAAGAATGTACTTAATTACAGCGTTGCTAGTCTGCATTAAATTGTGGTTTTATATTCCTAGAAAATATTTATATGGATTTAGAAAACTTTTATTTTTTTACAATGCAATTATATTCGTCGAATGTATCCAAATATAATTGGTTAAATGGAATTGTGAGTATTATGATATTAAATTAAGGCAAGGTTCTTCTACAACATATATTGACGAATTTGCCTATATTTCTAATTCAAACATAATAACGATCAGGTGGTATGTAGTAAAATTTCAATGCAGTAGTGTCACACGCGATGTTGACCTATTTCTCCCGTATGCAACCAGGGAGTGCTGTAGTATACACGTGAATTCCAAGTGTCACGCTACCACGCTACTTCTACTGCCAGAGAGAGAGAGAGAGAGATATATTTCTGTGTTGGTGAGCTCTCCCCACTTCTTAGAGACAAAATATGGAGTTACGAAACAAATGATAAACCATTTTATTAAATACAAAGTTTTATGGAAACATCTTTGTCGAAATTGTGTTTAGCTTAATGCAGTTTTGGCAGCTAAAGAATATTAATCTTTACTACATTATTATTTATTTTATCTAATCGTACTTAATTTTACTATTTTCATTGAAACAATTATGAAGCATGCGTTCGTTCTTCAAAGAGCACGTATTTAATTTGGTCAACATTTTATGTTATAATTAAAATAATATATTCAATATTTATTAAGTGAAACAAAAATTTTTATTTCTAATAAAAAACAAACAGGTCCATTCTTTTAACACATAATGAAATTTTTGTTGTAGTTAAATTACTATAACTGTTATTTGCTCATAAACTGTCTAAGAAAGAATGTAAAAGATATTAAAGTTTTGTTATACATCTAATATTTATACCAAATTTGTTATATTTTCGAATATGTGCTATGAGAGATTTATTCAAAAGTGAATTAATTTTCATCAACACACTACCGAAAGTTATAAACCTCCACTGAAAGCTTAATTTAAAATTCACCGAAGCAATAGTTAACACCATTAGATATATCTAAATGAGAGCAGTAGAACAGGCAAATCGGCATTGATATTGACAATTTACAGTCAGTTTCAAATAATTATTCTGCTATAAATAAATTAATGGAATATAATATCAATTTGTATCAAGTTTCTAAAAATAAGGACATATTTAGAATAATAATCAAGACATTTTATATCACCTGATCAGCAAATAAAGGTCAACAATATTACGAAACTAACCTATCTATGTAGATATATTATTATGTTGTTTATTATGTAACTCGCTACAAAATTATAGAAATAATTTTCAGTTTCACCAATTGTCATGGAGATACCTGGAATATTAATGAGCGTCAGTCATACGTGTTCACTGGTTACCTGACAGAAGCATAAAGCTGGAAATCCTTCAATTAAAAAAAGTATATAAAAAGTTTATACAGACTTGTGAGGAACAAAGTGATCTAAATGTGAGCGACTAGTGATCCAAATGACAGGAGCATTGATAATGGAAGGTTGCCTATTTCATTCAGACTTGTGTAGGTAGTAAAATGTGTTTATTTGTAAATATAACAAAATAAATATACTTATTAGTATCTTACATGTTTGTGTTAAGTTAATCGATTCAGAAACATAAACTTAATATGTTTAATTTCCACCACAACAGTATTTTTAATTTTTATTTTTTAATACAGTAAAACATTGGGGTTTGAGTAATTTTTTATCCCTAATTTCGTTATTTCGTTTTTAAGAATAATCTATAAAACTATTAATAATAATTTTTTATTTCTATAATTGCGTTTACATTTTTAGTTTTCACTGAAATCCATTAAATTAAATTATAAAAAATAAAAAAATCTAAAATTATAAAATTAAAACACTGTTTACAGTATGGGAATAAATTATTTTTAAGAATTGTAAGTTTTAAAGGAAAAAATGTAAGTGAACTACGTCTATATTAGGAAAATTTAACTCTTCTCAAAAAAATGTTTCATTAAAGTCCACTTCGAAGTTTCCAAAGGCTATAAGTTATTTACAAATCCATTATTTTAAAAAGTTTATCTAAATAGGGCTACGTCTAGCCTAAGAAAAATTTTAAAAATGTAAGAAAACTGAACAAATAAAATATTATGAGTAAATTTAATTTAATCAGCCCTATGAGCATATATACATTATTATAACTTAAAACTATCTGCTGAAAAATATACAACGACAGATGGCAACAATCAACCGAAATTCCTCAAAACATAGTATTGAAAATTAATAAACAGACAACAAAGCTGTGCTCTATCACAGTCAATAGCGGGTAGTCATAATTCGGAATTCTGACTAGAAAGAATCTTGGTATTATATACTCGTATTGCTTAAGTTAAGATACAATAACACTTGTGTTTTAAAACTACAATTCCTCATGTAGGTATTCTATAATGAATACAATTTTATTGAAAAAACAAGCTTGTAAATTTTAACAATTTAAGATTAAATAAATTTACCTTGTAAGGAGAATTTACTGATATAAAAGCTAATATTGTATTCAACAGCACATAAAGGAGCTGCTGCCATTTTGTGTTACGTCACGCAGATGTGAATAGCCAATTTCTTAATGTACGAGCTCTAGAGAAGCTTTGTCAACACGACTCGGCAGAATAGAGCGTTCACTTACAGAGTATTACACAGGGAACCTTCTATACATTAAGTAATACGTCATTCATAGCTACATCTTACGTCATAGGCTAGTATTAAAGGGTATATATGTTTATGTTAGAAATTCTCCTTTATTCAAGTACACATAAGCACTCAGTTGTTTCTTGAATTACAAATGTTTCCTGTCGGTACCAAGAAACGGACTTGCTGTTTTAAACTACTTTAGAATAAATTATTTTAACGGCAAAATTAATTCCTTAAATTATTTATTAAATATATGATGTGTAGTATGGATGTCAGTTAGAATTACAATTCTGTAAAATTAACATTATGGAGTTAACTTACTAAATATAACTAGGTGGTAAATGTATTTATGAAAAAAAGGATATTAATATCAATAATGACAACATCAATATATAAATGCGATAGTATAAATTATTGCATTATCATTGTTGGAATACGATCAGACATGATATGGGACAACACAGTTTCGGTAAACACAGACAGAGAGATGTGGAAAACTATCTTCTGACAGTATCAGCTTCGAAACTTTAACGTTTAGTAGATTGGTCCTATCTCATAAAATAATAGGAATTAATTCCAATTATTGAAAAACATTTGCTATTGAATATTTTCTGTTTTATATACAGGGTGCGGCAATATGATCTGATGGTTTTGGCCACCGTGCTGTAGAGCGAGTAAGTAGTGGGGGGTGGTGGGGATAAGCGCTTTAGGGAGCCCACATATGGACATTTTCAGTAGTCATGGAGCAGTGGTCGGCTGAGCATCGTGCTTTCGTTGTCGAGACGTTTTTTAAAAGTGGCGATTCCTGCGTTGCTGTTTAGCGGCAGTTCCGTAGACATTTTAATGTTGGTCCCAGAGGAAGAGTCCCAACTCGTAACACGATTATGTTATGAGTGAGTAACTTCAGAGCTACCGGTTCACCCTTAAAACGTAAGTCGACTGGACGTCCAAAGTCAGCCCGGACACCAGAGAATATCGATCGAGTGAGAGAAGCGGTGGAAGCCAGACCTCGGCGGCGGGCCCGTAAATAAGCTGCTGCTTTACGCATGTCTGACCGCTCGGTACGACGAATATTGCATTTCCACCCATACAAAGGCTATCGTCCAGCAGTTGAAGCCTACTGACTATGCCGATGACACGACTCTATGCTTCAAAGCGAATTCAAAAACAGAACTCGAAGAGATTACATTCATTGAACTCAACAATGCGATCCAGCATTTCAATGAACTCAACCTCAGAACAAACCCAACGAAATCAACATTCATTCAATTTTACCTGAGACAAACGAACTCAGGCTCTAGTCCCACTGTCATGTTGAATGAGACTGAGATCGAAGAAGTCTACTCAACAAAATTCCTTGGAATACACCTCGATCGAGGGTTGACATGGGATTTTCATGTAGACAGCGTTTGTTCCAAGTTATCCTCAGGCATTTATGTTTTGAGGAGGCTGTCCGAGTATTGCCCGACTCAGGTGCTGATGACGGCGTACTATGGACTAATCTACCCACACCTCTCCTATGGATTGGTTTTGTGGGGAGGTTGCTCAAAAACAAATGTTTCCAGAATCTTCATACTGCAAAAAAGAGCAGTCAGAATCATTGCCAAGCTGCAAAGGAGAGAGTCGTGTAAGCCAGCATTAAAAAATCTGAAACTGTTGACACTACCCTGCCTCTACGTATTAGAGACATGCCTTTTCTTCATGTCAAAATGTGAAACCATAAGAGGTAGTAACATACACTCTTACGCAACAAGGGGCAGGGAGAACTACCGAACTGGTAGACACAGAACGGCAGTTCATGAACGTTTACCGTCACAGGCGGGAGTTCAATTTGTCAACAAATTGCCAAATTCAATCAAAAATGCCCCAATGCTCAAAGCATTTAAAACCCGTCTGAAAACTGCGTTGATTGCAAAAGCATTCTACAGCACAGACGAGTTCATGGCACACCATTGGGAGACCACCGAATTGGAAGACTGATTAGGTGAAAGAGTGGGACAATTCGAATGATTGGGAATGAATAAATGTTGACAATGTATGTCTAAAAGGGATTGAGATGTAAGAATGAGTGGAAAATTTTTAGTTTAAACAACGTATAATGACGATTGCCATACAGTGTTATATTTTCTAACGCAATAAATCATTTATTTATTTATTATTTAAATATAAGAATATACTTTATTTAACCTGAAAATCCGAATCATTCTCTTAATGATTTTTGAGAGAATTATTATTAATATTTAGTGATTTATTCCTTGCAAGCCTTAAGAATTAATTCATAGCATCATTGCAATTGCACCATCTGGAATAAAACTTTTTTTTGGATTGGGGGAAAATAAGCGTAATAGGTATTTAAGTTACCCCTTAAATTAAACATTATTGAAACCGAAAAATGTGCATCATTTCAACAATCCAAAACAGCCCAAATTATTGTAAAATGTAACATCTACTGATGAAGTTAAGAACTGTATTAAGTAATTTATCTTAACCCTTTGTAACAGTTTTATCTTTGTGCGTATACTTAATTGTATCCTAAAAGTTGATAGATCATCACACATAACTTTTAGACATAGTGGATTGAAAGTCGCAAGCGTTGGATGACGTCACTTTAAATATGCTGAGCAGTCTTTGGGAGGTTGTTTACAAAAAGAAAAGACTCAAGGACAAAAAGTATTTACTCGGACGTGCACAATTTGAGTTCTAAAGAAATATTTTGGCACAATGAAAGATTGATCCTTACTTCTATAAACGACTCTGTGATGCACATTAACGTACATTATTTTACTATAACAGCTTCCTACTGAGGTCGTGTAGCATCCACATATAGATTCAGTAATAGAACCAAAAGACGATTTTCACTACTCTGTTAAGTTTCTACAACATCGTAACCCACCAGGAATTTCAATTCACAATTTGTATTTGAAAGACAGATCTCAATAATATTGCTACGGAACCTCATCACTCCAAAACCATGCAATAAGACAAAATTGCAAGTTAAAACTTTGTACCAAGACAATCATAGGGACTATCGTATTCAGTGGCAGTGGAACAGGTGAAACAGTTTCCACACCCTTTGTGCCCATTATTCCATAGATAATTTAAAGTTTTAATTCAAAAGAAACTGGCAGAACATAACAGTACCCTGCACAATATTGTTTTTCTATGGCAATCTCAAAAGAAGGCCTTAAAAATAGCTGGAGTGGATATAAGTGGCCCGTGTTTCTTCCATGGCCAGCTGTATTTGGCCTACTCTGAAATATGCTCTACTAACAGTATGGTGATTCTGTAATGCGAGGAGTGCATAGAAATTCGCGCAAGTTGAGTTCAGTATTGAGAGCTCCGGGCAATCTACCGCAGTTTGAAAAGCTGTGCAAACATGACCGAACTACTTTGGCGTTTTATCATATATTTAGTACAGCTAGCGACAGTCTCATGAAAATTGCATGGTAAAGTTGAGTTCAGTATTGAGAGCTCCGGGCAATCTACCGCAGTTTGAAAAGCTGTGCAAACATGACCGAACTACTTTGGCGTTTTATCATATATTTAGTACAGCTAGCGACAGTCTCATGAAAATTGCATGGCAAAGTTGAGTTCAGTATTGAGAGCTCCGGGCAATCTACCGCAGTTTGAATAAATCTGTGCAAACATGACCGAACTACTTTGGTGCATTTTACTCTATGCTTTGGAGGTAAATAAAATAGTTGCATTCAAACCCTTCATTATTGAGTTCCTCAATTCAAAACACTATAATGCTATTGATTAAAATAGAAGTCCTAACCACAAACTGAGTTTTGTTATTGATTTGGACTTTAAAATATCAATCATTCTTATGTGCCTATGAATGTTTAAACATAAATTTAATAAATAAGACAATTTTTTGAAAAATGTATTGTATCTTCTTTGAACTATTATCAAATATTTAACAACGCTTATTCTAAAATAATTTTATATCTTTGTAGTGTTAGGTAGGTAGGTTGTAGAGTATTAATGTAGCAGTAAGCATGCGAATGCTGTAAGAATGGAAAGTATATAGCAGAAAAATGGCTTAAATATATTTTCCTTTAGAACATTAAAATAGCCCTATAAATCCAATATTGGTATAAAAACTTTATTGGCATCAGTATTATTGTAGCATCAGCAATGCTATTCAATGAAGCAAATTTTGTTTCTTAAGGATATACTATTGAAAAATGAATAAAGAAACAGCATTTTCCAGTTGGTAGTTACCTATATACGCATATGATGGCTTGATGGTGAAGGAATAAATCCCTCAAAACATGTCACCATAAGACTTAAATACAAAGTATTCTGGATTGTTGACTAAAGTACTCTACCATGTCTTAACAATCCTGGGGAAACATTAATGAATTATACTACTGTTCAATTAGTCAATTAGTCATTCAGACGGTTCAAAATCCTATTCTACGTCTTGGCCATTCCTAATAGGCCATTGGTCTAGAGTTTTCCTTGCTACCAAACATAAATTTGTTTAAATACATACCATATGAGAGCTTTTTGGGTGCAAATAAGAAGCCAAGTTTGCAATTACATTACACGATGCCCCTTTATTTTATCCTCATATATATATCCTCACATTTCAATGGCCCCGCTAAGTACAGCACTTGTCAGCGGGGTCCAAATTAAACTATCTTAACTAAACCATACAATTTATTTATTAAATTACGTATCAAAATTGGAACTTATTATTTTGTTAAAGCTTACAAGCAAAAATAACAACATACATGTTTGTTTTATTTTATTTTTACATTTCAAATTATAAACACTGAAAAAACCGGTCTCTTAACTCTTAAAATTAAGTTCATGTTCCTAACTTACAAATTTGTACTGGTCATATATGTGATTGGATCGTAAGATTTTGATTCAGAAGCAGTCGATGTCCTTACCCAATTTCAATCGGTATGAGACAAGAATAAATACTCCCTCCCATCAGGCGTTCCTTGTTCCGCCACTACCAGTGTGTATTTCTCCAATTGCAATACACGTGCAAATCTAGGATGAATTTGGCTCTAATTATTAAAGTTCATTTTAGTTGATTATCAATAAATGAATAAATTTGTTAATTTATTTCACCCAAGTGTAACATATCAGCATTCAAAATATATGTCAAAGTGTCTGTTTGCATATACAGGGTGATTCAAAACTAAACGGCAATCTCTCGAGAGCTTATTCTATAGCTAAAAACAAGTAAAAAAGTTCATATAACCATATGCCCGGAAACGCTTCGTTAGCGAGTTACGCCTAGCGAAAGATTTCGCCCGGATTTCAGAACCCTTGGTGAAGTCAGGCCGTATAAAAATGGTAAAGGTAGTTACAAAGATACAAATACGATTGTTTTTTTATGTTTTTATATCTGACAAATTTATTAAAATTCGTCCCAGAGCTGTAAATGCAATACTTTCAGAGATATCTAACGTAAAACACAAGAATTGGTGCAAAGAAATAACACATTTTTGTGTTTAACGTAAGATTACTTCCATAAATGTTAAATAAAGGTCATTTTTTCTTAAACAGATTTGTAGAACATTTAATTCTGAAAAGATTCATGTGAATTACTTAGGAAAAAAATTAATAATAGGTATTGAAATTTAGCTTTATTTAAAAATAAAACAGACGCACAAAAATGCATATTCTTATCTGCATAAAATATTAATTAATGTTTAGGTTGTGAGTAACAGCTGATCATTTATTCAACACTTTTTATCGTCATATTTTCTTTGCAAAGGTTGGCAATATCAGCTGATCAACAATTAAGTTCATGAAGTAATATTTGAATAACCTTTATGGAGGTTTTTGTATTGTGGCGTGTGAAGATTGTATTTTGTGAGATCCTGTGATTATTTGGAAATATTTTATACAAGTGTATAAAATATTTTATTAAATATTTTTATAAAAGTGTATGTAATTATCTTAGTAAATAATGGCAGATAATGTAAATGGTATGTATTCGTTTGAAGAGTATACGGACATGATACTGATTTTACGGCATAGTTAACAAGAATGGTTTAGCTGCAGTTCAGGAATATCGTGATACTTTTCCACATCGAAGAACACCTGATCGCAAAACATTTGAAGCTGTGGAGAGTCGACTTAGAGAAACTGGTAGCTTTAAACCGAAGCGAATAGATACTGGTCGTCAACGTAGCGCAAGGAACTATAATAATGAACAAGCAATAATAAATGATGTAGAATTATCACCAACCACAAGCACCAGACGATTATCACGTCAGTTAAATATTTGCCAGTCAAGCGTATGGCGGACACTTCATGAAGCACAGTTGTACCCATTCCATATAACACGTGTTCAAGACTTATTACCGCAAGATCTTAATAAACGGAAGATGTTTCTGCCGCTGGTTAAGTAGAAATTGTTTACGACATCAGTATTTTCTTCGGCGTATTCTCGTTACTGATGAATCCTGTTTTACTAGAAATGGAATTGGACATTTTCGTAATACCCATACTTGGGCGTACGACAACCCACATGAAACTGCGACGAGGCATTTTCAACATACATTTTCAGTCAAT
The DNA here is from genome assembly GCF_021130785.1 of Homalodisca vitripennis. Lineage (NCBI taxonomy): Eukaryota > Metazoa > Arthropoda > Insecta > Hemiptera > Cicadellidae > Homalodisca > Homalodisca vitripennis. The sequence continues at coordinate 72,701,064 of NC_060213.1, forward strand.
GTATGGCTTAGTGTTCTGGGTGATAATTTGATTGGTCCATTTTTCCTCCCTAATCGACTTAATGGAGTAGCGTACTTAATTTTTTTAAGAACAAACCTGCCTACCCTCTTGGAAGATATTCCTGTTCAAAACAGAATAAATGCATGGTTTATCCACGACGGAGCACCTCCACATTTTTCTAATGATGTGAAAAACTATTTAAATGATACATACGGTAGACAATGGATTGGTCGAAATGGACCAGTAAAATGGCCACCACGTTCTCCTGACCTCACGCCAGCAGACTTTTTCTTATGGGGTTGGATGAAGTCAATTGTTTATTAAAAACGGATTAACACCATAGAGGAGTTACGTAATCGCATTACAGAGGCGGCAGAAACTATCAAGAATGCTCCAAACGTTATGAAACGCGCTAGAAAAGAGTGGATTCTTCGTGCGAAAAACGTGCATTGCTAACAACGGAGGACACTTTGAGCAACTATTATAGGTGATTATTACAGTTTTATAAAGGTAAATACATTTTATGTTAATGTTCAGTCTAGAATAAATGATCAGCTGTTACTCACAACCTAAACATTAGTTAATATTTTATGCAGATAAGAATATGCATTTTTGTGCGTCTGTTTTATTTTTAAATAAAGCTAAATTTCAATACCTATTATTAATTTTTTTCCTAAGTAATTCACATGAATCTTTTCAGAATTAATGTTCTACAAATCTGTTTAAGAAAAAAATGACCTTTATTTAACATTTATGGAAAGTAATCTTACGTTAAACACAAAAAATGTGTTATTTCTTTGCACCAATTCTTGTGTTTTACGTTAGATATCTCTGAAAGTATTGCATTTACAGCTCTGGGACGAATTTTAATAAATTTGTCAGATATAAAAACATAAAAAACAATCGTATTTGTATCTTTGTAACTACCTTTACCATTTTTATACGGCCTGACTTCACCAAGGGTTCTGAAATCCGGGCGAAATCTTTCGCTAGGCGTAACTCGCTAACGAAGCGTTTTCCGGGCATATGGTTATATGAACTTTTTTACTTGTTTTTAGCTATAGAATAAGCTCCCGAGAGATTGCCGTTTAGTTTTGAATCACCCTGTATATATATATATATATATATATATATATATATATATATATATATATATATATATATATATATATATATATATATTTATACGAGTATATAAGTTTACCCCCCCCCACCCCCCCCCCCCCCCACCCCCCCCCCCCCCCACCCCCCCCCCCCCCCACCCCCCCCCCCCCCCACCCCCCCCCCCCCCCACCCCCCCCCCAATCATAATTACTAGCAGAAAATTTCAAAAGTATATATGTTGTAACCATTCAATTACTAAATTAAAACAAAGCTGTTCGAAAAACCTTTTCAAAATTCAAAATTTCTATTCTCCATCAGGGTCACCCAAACAATGAATATAAATAAGTACATTTAAAACTTATTGAAAACAAAGAGTTCAACCAAAATGATGACCCAAACAGGAATTATACAAACACAATTCTGGAATATATCTAAAAATTAACATGTAAGTTGACTGTGGAAAGCTATTATATTGGGCAAACTGGAAGAAATTTTAATAAAAGGGTTTAAAGAACAACATACAGAGCTTTTAAAAAACAAAATATAACATGTCTTACAATAAAAGCAAATTTTTGCTGAACACCTATTAGGAGACTGACCATAACTACAACAAAATATTGGAAAAGAAACATGGAAATTTTAAGATAGTCTGAAAGGAAAGGAGGAAGAAAATTAAACACAAAAAGAAGAATTACACATTTATGCTAAATTATACGAGCATAACAATTTTAAAATAGTAATTCTGAAAAATAAGAACAAGATCCAATTTTTTGAAAAAATTAAAATATTAAATACAGATTACTAATTATTGAGAAAAATTTTTACAACTGTGGTCTATTTAAATTTAACATATGTTTAATAAAAGGTCCCCACATGTGTATATCTCATTGTTTATTATTTATTTATATTATTTGTTTATGAGGTTAATGTAACACTGAAGATGGTTAAAAACCCGAAACACGTGTATGTAATAAAAAGTTTTAATTTAAAGGGTTTTTAGTCTAATTTTCATTACATTAATATAAGATATGAATAACCCTATAAGTGCGAGTATTAATAACATAACAAATATAAACTAACATACCAAATATCCATTGTCCACAAATACGAAATAACCTCCTCAACTTAAGTTGGCAAAGGTAAGAGAAAGATAATTACAGTTTAATAAGATTAATGCCTGAGTTGGAAAATATTATTCCAAATTATGTTCATATTAATAAAACTAAATCCTACCATCAAGAAGCTTGCGCTAAAAGCATTAAAAAGAGGGAAAAAAATTAATATGGATTAAAAGAATGGAATAATTTAAACAGTTTAATAAAATACTGCCAAATAATGAATATAATATGTCAGGATCTAATTGAAGATATTAGAACAGAAATATCAAATGATTAAACATTTCACCAAAGAGAGGGGACCATTGAAGAAAAGTTGATATTTAATACACAGCAATGGATCACAACCTATTATTTTAAAGAGAAAAAAATACCAGGTCCATACTTAATAAGATTAATAAATTTGATTATAACTCACAGGAAGACAATAATTCAAAAAACTTATACATTTGATTGGATAATGGAAGATTTCTTGCTACCCCAAGAATAATAAGAAACTTTATCATCCTATCCCAATTTAATGCTGATGAGTTGGCCCTATTGGACAAATCTCAGCTCAAAGTATAATATTATATCTAGGACCATAAAAGTTAATTATCAAAACAACTCAAAGATGATCTAATCAATTTAGAAACAGCTCATAAAGAAAAACAGACACAGAACTCCAAGAACCTTTCCGATACACTCTTATCCATGAACTAAACAAAAGTAATTTAAAAGTACAAAATCCTAAATCAATAAAAACGTCAAACAATGATATGAAGTAAGTAACAATCCATATCAAGAAAACTAAAAGAAAATAATTGTATAATATCAAAGGCTGACAAAGGGAATACTGTAGTAGTTATCGACAGTCAAACATATCAAGAAAAAGTTGAAACATTCATTGACAGCAACAAAATTAAAAATTTAAAAAAGGATCCAACTCAAGAATACACAAAACTTATAAATGCCACAATAAGTAAATACAAAAGTTTATGAAAAGCAGAACAATACCAACTCAAAATGACAAATCCAAAAGCTCCTACTCTAAAAGGTCAACCAAAGACACATAAACCAATATTCCAATTAGACCAGTAGTAAACTTTCGTAAACTCTCCTACCTTACAAGGTATGTAGATTTTTAAATAACAAAATAAAAACCCACATACATTTTGAAAATAATTACAGTATATCAAATTCAAGTAATCTGGCAAATCATATTCGAGATACTCAAATTCCATTAAACTCTTTCTTCATTTCTTTTGATGTTAACAACATGTACTCAAACATTCCAAAACAAGAAACAATTCAAATCCTAAAAGATAATCTAATAAAATACAGTAAACTAGATATGAATGAAATTGACGATATCTTATCATTGACAAAAGCAACTGTTAATCAAAATTATTTTCAATACAATAAGGACTTTTACAAACAAGAAGATGGGTTGGCAATGGGATCTCCTCTTTCAGGCGTTCTTGCAAATATATATATATGCAACATTTGGAAAAGAATAAAATAATGAATGACACTAATCCATTTAAAGACAAAATAATTTATTGGTTTAGATATGTGGATGATATATTATGTCTTTTCAATGGAGATGAGAACCAGGCAGAACACTTTTTAACATTTCTCAATTCTAATATCACCAATAATTAAGTTTTCTAAAGAAATCCAAAAAGTCCAAAATTAACTTTCTTGATATAAGTATTTCTAATCTTAATGGAAAGCACTCATTTGAAATTTATAGAAAAACAACCCAAACAGATCTTCTAATAACCATCATCCTCTAACCATCCTTGGAAATACAAATTAGCAGCATTTCACTCAATGGTAAACAGAATGTTAAATATACCAATGAGTGATGAAAATAAAAATAAAGAAATAAAAATAATAAAATACCTAGCTGTCAAAAATGGATATCAACCCCAAATTGTAGACAAAATGATTAAGAAGAAAACAAGAAAAATTAATAAAAACCAACAAAATACTACCTAATCATAATACTACAGAAAATTCAAAAATATATATGTGTACCATTCAATACTAAATTAAACAAAGCTGTTCGAAAAAACCTTTCAAAATTCAAAATTCTCCATCAGTCACCAAACAAGAAATAATACATTTAAACTTATTGAAAACAAAGTCAACCAAAATGATGACAAACAGGAATTATACAAACAATCTGGAATATACAAAATTAACTGTAGTTGACTGTGAAAGCTATTATATTGGGCAAACTGGAAGAAATTTTAATAAAAGGTTTAAAGAACACATACAAGCTTTAAAAACAAATAACATGTCTACAATAAAATCAAATTTTGCTGAACACCTATTGGAGACTGACCATAACTACACAAATATTGAAAAGAACATGGAAATTTTAGATATCGAAAGGAAAGGAGAGAAATTAAACACAAAAGAAGAATTACACATTTATCTTAAATTATACGAGCATAACATTTTAAATAGTAATCTGAAAAATAAGACAAATCCAATTTTTGAAAAAATTAAAATATTAAATACAGATTACTAATAAGAAAATTACAACTGTGTCATTTAAATTTAACATATGTTTAAAAGGTCCACATGTGTATATCTCATTGTTTATTATTTATTTATTTAGAGGTTAATGTACACTGAAGATGGTTAAAAACCGAAACACGTGTATGTAATAAAAAGTTTTAATTTAAAGGGTTTTAGTTATTTTCATTACATTAATATAAATAGATAACCCTATAAGTGGAGTTAATAACATAACAAATATAACTAACAACCAATCCATTGTCCACAAATACAAATACCTCTCACTTAAGTTGGCAAAGGTAAGAGAAGATATACAGTTTAATAAGTTATGCCTGAGTGAAAATATTATTCCAAATTATGTTTCAATTAAAAACTAAATCTACATCAAGAGCTGCGCTAAAAGCATTAAAAAGAGGGAAAATAATATGGATAAAAGAAGAAATTAACAGTTTATATGCAAAAATGAATATAATAGTCAGATCAATTGAAGATATTAGAACAGAAATCAAATTAACATTTCACCAAGAGACCATTGAAGAAATTGATATTAATACACAGCAATGGATCAAACCTATTATTTTAAAGAAAAAACAGGTCCATCTTAATAAGATTAATAAATTGATTAACTCACAGGAAGACAATAATTCAAAAAACTATACATTTGATGATAATGAAGATTTCTACCCAAGAATAAAAAAAACTTATCATCTATCCAATTTAATGCTGAGGAGTTGGGCCCTATTGGACAAATCACTCAAATATTAATATTAATCTGGACCATAAAATTCAAACAATCAAAGATGATCTAATCAATTTAGAAACAGCCATAAAGAAAACAGACACAGAACTCCAAGAACCTTTCCGATACACTCTTATCCATGAACTAAACAAAAGTAATTTAAAAGTACAAAATCCTAAATCAATAAAAACGTCAAACAATGATATGAAGTAAGTAACATCCATATCAAGAAAACTAAAAGAAAAATAATTGTATATAATATCAAAGGCTGACAAAGGGAATACTGTAGTAGTTATCGACAGTCAAAACATATCAAGAAAAAGTTGAAACATTCATTGACAGCAACAAAATTAAAAATTTAAAAAAAGGATCCAACTCAAGAATACACAAAACTTATAAATGCCACAATAAGTAAATACAAAAGTTTATGAAAAGCAGAACAATACCAACTCAAAATGACAAATCCAAAAGCTCCTACTCTAAAAGGTCAACCAAAGACACATAAACCAGATATTTCCAATTAGACCAGTAGTAAACTTTCGTAACTCTCCTACTTACAAGGTATGTAGATTTTTAAATAACAAAATAAAAACCCACATTACATATTGAAAATAATTACAGTATATCAAATTCAAGTAATCTGGCAAATCATATTCGAGATACTCAAATTCCATTAAACTCTTTCTTCATTTCTTTTGATGTTAACAACATGTACTCAAAACATTCCAAAACAAGAAACAATTCAAATCCTAAAAGATAATCTAATAAAATACAGTAAACTAGATATGAATGAAATTGACGATATCTTATCATTGACAAAAGCAACTGTTTAATCAAAATTATTTTCAATACAATAAGGACTTTTACAAACAAGAAGATGGGTTGGCAATGGGATCTCCTCTTTCAGGCGTTCTTGCAAATATATATATATATGCAACATTTGGAAAAGAAATAAAAATAATGAATGACACTAATCCATTTAAAGACAAAATAATTTATTGGTTTTAGATATGTGGATGATATATTATGTCTTTTCAATGGAGATGAGAGAACCAGGCAGAACACTTTTTAAACATTTCTCAATTCTATATCACCAATAATTAAGTTTTCTAAAGAAATCCAAAAAGTCAAAAATTAACTTTCTTGATATAAGTATTTCTAATCTTAATGGAAAGCACTCATTTTGAAATTTATAGAAAAACAAACCCAAACAGATCTTCTAATACCATCATCCCCTAGACCATCCTTGGAAATACAAATTAGGCAGCATTTCACTCAATGGTAAACAGAATGTTAAATATACCAATGAGTGATGAAAATAAAAATAAAGAAATAAAAATAATAAAATACCTAGCTGTCAAAAATGGATATCAACCCCAAATTGTAGACAAAATGGATTAAGAAGAAAACAAGAAAAATTAATAAAACCAGCAAAATACTAGCTAATCATAATACTACAGAAATTCAAAAATATATATGTGTACCATTCAATACTAAATTAAACAAAGCTGTTCGAAAAACCTTTCAAAATTCAAAATTCTCCATCAGTCACCAAACAAGAAATAATACATTTAAACTTATTGAAAACAAAGTCAACCAAAATGATGACAAACAGGAATTATACAAACAATCTGGAATATACAAAATTAACTGTAGTGACTGTGAAAGCTATTATATTGGGCAAACTGGAAGAAATTTTAATAAAAGGTTTAAAGAACACATACAAGCTTTAAAAACAAATAACATGTCTACAATAAAATCAAATTTTGCTGAACACCTGTTTGGAGACTGACCATAACTACACAAATATTGAAAAGAACATGGAAATTTTAGATATCGAAAGGAAAGGAGAGAAATTAAACACAAAAGAAGAATTACACATTTATCTAAATTATAATAAAGATCCTCATAACATTTTAAATATTAATCTGAAAAATAAGACAAATCCAATTTTTGAAAAAATAAAAATATTAAATACAGATTACTAATAAGAAAATTACAACTGTGTCATTTAAATTTAACATATGTTTAAAAGGTCCACATGTGTATATCTCATTGTTTATTATTTATTTATTTAGAGGTTAATGTACACTGAAGATGGTTAAAAACCGAAACACGTGTTATGTAATAAAAAAGTTTTAATTTAAAGGGTTTTAGTTATTTTCATTACATTATTATATATATATATATTATATTTATAAATGTGTGTGACGTTTTCCTGTAGAAAACAATAATATATAATGTTATGTTGTTCATTACTAATGACAAAATGTGGTGTATTGGTGGGTCCTGCATCGTTGTACCGCTTACGCAATATAAGCTAGAATTGAGGTACAACCTCTAGGGTTGTTTTCTTTATAGCCACAGAAGTGTTTGAAATCCCGATAATTCGGACGATTTTAGATGATTAGGTACGGAAAATACAGATAAATCATGCCCCTGGCTAGAAAGTGCGGGATTTCGTGTCGCCCAATAATTAAATAAAAATGAAATGTTGATCCCTCTTCCGTCAATAACCTGAAATTGATCCAAGCCTATCACTCGCTGGACTTAAAAAACTTCATGGCTACCTGTATGTGTGTCTATGTTTGTGTGTCATGTCTGTCTGCACGAAAATGTTTTATACTTAGATAGAATAATTAAAAAATGTAATGCTGTATTCATCGTGAATAGCTTATGTTAAAGAAGATAAAAATGGGTCTGTTTTCATTAAATTTGCTACGTTCCTAATGTCGTAATTCATGAAGTAAAAAAAAATCAAAAGCAGTTGAATTTACAAAATTTAAATTTATTTATAGTCAATAAATTACATAACTGAATAAGTGTAGCTATTAAAATGTTCAACGATTTACACCGGGTTTTATTGATTGCGTCCAGTGTTCTGGGAGGGAACGATTATGATTCAATTTCTGTGAGAAGTGTTTTGGTATTTAAAAATAATTCACCAGCAATGTTTTGAAGAAAAAGAATAATAATTTACCACTGTTCGTAGAAACAAAAGTTTGACAATATTTTCTCCCGCTACATCAAACCACATTAAAAGTTAGGCTGACTTTCTGAAGAAGCACATTCTGTGGAGCTTTGAAGCTGTTTTGTGGCGTACATTCTGATAAGATAGGATCTGAAAGAGCTTTTAATAACTAAATTTTAGATTATAATTTCTGTTTTATTTATGGCTCTCCAGAGGGAGTTACGAGCACTCTTGACTTGTTTATGGTGCGTATGGTAGTAAAGAAAACATTACCAGCTTTTTTCAGTAAAGACATAGGTTAGTATTATTTAGTATTACAGCGTTTTGCTTAAATTATTTTTACGATGCTAATTTATATGTATGCAACATCAAGGTTTATGGATTGCATATTACTCCATTGACTTTCACTGAGTGTTAGCGAAATTTTTACATTGGTCTTATGGGTAGACATTGTAGCAACGAAAAAATGGGAGAATGTATACATTTCAAAAACTGATTACATTAATATGATATTTTAATATGTGACATAACTAACACACATAGCCCAACTACCCGTAAGATATCTCCAGGAAAGATTTCATCTGTACACTATAACCTTTACATGAAAATAGATTCCTAGGTAAACAAACGTTCTTGTACGATGAATATTGGTGATTTTGCAATTATTATTACAGCTTGTAAATTATTACATTACTTATCAGAACAGTTTATTCAGCGTTCAACTTTTACTGCAGAAGTGTCCACATCACAGGCTATGTAAAACTAGTTTCTCTCCCACGTCATTATAGAACAGCTTGAAATCACGTGACGTCCAAGTGTCACACCACCTCTACTGCTAGAGAGAGACGCTTTTTAATTGGCTCGCTCTGTTCCTCTCCTCAGAAACGAATGGACTTTAGAAATCATCGTCATGCTTCTTATAACCTCAAGGTAAATAACCAATTCCTACTGATCCTAATTATAGAGTTGTATGTTTAATCATTTTTTGTATAAATTAAAGAAATTATTGTGTATGATTCAATAGCATTGGAAACTTTATGTCAATCACCAAAAAAAAGGATTTTTGGAAATCTACTTCCATATTTCCAGAACTATTCCACCCACATGGGTAAAACTAACATGCATTTCAATCGTAAACAGTTTTATACATTGTTCTGCTCCTCTATTAGATGTGTAATTATTAAGCTTATTCGGCGAATAATGTTTTTATCTTTCTATTTTATGGAAGTTTGTAATTGAATAATTTTCACAACGAAAAATGTTTTAAGAGTCATGAAAAATTCACTAGAAATTTGGAAAATAAAATATCAACCACACACATGGTAGTTAGTGCATTTAATAATGAAAAGTAATGTAATGTCATAAACTGAGAAGTAGGCAGCCTTCTTCCAAAAATATATACTGTACACGGACGTATATTATGTGACAATAAAATGATCTTAACTGACATCTCAGATTTTTATACATAGCTGAGTTGAAAAACCTCCGGTTTTAAAGTGCGGTGTTATGCGTAGAATAGAATAAATTGGCCTCTCTCGGCCACAAAGCCAAGCTCCCCCGTGGACTGTGTCCGTAAGTGATTATCTTTAATTAATATAAACTCTTATCAAGATTACATCTTTTATATATTATTTCTTTCTTGTGATTAATATTGTAACATAATACATTTAACTGAGTTCTTATCTTTTTATTTTAATAATTGAAGCCAGCAACGAAGTTCTGTGTGCCCACCGTATTGAAGCAGTTTCTAATGTATTAACTCATGTCTCAGGTTAAACCTAATTAGGTTCAGAGTTGGTTAATGTGGGTTCGGGTCAACAGTCTAACTCAACACTCATGACAACATCATTCCGTGATCGTCAACATTCATCCTTACCTAACCTTCAAAAGACACACATATATTTTTGTTCATTAACAAGCCCTAATGGGTTTACTGGACCTCATTTAAAAATACGCCGTAAAAATAAAAATAAAAAATTAATTGCACTTATTTAAGTTTTGTTTATTTCTTAGAACTACCAGTGTGTGCGAGCTGTAATATATTGGTTAAAAAACAATTAAATACAAAAATATTGTTCGCAAAATGTAATTTCGAGGGAAAAATGTATATGTAAAAAACAATACAGGGTGTATATTATGTCTGGAAACACCCAAATATATCCTTTAATAATTTTAAATATAAATTTGAAACCTCTTACAATCGTGATAGAGATTGGGCATCTACTTTTTGGAACAATGTTTTGTTATGTCACACCAACGGGGGACGTCCTGCCGAGGGTATCGTGAATATTCTTAATGGAAGCCTATACCTTGTGATACATAATTTTAAAGGTAATAGCTTACTGAATTGAATGCCACAAACCGCATCTCAAAGGAATTATTCTATCAGAAAATAGGAGCATTTTTAGTAATTGAAAATTTACTGATGTTCAACAATGTAATTTTAAACATGGTTCTTGCCACAAAATGTGTTACATTAATTTTTTAGCATTTTTTAAATGTTCAATTAAAATAACATAAACAATTTATTTTCAAGCTGGTTTCATTAGTACAAATTTACCAGTTTTTATTACAATGAATAAAACTTATGAGTCACTTTCTCTGATTACTTATGAATCTGTACTTGGTGTTTTCCAGTCAGCAGGAAGGTTTAAAGAGACAAAGGTCACTAGCCTATGAGAAACATTATTGTGTTATTAATCATCTGGTCTACAGGTTTCAGTTTGTTGAGCATGGAGCTTTCACTAGACAGGTCTAAGCTTGGGAATTACAAATGGACAAAGGTCATATCATTCCTGTCGAGTTAATCAGTGTCTCTGAAGCATTGCTGTCAACAAGTTATCTAATTACAGTAGTTCAGTTTTTATTTGGCATTTTAATGGAATTGTCTGAAAGAGAACGAATTACTCTGTTGATGATGCGAGGATATGGCGATCGTCAAAGATCTTATCGGGAAGTTTGTAATTTGTTTAATGACACTTTCCCAGAAAGGAATCCCATAAGTGTTTCAACAATATCAAAAACTATTGAGCGTTTTGAAATGACAGGGAAGTGTACGTAATCGGCCAAAGTCGGGTAGGATACAATCTGCAACAGATGAAGAACATGCACTAGATGTTTTGCAAAACATTTATTGAAGACCCACATACATCGCTCAGAAAAGCTGCACAGCAACATGATATGCAACCCTATGTCTGTGAGTAAGATTTTGAAAATTAATAAAATACAAACCATTTAAAGTTCATTTAGTCCAACAGTTAAGTGAGGATGATTACGACAGAAGAGTTGAGTTTTGTGAACTTGTGATGCGCAAATGTGATGACAATAGAGATTTTCTGACCAACATACTATTTTCTGATGAGGCAACTTTTTTCCTAAATTGGCAATGTTAACAGGCACAATTGCCGTTACTGGGCTAGTGAAAACCCCACATTGGATTACTGAGTCCCATTCACAGCAACCACAAAAAACTGAACGTATGGTGTGGAATTTTAGGTAACAAAATTGTTGGACCCTTTTTTCATCAATGGAAATTTAAATGCCGAACTTTACTACAATATGCTCCAAAATGAAATAATCCCAGCTATTCAAATTGCATCAGGAGAATACTTTGATAATGTATGGTTTCAGCAGGATGGTGCTCCACCCCATTATGGGAGACAGGTAAGAGAGTATTTGGATTTAAGGTTTCCTCATAAATGGATATTGGCCGAAAGAGGAGAAATCGAATGGCCTCCAAGATCTCCGGATTTGTCACCAATCGATTATTTCCTATGGGGTCATTTAAAATCCAATGTTTATAGAAGAAAGCCTCATAATTTGGAAGACCTAAGAAACAGGATTATAGAGGAGATTGCTTTGATAACTGAAGAAATGTTAGGCAACTCTGTCGAATCATTTTACACAAGATTGGCTCATTGTCAAACCGTAGAAGGAACACAGTTCGAACTTGCTTTGACACCAAATGCAGGTAAAACGTTTGTTGTAAGACTTTTCTAACAGCATACATTATTTTTTATTTGTAATAAGAAATCAATAACATAAGTATTTCCATAATTGTACTGTAATAAAAACTTGGCAAATTTGTGCTAATAGAACCAGCTTAAAATGAAATTTTTGTTTTATTTAATTGAACATTTAAAAAAATGCTAAAAAAATTAGTGTAACACATTTTGTGGCAAGAACCATGTTAAAATTACATTGTTGAACATCAGTAAATTTTCAATACTAAAAATGCTCTATTTTCTGATAGAATAATTCCCTTGAGATGCGGTTTGTGGCATTCAATTCAGTAAGCTATTACCTTTAAAATTATGTATCACAAGGTATAGGCTTCCATTAAGAATATTCACGATACCCTCGGCAGGACGTCCCCCGTTAGTGTGACATAACAAAACATTGTTCCAAAAAGTAGATGCCCAATCTCTATCACGATTGTAAGAGGTTTCAAATTTATATTTAAGTTATTAAAGGATATATTTGGGTGTTTCCAGACATAATATACACCCTGTATATGCATGCATTTATTACATCGAAATTATGACCTCTCTTACACTAAATCTCAAACATAGGCACAAATTTATCATACAAATATAAAACCTACAAATCCTATAAAATAACGAAACACAGAAACACCAAGTTCCTTTCATGCCGAGTGCACCAAAGAGCATTACAAGTTCTTCCATCAGAGACATTTTCAAAGCTCAAACCGTCACTAAACACAAAGCTACGTGTCAAAGGTGAGAAAGGGGAAAGTTGCAGACTGTTTTATGACAATTTTTATAGACCAAAGAACTGAGAGAATGCAGACCCTCGAGATTATTATATATCATACCATGCATTCATCTTTACTGTATTTCACCTATCAAAATAAATAAAATGTACATTTATGTGTAGCCTAAATAATGTAAATTTTATTTAATTGAATTAATATATATTAATAATTAATATTAATATCAAATTAAGCTTAGATAATAATTACTAATAAAATATGATTTTGTAAACAAACAGAATAACTTTAAGTTTCTATTTTTATATTAAAAAAACCTTTTGAAATTTAAAATGAAATCTACAATTAAAAAAATATTTAACAAAATCTTGAGGAAATAATTGTGTGATAACTACTGGAAACTATGAGAAGTGACAATATATTACCCTTTACCTCAAATGTAGAAAAGAGCAACAGAATGTTCCGCAAGATATCACGGTTTCAATCATATTTCTTCCAAAGGTTTATCCTAATAATATTATAAATGCGAACGTGCCTTCGTTTGTTTGTTTGGATTTCAGACGTAAATATTCAACTGATTGTACTGACGTTTTATATTGAAATTCCTCCGTTTCCTGGACTGTATACAGGCCTATTCAAGAATCTGTCTGGACTACACCTCACTGGTTTTTAAAGTAACAAAAATCCTATTTTAGTCTCCAATGTTGCGAAATATTATTTAAAAGAGCTTTCCAAATTTAAGTTGTTCTATACAAGCAATTTTTAGGAAACTGTAATCCTATGTTTATTTTAATCAATCAGAATTAAAAATTTTTTACGTTTACAGTTTGTAAATTCTCTAAGGAGTAACTATTAGTTTACGCGATTTTTTCAGCGATGTAACTCATCTACCTTATACACTTTCCTAAAATATAAGAATATTTTAATTTTACTACGGAAACTCTTTTTGAAGCAGTCAGCAAGAACAGTGCGAGATTAAAGTTCACTGGACTGTGCTTTTTAACTCATGTATCAGTTCCAGCTGTGAATGTTTTAAAATATTAAACATATTTTCCAATTTATAAATAAGAAACACTTATACGTCATTATGTACATTTTTATGAAATATTTGGTATAAAAGGCAAAGTCCCTATATAAGTTTTACTATAAATATTAAGACTGTTATTATACCAAAAATAGTTGTTTCTTGAAAGAAGTAGGCTTCTCTGATCTTTAATATATATTTTCTTGGTCAAGGCAAAATCAACTATGAGATAAAACATACTAAAAACTAAGTCAATTACAACGGCAATAAATATGCACTTTTTGGCGCATTTTTTGATCATGGCAAGAAGGCAACAACATTAGCGATGTAAATATTATTCTCTCGAACCAGAAGTTCAGGTGCAGGAACCACACCTAAAAAATGGGTGCGAAGCCGCAGCAAAATGCTGGTTTTTAACATAACTTTTGAACCAAAATTAAGAAATATCACGCGTTTTATGTTTTTGGATTTAGTGAGATAAAAATAAAGTATACAAACAATCTAAGAAAGCTAATTTTAGAAGTTTAATTTTTTTCCTAATAATGCTTATAAGTGACTTATTTTACTGAATTTAAAATAAAAACCATACTTAATTTTATGCGTGCAAAAATGGGTCCGGTTACCTGGCGATAGGTTTAAGGAGAACTTTATTTGTGTGGTTCCCAAAAATAAATATCCACGTATAACGATGATTTAATAATTTTTACTTTCACAATGCTTTCTTCTAACCATTCATTGGTAGATAGTATAAATGACAGCATTCATAATTCTGTTGAGGAGACTTGTGCATGATTATAGTTATGAGTCATGAGTATACCTTTTATTCTTGAAAATGAAAACTTGGAAGATCTCAGAAGCTCAGCTTAAATTAATATTTACACAATTGAAAAATGTGTTTACTATGTACTTCTGAAACCAATTTTTTTTTAAATATTACGATGCATTAGGTAAAATCTATTTGTTCCTATATACTTTATTGCACTATCATATATTCAGTTAGTACAATCAGTTCCGGTAGAATTAGTTTTTTTTTTATTTTTGAAGACCACTTTGGTCACAAATTAAACGAGTCACTATTTCAAATATCAGGAAAATAATAACACAACATTGATTGGATTTCGGGCATTAAAAAAGCTATAACACCTAAAGGTGTACTTTTTGTAACATATAGAGATGGCAAATGTCCGAAATCCTGTTATCCTGTCAAATTTTTCATCGTCAATAACAAACTTTATACAAATAACAATATTGATTATTCGACGTGATTACAGTTTGAAGCAGCATTTTGGAACATCTTATAATCGGGCTCAAAAGAAAGGCCAAGGAATTTATACGAATGTCTGACAGTATTTATACTTGAAAATTAACAGGAGAATATTTCAAGTTTTTATTCGTAAAAATTAACAGTAAAACATTATTTAAAACATATGCTACTAACGAAAAATGTCCCATATATATACTCATATATATACTATACTATACTAGTTGCATATGGTTTAATGCTGATAAGCAAATACGGTTCAGATATAAATAATTCGCGGGCAAATACAACTGTTTACGTTTCTTTGCAATAACGCTTTCCAAACTGAGATAATTTAAAACAACATTAGTTAATATGGGACGTCTAGATATGCAATAAATTTCATTGGATTCAACAAACTTTATTAAATTCTTCTTTTTCATCTAGTAAATAATCACGTGACAATGTCATTTCTCTGAATCCTTTGATTATGCAATCTTAAACACGAATGAAAAAGTGAGAACAGTCCAAGATACAACGTACTTTTAGTAGTAACGTATATAAAGCAATGTTACTTTATGTAAATTCGGATTGTTAGTCTCTCTAGAATCCAGTTATTTAAAATTTTGTGATACATTGGTATAAGTATAGTAATTTAGGTTAACTATCAACCATAACCTTATTAACCATTAGGTTTTAAACTACATTTTTACCTTAGCCTTCCACAGAGAACAAGTATACGCCATTTTTGTGTGTGCCAAATTCATATGGAATCAGTAAGACTTGTTTTAGACTGAAAGATTAATGATTAGATTAGTTAATTTTGAGAAACACGTATTTTTAATGTAAAAATACGCATAGTTAAATCGTAAATTTAAAATCCAGTTATGAATGTCACCCACCCTATAGCGTATTTCCTATATACAGCATTTATTTATAGGAAATTGCTAAAATTGTTTGTGTAATTTGATAGATATAATTATTTTTAATTTTTCAGCTTATTGTATCATAAACTGTATCAAGACTATAGTGTTACGCATGATACATTTACTATTTGGAATAAAAAACCTTATATACATTTTTAGCAATAGTCCCAACATTTTATTTTAATCCCCCAAGTTGATTAAAATACGAAAATTATATTTTATATTAGTATATTTATACTCTTAGCCCTTAGAGGGTTGACTTTCGTTGTTAGGTTCAACTTTATTGCATGCAATGTCCTACAATTTGTACCGTATGACGATAACACATGGGGGGTGGTGACTTCTGAGGTCGTAGTAATAAATACTAGAAATACAAAGTTTACTTATAAGTTCAGTTTAATTACGAAAACTTAAAAGCACCACTTTTAGATGGTAAAGGAAAAGTTATGTAATGCCACGTTGCTGCCAATTAGAATATAATAACTAAAAAGTATATCTTCTAGGTGGGCCTAAAATATCCAATGTTCTATTGAATTATGCGTACGATGTTTTATTTTACAAAACAATAATATTTCACTTCCCTTCGCAATAGGTAGACTCACAACCCGGGTGTCGGCGTCTTGGCACGAGACATTGAAGCTGTAGTCTAAGAACGGTTATTTCTAGAAGAGGAGTAGAGTTGGGAAGTGGTAGCCATCTATTCAAACAACACGTGAGATACATCAGCTACATAAACTCGCCTAAAACAAATTCGCGACGGTATTAGCCATTTAATGATACAAATTACTATTTATAACAACGTGCTCGTCGCCATAAGGACGACGCCACCACCTTTATCTATCTCCATCAAGCAAATAAAAGATCTTCAAGGGTAAGTTACTTTACTATTCACATCTTTACTTTACGTTACATTCATTTTATACGTTTGGCATCAAAGGGCTAATTTAATAATACGAAAAGATAAATTTTACTTACGGACAAAGCGCGCGAGGTCTGATGGGTTACGTAGTTGGGCTGCTACAAAGGGTTAGAAGAAAAAAATTCATACGCGTGCCAATTAGGTAGTTACTCCGCCCAATAATTTAGTTCCGGAACATTGGATGTAATATAATATTATATAATACTGGCTGATTAGGTTGCGAAATTTACATTGTATGAAATTTAATTAACTAATTTACGGTACAGAATATCCCCCCTGTTTTGATTTCGCAACCTAATTAGTCGCTTTACTTTAAATATATATTCTAAATAACAAACTTAATTCAACCTTTTATTCATTACATAAATTCAAATTCAACCATAACAATACGATAGCGCGGGGTTTCAAAAGTTTCCTATGAAATCCGCTAGATCGCATGCCAATGCAGTTCTATGACTGCTCGCTTAGGGACCAAAAATAGAAAATCAATTTAGGCAAACTATTTTCATGCAGTGCACGTTGCAGCGTTTTAGAATTTGCAGGTCGTTGCAAGAATAAGGGCATTTAAGGCGATTAAATCGTAAACAAGTGTAGTGTAGTGTTTTGTTATATAGGCGCCACATTCATACTTCTTTTTGCATTCATACCAGTGTTTTGTGTATAGTGTTTTGCCATTAAATACCCTGAGACTTGCGGACAAGTTACCAATATGGATCGAATACTTTGGAATGAAACGTCCCCTCACGAGAAGCTAAGTCTCACATTTCTTATTAGTACTGCATCACTCTTAATATATATATATTTACATACAACATCCTATACATCTTACATCTACATGAATTTTAACACTTCAAATATATCTACAAAATTCAAAATTCAACATTTCGGCATACCTACAAAACACAGACAATTTTTCATATTTGGTTCCCTCATTACAAACAGTCAGGATCAACTTTGTCTCATTTCTTTACACTAAGCCTATTTACAAATTCTTTTTCTATATTTTATTTCCATTGACACATTCGTTAAGAATTCACCAAACAGTTAACTTCCTGGATTTTATCTTATCTTTTAAATTTGGCAGCAAGTGGTTCCTTAAGCTAGGGATGCTACAAAAATTTTTTTTTTTTTTATACAGAACAGGTCTTAATTTAATTTTAAATCTACAATATGAACCTTTTTTACATTCAAAACATTTTCAGTGTGCTGTACAATACAAGTTACAGGGCTTAAAAAATATAAAATTCTATAAATTCCTACATATTTTGGTGCTAATTTTGCACAAAACTTTTTTACCTTATTGCTTAAATAGTGGGTTTTAATCCATACTAAGGAATGCAACTTAAAGGGATGTTTTACATTTTGCTCTGAGTACTTTTGTCTATTACTGTTATGTGCTATACTCCTTTTTACATTCACCACAGCTCTCTTTAAATTGTTTACAACAGTTTCTTTGGACAAATTCTCACCAATTAGATCATTTAGCTTCCATAAATTAGATAAAGCATTATTACAGGAATGATTAAACATTAAATCAAAGGCAGCAAAACCTGTGCTTTCATTATGGGCGGTGTTTAAACTTAATTGTATATAGCCTAGGTCATTATCCCAATTACTATGACAGTTGTGATAGAAACTACGTAATAATGTAGATATGTTTCTAATATGCCTTTCTGATTGATTTCCATTAGCCCTGTAAGGCGCTAGTCTACGGTGTTCAATAAAATTCATAAATAAGAACTTCTTAAAATACAGTGATGTAAAATATGCTGCATTGTCTGACACTATTATTTTAGGTACAGAAAAGTTGTTAAAATTATGCGGTCTAATTTATTACATATTTCAGCACTCTTACATTCCCTCAAAGGGATTAGCCATAGAAATTTACTGGCGGCATCTACAACTACAAGTAAATATACATTGCTGTTTCTAGTTCTCACTAAGGGACCTAAAAGATCTATGAATAAACAATCCATATTGTTCTTAAATGGCACAGATACTAATTCGCCTTCATATTTTCTTTGGCACACTTTACTCATTTTACAAACATTACATGCTTTCACTTTTGCCTTTATAATTTCGTCTAAATCAGGTCTATAAAAATACTGATTAATTTTTCTTTGCGTTCTAGCAATGCCTAAATGACCTCCTATTAAAGAACTGTGGAAGAATTCATATACTAAATCAACTAACTGTACAGGCAAAAATATCTTACTCTTACCTTTTACATTCCTTTTGTACATCAGTAAATTGTTTTTTATAAAATAACATAAATTGTTACTATTGCTTTTTACAGATTGAATGATTTGCTGAGTTTCTTTATCTTGAAGTTGATATTTTTCTAAATCTTTAAACGCTAATGGCAAATCATTAATTAACAACCACAAATTATCCTTCTTATTGCACTTATTATTTATCTGCATTTTAGGCTTTACATTAGATGTTGGTTTACATTTTTGCCTTCGGGAGGAGTTTGAATGGCAGAAGGAAATCGATAATCTATTTTTATCCTGGTCTGGACCGTTCCGGCAGTCACTGGGGCTCGGATCAGCTGTTCCCGTCGACTCGCCCTCAAACATACGTGAAAGGGCGTCTGCCAGCGCATTATCGGTGGAACTTTTAAATTCCACCTCAAATGGCAAATTCAAAATCCTCTCGATCCACCGGGCAAGTCTTCCTACCTTCCTTTTGTGATTGAGGACATAGGATAAAGCTTGGTTATCAGTTATTAATTTAAAGGTTCTTACTTCTAAAAATTCGTGCCATTTTTCTATGCAAATTAGTGCACTCAAAGCTTCTTTTTCATAAACAGTATATTTTAATTCGGCATCAGTAAATTTCCTAGAGTAATAGGCTATTGGCTTTAATTCATTTTGGTCGTTTTCCTGTAACAAACAACCACCTGCGGCTATTCCACTAGCATCTGTCATTACTATAAATTGCTTTGAAAAATCGGCTAACTGGAGTACAGGAGGATTCATTATAGCTTCTTTTAACTTTACAAACGAATCTTGACATTCCTTTGTCCAAACAAATTTAGCGTTTTTCCTTCTTAAACGATTTAAAGGATTACATAAATCGGCATAATTATTTATAAATTTTGAAAAGAAATTGGTCATACCTAAAAACTGTGAAATTTGTTTGGCGTTCTTAGGCGGCATAAATTCTCTTATACTCCTTGTTCGCTCGGGATCTATAGTTACTGTATTATTTTTTATTAAGTTCCCCCAAAAAGGAGATTTCCTCAAAACAAAACTTTGCTTTCTCTAGGTTTGCCGTTAAGCCATGTTTGCTTAGTCTATTTACAATCTCTCTGACATGTACTAAATGCGAATCAAGGTCTTTACTGTAAACTAAGATATCATCACAAAAATTTATCACATATTTAAATTTTATATTGTCTAGGACTTTATCCAGATAGGCGGACAATACAGCACTACCAACATGTAAACCAAAGGGTACTCGTTTAAATTTATATTTACCAAATATAGTGCTAAATGAGGTAAGATCTTGACTATCAGGTGATAATGGACATTGCAAAAAACTTTTTCTTAAATCTATTATTGAAAAATATTTGGCTCCACTAAGATGTTGATAATAATTATTTAAATCACCAATGGGAAAATCAATTTTCTGTAACTTTTTATTTAATTCGGTATAATTGACTACAAGTCTGTCCTTTTTGGTTAAAAAGGCTGGACTGGAGTAGGCTGAAGTACTGGGTTCAATTATTCCTTGGTCCAACCAATCCTGTATTATTGTTTTCATCTTATTTACAGTAGGAGGGCTCATAAAATAAGGCCTAATATTTACAGGTGTGGGGTCATTTAGAACTAATCTCACTTCCAAATCTAGAGCCTCTCCTAATTTTGGAGTAAAAACATTTGGAAAATCCCCTATAAGGTTTTGTATCTCAGCCTCAGCTCTAGTGCACCCTATTTTTACATCAATGCTGTTTACTTCATGTTCAAAAGGCTGTTGTCTGACAATAGTTATTTTCTCATTACAATTGAATTTAAAATAACATGAATCCCCATCAAGATCTAAAATTAATTTGCTATTAGATATAAATGGGTTTTCCCAATACAATGTCCCATTTTAAATTATCCAATACAATAAATTTTACTTTCCAACAAAATTTAGAAATTTTTATCTTAGCATAATCAGTAACCAAAACATTTTATTTCAGTGTTATTTGCAGCAAACATTCTATCCTCTAACTTCATTAATTTAGAAACATTTTTATTCAACAATAGGCTATCATAAAATTCTTTACTAATTATATCTCTTGTAGCACCAGTATCTAATAAGCAGTTTGTTTTTTTACATTTTTACCCACTATAGCTTCAATTAAAGGCATATTGTTACACTGTCTAACATTTAGTCTTAAATTAGGTTTTTTCTATAGTTTAATTTACTCCAATGTTTAATTACCTTACCCATAGACTCTCATAAAATAGTGTTTTTCTTTTCTTACTGTATTACTATTTATAAAATTATTATTCTTAAACTTATGAAACCGGGGAGGGATATTTTTAGCTGTTGTGTGTAATACCACTCCCCTATCGACTAGTTTTTTGGAATCCTAAAACAATTTTTTGCTAAGTGACCAGGCCTATTACAATTGAAACATAACTTTGGGTTTTTGACAGTAGGCCTATTTTTTCTAAGTTCAACATGTGGTGGATACATGTTGTTAACATATGTCTTACTTAAATTGTCCCTTAAGTTATCATTAAAAGGTTATATTGTTACTAGCTATACACACATTTTTCCAAATCTGTAAAACAAATGGGATTGTTTTTCAAAAATTATAACTTATTTCTATCTGTAGGCTTAATACCTCTTTTTATACAAGTTACCAAGTCCTGTTCACTTATGTTACACAATAAAACTTGACTGAGCTCATTGATGTCATAGATGTATTCATACAGTGGCTCATCAAACCTTTGTGGCCTATAAACTAAATCTAGTCTCAGTCTTTCAATTAGGCCTATAGGGATAAAAGCACTAATTAATTCCCTGTGTAGATAGTTGACATTTGGCATGACAGACTTACACTGTATTATTTTGGCTAAAAGTGGGCCTTTTTGCATAACATGGTAACAATGCTAAAATTTCATTTTCTGATAGGCTAGTTTCACATTTTAGTTTTAACAAAGTTTTCAAAAAGTTTATTAGCTCAGGTACTACTAAGGCCATTTGTTACTGTAAAATTTTGTAAATAACATTCTACAGGGTTGTTTAACTTATTAAACATATTTAAACCAGACATAGGTTGACTAATACAATCATTGTTTGCATTATAAATATGCATTATAGGCAAAGTGAAGGTACTGGCAGTAGGCTGTGATATTGTTGGTGGTTGTACAGAAATAGGGCCTATTTGTTCTTTCACTGCCTGTTCCATAGCCTCATCTTGTTCTAATGATTCATTTAAAATTGGCTTCTAAACACTTTAAAGCTGTTCTAGGTTCCACTGTAGGTAGCAAGTTTTTTAGCTAACTGTTGTTTCAAACATTTACTAGCCTACACTTTAAAGCTGATAAAGTTTTCACTATGTACAGAACTTAGTTCTAGCTGGTTGTCTAAAAATTAACGGTTTATTAAATGTTTACACTTTTCTTGGAATTTGGTGATTTCTAAAGGTGAACTAGCACTGTTCAATTCACTGCAACCCATGTTCTAATAATATCACTTTTTCACTGAGAAGTTTTACTTCCTGATTGTGGTCTATTTTTAATCGGCTACTAGGAGTAGGGTAGAATATTGTTTCTCA
This sequence comes from Homalodisca vitripennis, assembly GCF_021130785.1. Lineage (NCBI taxonomy): Eukaryota > Metazoa > Arthropoda > Insecta > Hemiptera > Cicadellidae > Homalodisca > Homalodisca vitripennis. The sequence goes on from NC_060213.1 coordinate 72,724,121, forward strand.
AACACTGTCTTAAGGACTTTCTGAGTTCATTTACTGTACTGTCACTATTTAATTTAATACCTCTAGATATCAGTTCAAATACCAACTCATCTTTAGACAAATATTCTATTTTAATGGCAGGCATTGTGGCGTTTTCACTCAGTTTCACCCAGTTGATGGCAGAGTAGGCACATCAATAGCAGATTCGCGCAATAAAATTGTGTACCGTATGACGATAACACATGGGGGTGGTGACTTCTGAGGTCGTAGTAATAAATACTAGAAATACAAAGTTACTTATAAGTTCAGTTTTAATTACGAAAACTTAAAAGCACCACTTTTAGATGGTAAAGGAAAAGTTATGTAATGCCACGTTTGCTGCCATTAGAATATAATAACCTAAAAAGTATATCTTCTAGGTGGGCCTAAAATATCCAATGTTCTATTGAATTATGCGTACGATGTTTTATTTTACAAAACAATAATATTTCACTTCCCTTCGCAATAGGTAGACTCACAACCCGGGTGTCGGCGTCTTGGGCACGAGACATTGAAGCTGTAGTCTAAGAACGGTTATTTCTAGAAGAGGAGTAGAGTTGGGAAGTGGTAGCCATCTATTCAAACAACAACACGTGAGATAACATCAGCTACATAAACTCGCCTAAAACAAATTCGCGACGGTATTAGCCATTTAATGATACAAATTACTATTTATAACAACGTGCTCGTCGCCATAAAAGGACGACGCCACCACCACCTTTATCTATCTCCATCAAGCAAATAAAAGATCTTCAAGGGTAAGTTATTTTACTATTCACATCTTTACTTTACGTTACATTCATTTTATACGTTTGGCATCAAAGGGCTAATTTTAAATAATACGAAAAGATAAATTTTTACTTACGGACAAAGCGCGCGAGGTCTGATGGGTTACGTAGTTGGGCTGCTACAAAGGGTTAGAAGAAAAAAATAAATTCATACGCGTGCCAATTAGGTAGTTACTCCGCCCAATAATTAGTTCCGGAACATTGGATGTAATATAATATTATATAATACTGGCTGATAGGTTGCGAAATTTACATTGTATGAAATTTAATTAACTAATTTACGGTACAAATTGTGTAAAGCTAGTAAAATACAATTCAGAGGTAAATAATTTGCCGGAAGAAATAAAAGCAGTTACGGTTCTTTGTAACAAAACTTATATAACTTAGGTAATTTAAACAAAAACAGTAGTTAACTTGGGACTTCTAGGTGTACAATAAATTTCACTGTGAATCTCTAGAAACATAATTAATCTTCTTTACGTTACATAAATAATCTCAAGACCCTTTGCTATTCTGCATCCTTTGAAAATCCAATCTCTAAATATGAATGAAAAAATAGGAACAGTCTAACAAGATAAAAACGTAAGTTAAGTAACAATGTAATTATAGCAATGCTATCAAACCTTAGTGTTTATAGAATACATTGTACGATTCTAGTATGTTGGCAGAATTGGTTTTAAATTACACATTCATTTGCATTTTCACAGCAAACACGTATACGCTAAATTTGTATTTAAAAAAGTCGTTTGGAGACGGTAATACTGATTTTAAACGAAAAGCTTAATGTGTTATATTAAATTGGAGAAACTTTAGACTTTTAGATAACACCGATATGTTGAACCATTACAGAACTGTGCGTCTATAACTAATGAGAAAGCACCGTATGACAACCTGACAGCAAACGTTTAGGACGGTTCCCTAGCGACGAGGAGATAGCAGCTTTATCTGTAACTCAGTGTGACGTGTGAATATGTTTCACCATACGCTAAGTTAAATACGTGCTTGCTTTAATTACTCATTTGGGTTGTATTAACGATGGGATGACTGTTTTAATTATGTTTATAACTGTTATGTTATGTTATAATGGTTTAGTATTCTAGGAAAGAAATTTAAAGAATATACTTTCACACCATTAAAAGAGTACAGTGATTAACGATTAACCTTAAACTAAGCCCAATTATTGTAATAACATAGTATAATAACTCTTTAATCATCTTTTGGGTCATGTACTACCAGTTACCCAGACTTCGCATGCACTGTGTAATTTAAATCAGGGTCACCATGGGCTTATCTTTTTAAATGACTACTGTACTAAATGATTCAGATAAAAGTGATAGTCACTGGAAGTAATACATTTTAGATTTAAATTTAAAGAAAAGTGTTTTGGAACTTTGAAATCGGAGTGTAAAACAATTTTATCGGTACCCATGAAATAAATAGAATTTATCTAAAATACCTCAAATGTAATGAAACGTATTAGCGTTGCAAAATTACGTAATATGTTAATCTATGTAAGTTGTTATTCATACACAGCAAGCAAAAATAGATTTAAAACTAATAAAATGTAATAGCTAGTTGACTATATCACGAAGATACACAACATTATTCAGTTCATTTACCGAACACATTGACTATTCCTTTAGCTTTTAAACATAACATTACAGAAGTATTAGTTATCTTTCTTTTATAATATATTACAATCGCTCAAAATAACTGAAATATTTTTTTTTCGTTTAAACTAAAATAATAGTAATGTCAGTGTTAGGGGATTTTTTAAATATATTGGAAAGAAAATATGGAAATGAGTGTTTCCATCAGATTTTCATGAACTCCCAAACGGAATAAAATCTAAAATTTATCAAATTATAGAATGATATTTTTTCATTATTGTTATATATAACAATAATAATTCTCTTCAGTTATATATTGTTAAATATTGCTGCATGAAATTTTATTAGTTTATGAATAATCATTAGTTAAATGAGAACTATTTTATCATTCTACCTGATAAAATAGTTTCTCAATTATTATGAAACTTTTTATAAAAGAAATTTTGACTATTTTGAAAAAGTTTAGTTGAAAATTAAATTTGTGTGGCAATACATAGCTAATAAGATTTAAGATTATAAGATTTTCATTTTTCAGTTTGTCTTATTTCTCCTAATTTTTTATACAACATACTATCAAAAAAGGTAGAAACTATTTAATATTTATGACTTTCATTTATAGACGCAAAACGAAATTTACGTTACAACCAACGTCATTACTTTAACCTGACTTGTTATTTTATTGACTTAGTTTCTTTTGATTTTCGTAGCAGTAAGTTTTATTTATAGCAGTATTATTTTTTTCTTTTATCCATACAAATATCATAGTTGTTTTTAAGTAGTACTATTAAATCGGCAGGATATTTTTTACTGTTGTGTATTATCATTATTTAGAAATCGCATATTCATCAAGAACAAATTTACATATAAACAGTTATGAGAAAAATGAAAATTACATAAAAAGCTTAGTTATATTGTGAACCAGTTAAAATTGTAATTAATTTATTCCGCACAAAAATAGCCCAGTGATAATTGAGGCAGTGTTTAATATCGCTGCTGACCACCAGCTCTATCTGCTATGACATAGTTATGGTCTCATACTGTTCGTCTAATTTACATGTTATTTGCAAATAGATTAGCATAAACTAATGTGTATATATTGTTTACAATATCAGCTGTGGATTTTTTTAATATAAAATTATTTTTAGTAATTTTACATATGAATGAATCGATAAATGTGTTGCCAAATGCTAATCTTGAGAATGTTTGGACCAATCTCAGTAATTCTTTTTGAAAGCATTCCTTTAAATCCGATGAAAGTTTGGCCTATATAAATAGGAAGTTTGCAAATTATTTCTGAAATATTTATAATTCTAAAATAATAATAACATTTATGTTTCATTATAAAAATTTTTGTGACCCTAAACAGCTCTTCCCACTTCAACTGAATTTCTTCAAAGAGAATGAAAGATTTGCGTAAATTTAAATGTTACAGCGCTTGATTGCCATTAACAAAAACCAAGTTAACATATAAGCTTTACCACAGATTGCACCAGTGACGAATTTAGGGCAACTAATCATTGGAAATACTATATAGACACTTTTATAAAGCCGAAATTAGCTGTGAATATTTCCAAATAAGATACGTGAAACTAGGTGGCTTCCTTGACATTGTGCTATGTGATTTTTACAGTGGCTTAAGTAAAGCAGATGAATGAACACTGACATGACTCAACTAGTCATTCTTTCCTAAACTACAGTCCGATAAACGACAAGACTTCTGTTGCGTAAAACATTATAAAGGATTCTTTGGAATATTGCACGTAGCTATTAACAAGTTTTAACTCAGGATTATGAAACTATTTTCTTTTTTACTGTAATAGGCTTCCCAGCTCTACGTGTGCAATGTATATTTTCTAAATAGGAATAGTGTAAGCTTATTTATTGCATTGCGAAAATCTTAGACAGACGTAGAGAAGAGCCAGAAGTGGAATCTTTTTCTCAGAATCTATTTCCGGAGCTACATGCGTATGTACTTTTTTTCATTAGGACAACATAGCAACTCAAATGTGGCACCGTAAGTGAATTTAAATGGCCAGAAAGAGACATCTTTAGACTGTTCATCCTACGGATGTTTAGGCATATATATTTTCCTCAACGATACAAGCTCAACTATTGCACTTGAATATCTTGGATAGGAAGTAAACGCTGTTTTGAAAAAAGTAGGTTTCCTATAAGACCTATGTATTTGTATTTTATTTGTCGAGGCAACAAGGAAAACTTAGACGAGCCGTCAAAAATATAATTAATTCGTACCACAAGCGTTTATACACGTGGATACTCTTATATTGGAGATAGTCCTGTAAACCCTGATTCTCTTACCCATAGACACTGAAATCATATGTACTTGCTGTATGATTACTTTTGTTTAAAAAAACCCTATGGCTACAACGTATTACATTATATGAGTTTATATTAGCTCAGCTAAAAACTTTGATTTTAAAATTTGCTTTAGAAGATACGGGTAAAAGCTATTTTCGTAAAAACGTAAAATGGAAACAGTGTTGGGCGCGGTGCCTCTAGAGAAGGGAATCAGACGCGGCGGACTTTTTCGTACCGGCTACTCTAGCATGTATATTTTAGAATAGAATCACAAAACAAGATACAGTTATAATGTTAAACGTGTTTTGTAAGTATAATGGGATTTCACATATTTAAGATCGTTAGATGTTACAAATAGTAAAAATCTACGTTTAGATTATTGAAATCTACAAGCTTCTTTAGTTGTAAAACTAATACATAGCAAACTTATAAACTAAAACTACGAGGCAATGTACTGCTTCCCACTCAAAGGTGTAATAAAGTGATATCCAACCGGCATAAATTCCTGACTAGCAGAGTATCGTAAAAACCAGAGCAAAAAATAGCACACAGGTCTACATTAATTTATTTATTACTCCATAATTCAGTTAAATTTAGTCCAAACTTATTAAAGGCACCAGTTTCCCCCACCCATACATTTTTACTTCCATTATGCTGCTGCGCTAATGAACAGGCTCTGTGTATGCTAGAAAGCAGGTAAAAATATGGTAGGAGAGAAAAGAAACCTGGTAGGAGTCAAAACGTTACATGTGTTTTTATGTCTAATATGATTGGACATTCTTTGTGATTACATTTCTGTCACCAAGCTATCAAGATAATCCTTCCCTACACACACGCCGTGACAAGGGTTTAACAAGGGTATGACACTATATAAAAAATAATGCTTTCTCTGTGTATTTTTTTCTGACATTAGGTCTGTCAGAAAACCATTAACAACTCGTTTAACTTTTTCTATCATATATCCGGAAAAATTTTGTAACTTCCTGTAGAAAAATATTTCATAAATTTAAAAATAAAAAATAAATAAATAAAAAAACAAGTACAAGTAAATTAAAAGAGCGAAGGAATAAAATCTTGTTGAAAATTTTAAAATATGGTCTCTTAATATGTTTGAAAAACCTTTAAAACAATTAACCACACACACATGCACGCACGGACGGACGCATATAAACAAAATAAATTCACATTATTTTAGCAATGATCGCAAATAATATACTTAGGTGTTTACCAATCTAGCTGTAGATTTTATAAACTAATTCTGTTTTCTAAAGTGTTAAAATATAATACTTTCTCGTTGAATAACCTTCATTAGAGTACTTGGTTTGATCATATTTTAACTACACTGAAGTTAATCTCCATTTACTAGGCATATTATATGGCATAGATTATATGGTAATAATCTAGTTATACAGTCTAATTGTAATAATAAAGTTTAATTCGTTGGAATTGTATTTAAATAATTGTAATCTGTGAATCTAAGCGTAAATGTTACCTAGGTTTAATTTATTCAAAGTATACTTAATTATACTTTGAATAAATGTTACCTAGGTTTAATTTATTCAAAGTATAATTAAGTATACTTTGAATAAATTAAACCTAGGTAACATTTACGCTTAGATTCACAGATTACAATTATTTAAATACAATTCCAACGAATTAAACTTAGCTTAATATAAACCGTATGACCTTTGCCTTATACAAATTATGCTGTCTGTTAAATTTCTCAAACATTGAGTTTTCTTGTACGGTCATCCCTAGTAATAAGAGTTTGTTTGTTTTTTTTTTTTTTTTTTTTTTTTTTTTTTTTGAGTATAAAAGAATCCAAGTTTTTGAATACGTTTCTGGCCCATAGGCTGGAAAATAGTTTCAGTATACAAAAAGCTAAATACAATGCAATGACTGATAACAGAGTGTTTGCCCTTTAATAAGGTAGTATGAAATTATTTATTTTACAATACGTATATGACTAATTCTTAAAAAACTTTAGCATACATTAAATAATAACCGAGTCAAAAATTACAGCCGTTCAAAGATGGATTGAGTTTGCAACTTAGGTTAATGTAAAAAATACACTGATGAACTTTTTTATTTTAACTTTACTAACCCAAAACTGTTTACAATTATTTGTTGTTGTAGGTTAATAAGTTTCATTATTTCTGAGAGGGATCGGAAATAAAACAAATAAGGAATATTAATGAACCAAATTAATAATAAACCTAAAAGAGAAAGTTATCATTACAAATAATGAAACGTAAATTAAATATTAGACAAAGCGAGAAGGTTAAATATTTGACAGCCACAATGGAGTCTATCAGACCATTGCACGTATAAAACCTTTTTTTATTTTGAGCAATTAGAGAGAGTATGATTTAAGTTTCAGTAATTCATTGATAGAGGTAAAAACTATATTTATTTACCAAATTGTATTCTACTGGTTTTATGATACATTAAATTTGAACTATTAATCAGTATTTAGCCTTTTAAAAATACGCCATTAAGATGGTTGTTAGAAACAAAAATATGCTCCTTTTATAAATCTATTAATTCCTGATCAACTATATAAAACAGGACTAATTTTCCACTACGTAATCACCTCTTTACGCAAGTTTAGCAAATCTTATACAAAAAATATAGCAATATTTACAAAAATTAAAGGAATCTCGATCAGGCAATGAGCAAAAAATTTAATTATGTTTGCGTAGAAATCGCGTAAAAATTAAGTATGAACATTATTAATGTTTTAGGCTGTGTTGTTATTATTCATTGAGACTAGGGTGTAAACTGTTTTGGTAACGAGAGGTAGTGACAACAGAAATTAATATTTCTAAATAATAAAAGTAAGTAAGTCTTTCAATCAGGTTGTTATCCATGGTAGTATTGTGTTTTTGTAGTGGTATATTCCAACGTACTGCGAAACTTGAACATAATGCTGAACCATCCAAAATTATTAATACCCTTAACTATTCCTTAGTTTTAAACATGGATATACATAGTTTTTGTCTGTACATTTATTGATTTTTCCCTCTGTTTTGTTTATTTTATTTACCTACTACTAATTTTATAGGATAGTTGTACTACTAACATGCAACCGAATTCCTGTTATGAGACAGAGAGAGTAGTAGAATATTGTCAATACATATACTATGCGTATATTGTATACAGCCAAATATGTCTGCGATCCTAATCCCAATAATATTAAAAATGCAAAAGTGACTTTGTTTGTTTTGCGTTCATGCGTAAACTGTTCAAACGATTGTATTGACATTTCACATAGACATTCCTACGGTCCAAGGGATAATTATAGGCCTATTATCATTTGGCCCACTGGTCTCTAAAGTTGTAGAAATCACATCTTGGTCTTTTAAGTTGTAAAATTAAAAGATCCTGTAAATTGTAATCAACTGTTCTATGTAAAAAGATTGGTATGACAATATAAACATATCTTTCATTGATTTCTGACAAATATATGACCAATATTTTTATATATCGTTTACATTTATGTCATTTAAAAGAAGTAACTATTAGTTTTCAAGCCGGTTTTAGATTTAAACTATTAGGTAAGTGTTCTAACTTAGAAATCTACCTTAAAACATGTCTTAAAACATAACATAGTCAGAATTTGACTCGAAGACCGCCTTTGAAGCAGTCGGCAAGAATTATGCCATGAACGTTAGCTGGACTATGCATTTGAACTAATATACCAATTCCAGCTTAAAATGCTCTAAGATATTAGAAATATATTTCAGTTTATAAAGAAACAAAACGTAAATAGTGTCACATTTAATGTACCTCTAACTGTACGTTTTTTGCAATTATTAAGTATATCATATAAAAGACAAATTTTTATATTTTTTAGTCTAATTTTAAAAATTGTTATAAAACCCATCTTAGTTGTCTTTGACAGACTTAGGCTTCTCTGATCTGCCATATATACTTTCTTGATCGTAAAACTATGCAAAGTCAACTCTACATTTGAGACGGAAATATAATTCACTTAAACAAACAAGCGCTACAGATACAAAATACAAAGTAAAGTAATATGTACTATACATCTAAAGAATGTTATGAAACCTATATTAGTTATATTTTGATAGAAGTAGGCTTCTCTAATATGTGTATGTATATACATTTTCTTAATCGGAAAAAGGCAAAATCGACTATGGAACAATAATCATTAAGAACGGTGTAAATTAAAATGGACATTAATATATACTTTTTTGCATATTGACTTAATCGTGGCAACAAGACAAACTCAACATCGTAAATATAATTCACTCGAACCAGCAGATCCCATAAACGTGTAAAGCTTAAGAAATTGCGTACGAAACCGCGTGTAACTGCTAGTGAAATATACATTTTTCCCTGTATTATAATGTATGTAATGAAATTATTATACAGATAAATTTCCTTCCGAGGAAGACTTCCTGTATGACGTTTTACGCTGTTCTCTATTTACGTACAATTTACATAATTTACGTTTTGAAAATTCTAGTAGTCTACAACACAGCCAATTTTAAATGTTCTTAAAAGTTACAATTTCAATTCTTATTACTTGTATTTAAGTTAAAATTTAATTATATACCTGTTTGACGTAGAATATTGAAAGTTTCATGTATGTGGATCATCTATGTATATTATATACAGATTTAGTTATTGTTTTAAACGAATATTGATTTACAAGTAAAGGTTTTGAACTAGGCAAAAAACCGCTAAAAATTATAAAAATGCTACAGTGATTTCAAATATTACGTCGTTTATCATGTGTGTATGAGGTAGTAAAATATAAGCATGTAGTAGGCAATATTATATGAAATTATTAATAATAATTGTTAATATACTTACGATCAGTTGGGAACTCCTAGATCTGTTTAAGTTGCCGTTTAACATGGTATAATTTTTTTTTATTCAATTAAGTATTTGGAGCTTACCCATAATAAACGAACTTGTCCTTCAAGAAATTTGCCAGGAAATTTGTTTTTTTTCGGGGGGGGGGGGGCCTGAAAACTGATATATTTTCGTAGTGGACAGAGAGTTAGGCGCTATTTAGTTCCCTAAAAATGTCGTGACCCATTTCTTCGTTGAGAACGATCTTTCAGCAGTACATGTCAGTAATAAATAATAATAATAATCTTTTAATAAAAAGTAATTGAAAGACTTGAAAACTTTGGGATCCGGACACATTGGTCCTCTCGCTGGCTACGTCTTTGTTGCCCTTTCATCTTATTGTATTCCAAAGTTAAGCAAAGTTTTTGCAAATTTTTCTTGTTACTTCAACAATTTTCATTGTATACTTAACTTTGATGAGGCTTCCTCACTATTGACACCAAGTTCAACGAATACACCATTCGTATTCTTGGTATTGGTTGCATGGAGACTACATTGAACAAAAGGCGTTATCTTATTTGACAAATATCCACCCGAGAAATTAAGGAAATTCATAACGTCTCGATGGTATAATTGTTGCTAATGAGACTCAATGTTTTCGTTCAGCTCTTTTTAGGTAGCGTCTACCCCAGAGTATTCTGAGCACTCACCTGAATAGGCAGCTGGAGAAAATTTAGAAATTTAAATATAAACATAAATACAAACAATCAAGGAAAATTGTTTCTATGGTAATTAATATTTGAAATTCATTCAAAATCCAAAATTGGAGCATCAACATGCTATGAAGTTTAGGTCCGATTTAAACCAACTCACAATCCCAGCTGTTACGATTTATTTTGAATTGCTCTCAATAAGGAATTTCAGTTCAAGAAATGTTATTATAAGATGATCAATGGCCAAGAAGACGATGCCACATCCATTTCAAGATGACTAAAGGCGATTGTTTGGTGCCATGGTTGTAAAGGGATGGATCAGTGAATTCATTCACCAAGTGGGACCCATATTCAATGAAAATCTCCGCAAGATAACAAATCTTTAGTCTTACGTACTGCTGTAACCAACGCAATTGTACAAAAGCGGTAAGGAAATTTTCCGTGGAAAGAAATCATCTGTCTTACGTACTGCTGAAACCAACGCAATTTGGACAACAGCCGTAAGGAAATTCTCCGTGGAAAATAAATCCTCTGTGTTACGTACTGCTGAAACCAAATCTTCTGTCTTACGTACTGCTGAAACCAACGCAATTTGGACAACAGCGGCAAGGAAATTCTCCGTGGAAAATAAATCCTCTGTGTTACGTACTGCTGAAACCAAATCTTCTGTCTTACGTACTGCTGAAACCAACGCAATTTGGACAACAGCGGCAAGGAAATTCTCCGTGGAAAATAAATCCTCTGTGTTACGTACTGCTGAAACCAAATCTTCTGTCTCACGTACTGCTGAAACCAACGCAATTTGGACAACAGCGGCAAGGAAATTCTCCGTGGAAAATAAATCCTCTGTGTTACGTACTGCTGAAACCAAAGCAATCGGACAACAGCGGCAAATAAATTCTTCGTAAACACGAAATCCTGTGTCCTACGTACTGCTGAAACCAACTGAACTGGACATCAGCGGTAAAGAAATCCTACGTAGAGTAACCGACCTTCAGGCTTGCTCACTGGGTACGAGGAGCCCTAAATCCTTGCTGACAATTAATGTTACTATTGTTTACATACTCTCCGCAGCTGGGTACTTCAAAATTGTACGTCGAGGAGTAGTCTTGGTCCTGTAAATAACACATGGCTGAGGGGTGGCGGAGGGTTGATCCAATTATGTATCATTGTATGTACTAATTATACAATTGTAAAAGCAATAAAAAATCTTGTACCTACTTTATTGTTCATCATTAACTCCGAAAATAATAGTGAAATTTTATAAAAAGAGAAATTCCAGATACACACAAGAATATTTTTGTAGAATAACATCAACAAAATTTAACCTTTACCAAACAGGAAATCTAGTCTTTGAAGCTGAAACATAAAGTTGAATCTAAACCTTTGCTTATTTTGACAACGACAGCCAGGTTAAGGGAATTTACACTTTTAAATAATTGTAATTGTCTATAATTGTGTCAATTGTATTATAAGGAGGGAACTAATTCAAAATGGCCAGTATAAAAAACTAACTGTAATCATATGACTTTCTAACATGTTACATATGTAGCCTAATTATCTGTAATATCTATGATATCTTGGGAGAGATTTCACCTGTAGACTTAAAGCAAAATAAACAAGAATTAGTTCTATGACGGTGTATGTCACTCCATAGGATTTTGCTGAGGGTCGTTGAATCCTCACCTGAGTGCCTGACACCTGAGATATTGTTGACATTCTTCCTGAGAAGCTCACCAATATCTCTTTCATCTGTTGTGGGGGGGGGGGGGGTTAAAAATCTCTTCTGCATCTCTGTCTGTATGTAGGACATCTCAAGAATGAAATGAACTGTAGATCTGAAAATTTGCATGCAACCTTGATGAAGCCTATTATGCGAGCATATGGTGTGGATTACTCCTACCTTGTTTATATAGTATACGTGATGTTCACGGTTCAAATAGGATTTGTTTCGATTTGAATTCAATATATTTGCCATTTTTCTCACACAGCTCGCACTGAATTCAGAAAAAAAAAACATTAATTCCGTCTTATAATTATTGGATGGCGATCTCTGATCTTGTAATGAAATCTGTAATTAAAGGCAAGTTCACATATTATTATTGCAAGTTTACTGCAAATAAGTAAGGACCGTGATTAATTCACTCATGCCTCATTCTAAAGCCGTGGCGCCCGAAGCAGACTTCCCCGTTTGTCCCGATCTTCGAAAGGCTTTGAATTCCAAAAGAAAGAAGAAACAAGTAATTTTTTCATCACTCATCTTGGAATTACAGTAATTTAAATGGGAATGTGACTAAGTAATTTTGTAACTGTGCCCAAACAAAAAGTGCTTAATCAAAATTATGGAATTTGTAGTCTCCAAATTACTCTACATTTCAAGAAATTATTTTTTTATCAAATTGAATTAAAGCATAATAAGAGTGATTTTTTATAATATTTTTCGTAATGAAAGAAAGTTTCCTGTAAACTAAAAAATTGCACTTCCTGGAATAATTACTCATATACGTACTGTAAGACTCAAAATAATTTCTTTAGCCGTGATTTATTGAGCCCAATAAGAAAATTTCCTGAATTTCCTACTTTAAATGTCTGTAATTTTGCTAGTTGTGGCAAAGAAATATCCTACGATTTTAAATAAAAACGTATTTCCCCAACTCAAAATCAATTGCACCACCTTAAGCGGTAGTGTTAAAATAAAGTATTAACTATCTCCTAGTGCAATATTATGTAATTTTCTTTCTTATTAGTTAAAATTTAAACGTTAAATTTTTATTACTAATCCAATAAACACATTATATTATTTGCATGGGTTCGTATCAATTAAATTTCAATATTTGTAAATTTACACGAATTCCTCTTGCTATTTTTATTTAAAGAAGTTAATTAATTTTTACTGCTGAAAATTTATAGTAAATAAAAGTAGATTACCTCCAATTTGGAGCAAATCTATGGCAGTTCTTGGATCAAAAAGTGTTGTGTAGGTTCACAGTTTAATTTGTACTACAGCTTCATATAGATTCCTCCTGCTGAACTGGTACTGACTAAAATGTAAGGTCATTAAGACACACAAGCATTCTTGAAACAGTTATAAATATCGCAATCCTACGACCACATCTAGTATTATATTTCGCGATACCCAATACAACATTAGTAAACTCAAATTACCAGTTCAAATTACTAATCTCAATGAAAAACATAAATTTGTATAATATTGATACAAATCTACAAGATTCAACAATACAATTTTCACTTAGATGCTAACCTCGTGCATAAAATAGATTAAAGGGTTGTTTTGGTCATCCATATGTTTAGATCAAAATGATAACATTATTTCATTATTTGTTTCATCTCATATGTTTACAGGAAATAAAACCCTGTGTGATAATCACTCTTTCTCATGGATACGATAATGACATTTATAAATTATTACTTGTGCGAGTTAAATTGTACATAAAAAGAACAGAAATTTGCTATTATATATTAGTAAGAAACAGGGTATTGTATACTAAAATATTTTACTCAAAATGTACTCAATTATTCAGAGTTATCTTCGACTACCGGTTTATCTTATAATCGAGGAAGTTGCTAAATTAAAGCTACTGAAAAGAATGAATTTTGGTTATGAGAACCGTGAAATAATATTTTAGAGGCTCGATTAAGAAGGACCACTTCACACTAGGCAGTGAAGACGCCGAACACACTGATTTTAATAAGAGTTCACCAGGTTACACATAATGAGTTTATGAACAGTGCGTATTCAAATAAAGTGCAGAAAATAAACAGTTACCTTTGTTTTCATGAGAGGTACCTAACCGTAGTCTGCTGTTGTTGAGGGCCAGGTTGTAATCAGTAAGTGTGGAAATAGGCTGTTGTCTTGTAGGCAGGCGTGAAGACGGAAGATGTCATTCACGGATTCACTCACGCACAATACGACCGCAAACGAATAGTTTATAACACTGTGGCCAGTCCTGTAGAGCACGGTAGACGCGGGTGTCCGGGAGCAGAGACGTTCTGGTAGAGATTGCCAATCCAGAGCACTGACTTTAATGTTAATGTAAATGTACAACAAATAGAGATAAACTAATATTTAAATGAGAGAGTAACACATGGGGGAGAGAGTAAGTATGGTAAGCAGTGGCTAGAGAGTACATAAGTGCCCCAGGCCGGGACCGAGAGTATAACGAGCAAGCGTGCCGTCGCTTGCAAGGTAGGCAATTGATAAGTCAACCGTTGTGATTGGTTGGTGAGTTTACAGTAAACAGCTGATTCGGGAAACAATGGTTCATTGGTCTGTCACTGTACGTGAATATTTTAATCCAGTAAGGAATGGTATTGTAGGCACTAGGCCGCAGAAAGAGATATATAATTAATGTAGTATATACAGTTTAGTAAATAAAGGTAAATATAGAGTATAAGTTGCACAAAAAATATATACATAATTATTATTCAATAAAAGTAGCCTTTTCATATTAGGCAATAAAAAACAAGTTATTTAATGCAATAAATACTTAACAGCTACATAGTACTTTTCTTTAATTAAGATTCGTAGTGGGAAAATCCATTTCATAGCCATATACTTTACTACTGGGGAACAGAAAAAGGGATAAAATGACTTAGTTTTGTAAGTTTATTCATTCGAGCTACTAAAAAACCTGTCACACTAGAAAATTTTGCAAATTATATTATGATATATTTTCGTTAGTAAATTAAAATTTTAACTACTTGCTATACATTACCGATTCACAGGAATCATAACACACGAGTACATCTTGTACATCACTGCTAGCACAGTATCTTGAAAACATGCTCATACAAAAACAGCGATTTTTTTTATTGGGGACTGGTCATTTATCACTGGTATATTTTGAGTGCAAACCTGTTGTGCTAATTTCTGTTCAAATAATTAGTGTGTGTCTTATTTTATTACAAATTTATGTCTTATAGATAGTCTGTACAGAATCGATTCTTTATACAGACTAGAGTTATACGTGTCACGTTTTGGAGTCATTTGTTTATATTTGCCTAGATTGCAGTTATTTGTTACGCTAGTTATTCGTTGGAAGAAGAGATCAAAACTTTTTCAAGGAACATTTTTTACAAATTTGAAAGTCAATTACATAATAATATAGCCTTTAGTAGAACCTTATGACATTTAAACACGTAACATATGTTTAAATAGTATTACTTATAGTAACATATGGTTTTACATGTTACTCTATAAATAATCATTGTTTATCTCTACAGAAAATTATTTATAATTTCTTTTTGTTTAATAGAATCTATATTTAGGTTATTACCACTTCTTTAATTCTTCATATTAATTTATTAGACAGACATTTTGAACTGGATACACTGTTAATACAACACAAAATCAAGTGAGGTTAGTGCAAGGTGTTGGAGTAAGGACATTAGCTCTTTTTATATTTTTAAGTGCCGTTAAAAACTATAGCTCAAAAGTTACGTGTATACTGCAAGAAGTATTCTGTTGCACCTAAGCAGTAATCCTGAGGTAACGTACAAATATCAATCACTTCAGAAACTTTGCTCAACTGACAGTTAGCACTTCTTCCTTAGTTCAAATATATAGTCAAATAATTTATACCAGTTCTACTCGTTATCAGTCAGTCAAGGTGGAAGGTCGCATCGATATGAGCTCCGTACAATTGTAGATCGTATGTGTGCCTGCCTGCCCAGTGCCTGTTATAACCAGTAAGCATGTACTGCTCGCATTAACAACGTTAGTAATTTGTGTTTAATATTTTATTTATCAAATTGTGTCTTGTGAACAATGGTGTGTACTAAGTGCAGCAAGGAATTCTCCAATCCCACGGAAATAACTAAATGTGTGGAGTGCAAGGCTGAATACCATACTGGGTGTTGCCGCATACGTACTGCCACAAAACTGAAAGCTCTGGTCACAAGTGGTGCAGGTTGGAAATGTGACGACTGCCACCAGGATTTGACATCCATTGGAAGCAAGTCTGACACAGAAGATTTCTCCATGCTCAACATTCTTAAATCAATACAGAGGCAGATGAAGCAGGACAGTGAACAGTTTAAGCTAAGTTTTACTTCCCTAAATCAGAGCATGAGCAAAGTGGAAAGTTCTCTCGCTGCAGTGGTGGTGAGATTAACTGTCTTAGAGGACGAGAACAATAAGTTTAGAGAAGAGTGCGAGGAACTGAAGATAAAGAACGCTGCCCTCGTCCGTAGAGTGAACGAACTCGAAGATTCTGTAATCGAGCAGGAACAATATTCAAGAGTGGCGAATCTTGAAATACGTGGTGTCCCGCAAACGGAAAAAGAGGACGTGTACGCAGTTTTGGAATCAGTAGCGAAAGCTCTAAAGGTAACATTTGATGAACGTGACATTTCCATCGCTCATCGCTTCCCGGCACCCAGAAATCGCCGCTTCCATCCAGCCATCGTGGTCCAGTTCGCCCGGCGCTCCGTGAGGGGAGAGTGGCTCGCTGCAGCTAAGAAGACACGTTTCCAGATGACGGATCTTCATGAAACCTTCAGCCCAGGACCTGTGTTCGTGAACGAGCACCTAACCCTACACACCAAGGACCTGTTTGTGGCGCTGCAAGACTAAGGTGAAGGACGGTTCCTTAGCTTACGCATGGTGTAAGGATGGCAAAGTGTTTGTACGACACACCGAGGAATCTCGCGCCATCCGAGTCTACCGCAGCGTCGAGGAGATAGATCGTGAGCAGAGCCCAGGACACGGCAAGTAAACACTGGATAAACTATGTGAGTCAATCTACAGTTCGTTTGTGTTACTTTTTACTGTAATACAATTTTAAATTTGATTATTTAACATACAAACAATTTCAATATAACTATTACATAAATATTAATAACTATTTTCGTTCAAGAATTTAAATTTTATTTTTATAATTCCACAGATCTATTGTTGTATTATTATTTATGAGTGCCATACTATGTAATTTTTATAGGAATAATAACATGCGCACGCTTTACTTCACCAAACCATTAACAAACTTTTAATGTAGTTGTTTTAAAAAATAATTGTAAAATGTTGTAGATTACGTTTGTTAAATTAAATAATTTAATTTAATTTATTATGAACGACTCTTAGCTAAACAATCATTTCTCAGATGTTTTCTTTCTTTTGTTCTAACATTATATCATATTTATCTCTTCCATACATTAAAGAAGAGTACGTTTTAGTGATATATAAGCTATAATTGTAAATCAAATTCTGATTAATTTTAGGTATTGAATCATTGGCATATATAAGTGTTATGTTTTAAGCTAGTATAAAGTTATCAGAAATAACAAACTTTGTTTCTTTAGCATATATTCGGAGCGACGTTAAATAATAAATTATTTTAATTTAACTTGTACCATTTTTTTACATAACGTTTATAAAGTTTTAATTGGCAATGTAAGAATATAATTTATAAAAATTCAAATTGTAATCCTTTGGGTAGTTAAATATTCGACCAACTAGGTTGTACCAATGAAAGCAATGATAAGGTGCATTTAGTTATTAAAGTTTTAAACTTTCGATCTATAAAATAGTCAGTTATTCTTACGAACACATTATTACTGCAATATTATAATTTGTACTGGGCGGGCAAGCAGCCAGTAAATAAAATGCTTTTTGAAATTGATGAAGGCTTTTATGCGAATCACTGCTTAGAAATAAATAGCTTGGAAGAATATAAAGAATCTATAGTTTTCTTTAAATAGCGAATTAGACCATATCAATTTATTCCATACTAATATTAGGAGCATTACAAAAAATATAGACGAGTTGCTTGTTTACTTGAATTCTATGGTGGAATGTTTAGATATAATTGTTCTGACCGAGTGTTGGCTGAGGGCGGGTGAGGGTGAGTTGAACATTGACGGATTTGACCTTGTACGCACTGATAAGACTAGGAACCAGAATGACGGCGTGGTTATCTTGGTTAACAAGCGGTTATCCGTAACTGCAACACAAACCACATTGGGGGACGTATACGGAATTTCACTAGACTTTACTCAATCAAAGAAACATTTTAACGTACTAGCTTTTTACAGAACATTTGATAGTAATATAAATAATTTTATTGACGCTCTAGACAATTATTACAATAACATGGAACGAAGGAAAAGGTGCATTTTTCTGGGAGACGCCAACATAGGCTTGCTTACATGTAATGACGACATTACAAACAGATACTTAAACTGTCTTAACGGTTACGGACTTGTACAGTGTGTGGACAAACCCACACGTGTGAAGGAACATAGCATTACTTGCATCGACCACATCTTTGTGAGTTACGACGACATGAGTAGGGTCCGTTCAGCCGTGTTACAGACTACAGTCACAGACCACTACAGTACAGGACTCAATCAATCAATCAATCAATCAATCATTTTTTATTGCAATAGACATGTATAACATGTATAGCAAACGTCACTATAATAACTAAAATTTTGTCCACTCTCCCCACATCAAGATCACACTCATACATACAAATCCGCATTCACTCATCGCACTTCCATTCGCCAATTTCCCCACCCTCCTCAGCCAAAGTCAATCTCCCTGTTGGGTGGTCTCCCAGTTAAATGCCAAAAACTCGGCCACATTGTAAAAATGCTTGTGACCACTAAAAAGCTTTTCAACCGAGTTTTGACCGCCTGGGGCGATGGTGCATTTTTGATCACATTGGGCAGCTTGTTGATGAAATGCACACCTGCTTGTGAGGGCAGGTGTTCATAAACCCCCGTTCTGTGTTGTCCAGTTCGGTAGTTTTCCCTGCCTCTAGTCTCATACGAATGAATGTCTCGGCCAGTTGTTAAGGCACACTTAGACCATACAAAACAGCGTCGTTTCGCAAATGTAGAGACTAGGCAGAGTCAATAGCTGCAAATTTTTGAAGGTTTCTCGGCAGGACTCTCGAAAATTCAAATGAGCGATTATCCGAACCGCTTTTTTTTGCAGTTTTGAACACTCTCATCAACTGGTTGTTTGCACTGGCACCCCACAATACTACTCCGTAGGTAAGGTGGGGGTATATCAAACCATAATATGCCGTCATCAAGACCTGAGTAGGGCAATATTTGGCTAAAGACCTCAAGACATAAATGCCTGAGGACAATTCTTTTGCAAACATGGTCGATATGAACAGTTCCATGTCAATCCCCCGATCGAGGTGTATTCCAAGGAATTTGACAGATACTGTAGCAAACCTTCTTTCCAGAATGGAATCTGCCATACATGATGGCAGGGTCCACAAACTCTGAGGTCTAACAGATCGAAGAGAAATAGTATTCATGGCGTTAGGATTATTTGTGTGTGTTGTTGATATAGAGAATTGAACGGCTGTGTGAAAGTAACTGAACATCAGTTGTTGATATCACACAAAAGGATCGTTCTTTCTAGCTATCAACAAAGATTTTGGTCCTTTTTTCACTGAAAGAACAGAAGAGTCGTCTGTCAATCAGCATAACTGCACAATTTTTTCCATGTAGTAAGTGTTAATGACCCCAATGTCATTGGACATAAATGAGGAAAACAAGATTGGGCTGAGGGAGGAATTGATCCCTGAGGGACTCCATAGTTTCCAGGCTGAATTGGTTGGGAATTGTTGGTCTGAAATTTGGACAACTTGAGTTTTCGCTGTAGCTATCAGTAACAATCGATCTGAGCCACGAAGAGTGGGGCACGCCCTCGCGATGCCCCGTAGAATTCCAGTCCTCCTCGAGCAGCGTTTTGTGGTCAAACACAGCATCCAGGAAAGAGTCGAAATGCCTTAGAGGAACTACGTCGAGGACATCACTACAAACCGAGGGTGGACCTTACGATGCTTCTTATCAAATCCCTCTACAACCAAATCGACCAGACTTGCTATCCCCCGCGTCTACTGTCGATTTAACCCTTTCCTGAATACCCGAATTGGTCTTCTTGAAAGTAGGTTGTGGCAGATATTCAAATTACATGTAGCATTCTTGGACAAAAAAAAATCTTTTTCAAACATTTTGCTCATTTACTCGGCAAAATTGAGACAGGCCGGTAAATTGTTTGTGGTGAAACTGGGACGTCGTCCTTTTTGAAAATTGGATTTACTTTCGCGAGTTTAAAGGAGTGATGGGAAAAAACTCCCTTTGGTCAAAAGACAAGTTAATTAAGAAGAGGTTTAAGAGGGGGTCTCAAAATTTGTGCCTTAGTATTAGAGCATATTTTAAAGAGGACCGCATTGAATATCAAAATTGGAATCTATTTGAACTATTTATGGCTGGGAGCTGCTTGAACTAATTCGTTCTCGAGCTCTTTCTTCGAACGGACAGGCGCTAAACCCATCTTGAGGATACCGGACTCTGCCTACGCGTAGGGTTCACAGCATCGGGGCTGTAAATGGTTCTTGGACTTCAGCTCCACAGATGCAAACAGACGCGAAAAATCTAGTTTAAAACTCATTTGCCACCCTCCTTTGCGATCATCCACAAGCTTATCCCCAATTTATAAGCGCGCTTTTAATCTTTTTATTATGAGGGTTTTCTTTATTGTTTAATTGATGGCCCCCCAAACCAGTTTTAGAAAACATTTTTTGATGACGATAATGGATTTAGAGACATCATAGGTCTTTCGCTGGCAAGGCATCACTCACTTTTCCTTGATAGGTTGTCTTATATTTTTTGGAAAAAAACACTTAAATTCTGTCGTTTCGGGTTGAGTTTTTATTGATTATCTCCGAAAAAAATCTAAGTTATTTCATCTTGAGAACCAATATGGCCTCTAGTGAATCCATTTTGGATTTTGTCCTTGTGGGACAAAACTCTTTAATGTTTATTGTATGGACAGCAAAAAATTCAGATGGGACAGAGAAGGAACCTTCGTTTAAAAATTTTAAAACTGCTGTTCTAACGGATTGCGTTGAATTTAGAAAATTCCACCTTTTCCCCTTTTTGAGAGGGTTTGCATTGAGAAGAACAATATTTTCAGGCCTTATGATTGTCTCCATTACTGTTTTGCATAATTTTTGGGCTCCCTTTCGAGTTCCTCATTTCCACCAGATTAAAGCCTCTATGGGGAGAGCGCGTAGATGGTCCGAGATTGCTGTGGTTAACCACGGACAACTACGACGCCTCGGAAGAGATTGGAGATGACGTTAATTCTATGGCTGTGCTGAGTTGATTGCAGTTACTAACTCTCGTTGAGGGAGTCCTGGATCAACAAACTCCTAAGCCGAAAGACCATCAACAAAAATATTTATTCAAATTTTTTTTGTGGTTTGGATGATTGTTGTCCATTGCGTTAATGTTGAACGTTCCCCCCACCAGGACGAATTCCTTGAGTTTGTGCGTCAGGTCCCCTTCGGGTGAGCAGAGACTCTAATTTTGAAAAAAAGACTTCTTCGTTTCCACTAGGACGGGAGACCTGTATATTCCAATGTATTGGAAAATAAAAAAAAAATTTTGGAGTTATGTGAATTGTGAAATTTTGTGACACCCGACATGCTCTCGAAAATCCTCGGTCAACTGTTTTTCCCTGAATTGAAAATGTGTGAAAATGAAAAGTGTTCTTCAGGAAAAAATAGCAACGCCACCTGTCCATTTGGAGTGGTCTGTCGACAGTAACAACATTTTGCCAATTTTGTAATTTTGGAATTTTGGCAGAGATGATGTGGAATGTTTTGTTATGTTTTAAAAGGCCGTTTTCGCGGAATAAATAAACCAAAACATCCTGTTTTGTCGGACATTCCACACATTCAATTGAATTTTTCGATCAAGTTTATGTTGGTTATGCTGACTTGGCAATTTTGGCTGAAGCCAATACGTATTTTTTGACCGCAACAAGTCACTTCACTCCCGACTGCTGCAGGTGGGGCCCCTAAAAAAACATGTACCATGAGGCGACGCCACCTTTCCTCCGCCATAATGGATTCCCCGCCGACAGCCAGCCTCCGCGGTAGGTGACACGTATCCTGAAGCAGCCGCCCGTCCGTAACAGACTCCCTCCCGACAACCGCCCCGGTGGCAGAGGCGCCCGGCTGAGAGGACGTGGCCATCGCAGCAGACAGAAGTCCCCCAGGAGGAAGCCCTCCTTGGGTCACACAACGGCGGCGACCCCCGGTCGTCCCCACGACGGCTAAGGGTCCCGGTGCCCTCATCCGGTGTTCGGACGGGGGCAGTGGGCCGCGGGCTAGTTGAGGCCTTCGACGAAGTCAATGGAGGCCAGGTGATCCGCCATTGAGTGCCTGGCCAGGCAGTCGCTTCCCCTCCCACCCCCCCCACCCTCACGTCGCACGAAAGATGGTTGAGGCCGTGTGCGGTGAAGAACTGCCGACCGATAGCGGCTGATATCGAACCATACTCCACTCCCTCCCCTCCGGAACACAGGAGCTCGCTGATGTAAGGTCGTTTGGCTGAGTCTTTGATGTTACTCTTTCTGTATGGGGCTGTCAGGGGGCAGGGTCCTGTACCTTGGAAAACAAGGGTTTTGTAATTAAGTACCTTGGACGGTCAAATCCTACTAGGTTTTAATATACCCTCGTTCTAAGGGTTGCCGAAGATTATATTCTGCCTCCCAGCCCGCCAACATTCATTATTCCCGGAGACCAAGACGAAACAGTTTTCCCTGGAGGAGGGGCCGGGGTACCTGGGGTGGTAGTTGAGGAGGCCGGCGCCCGGGCTTGCCAGAATGCCATTCACATCCGTGTCAACCCCGTCCACCATCCGCCCCCCTCGATCCTATCGATCGACCAGGCAAGATGTCGGGGGCATGAAAACTGTCGCCCACGATTGGACCACCGGTCCCTGAAGGGGTAAGTTATACTTCTAATTTTTTTCGCATCCAATTTTCTATTTTAGTTTTTATGTCGTTGTTTAAAGAATAATGTTGTTTTTCCTTCTTTTTTTTATTTTTGTGTTGGCTTATTGCTTTCATTTTATTTTTCTATTCTTGTCTTTTTTCTGTTCACTTATCGTGAAAGTCATCGGGTTTAAATCCTGAAGATGAGATAGTATTTCATACTTGTATGTTTGCTTATGTGGGATGGAAACTTGGTATGTTTGAGTATATGTACAATTCGGTTATTCTCTATAAGCGATAATTTTTCCTGTTTTTTAATACTTTTATTTCCCTCTATCCAGGGTCTTAATAGTATGTTTAGCATATTTTGCACTTCTTTTCTTTGAAGAAATTTTTTGAAGCACCTACTCTCACCAAAGCGATAATTAATCTTGGGTGGGAGGTCCAGTGACAATACTGGTCACTAGATTGGATTGTGGTGACTGAAGAGGGAGTGCACGTTTACCCCGCCGAACTGCCGGCAACAAGATAACCATGATCCGTGAACTCGAGAAGCCTTTGATCCGAATTCAATCGAAATATGGTCAAGGATGGACCTTCATCTGTTTGTTGGAATGTCATGAAATTTTTTTTTTTTTATTTAGTGGGGGGGTTGAGGGCTATGGTTATCTGTGAGGAGCTGCGACGGATCTGGAGCTGGGTAGTGCAGGCAGGTCCGGGTGTTTGAGTATCGGTCCGAAGGAACAGCAGTAGGTGTGGTAGGTGCGGATGGTGTGGAAAGCAGGCCTGGCGCGGGTGCTGCTTAGGTGGCGTGCGAGGTCGCGGGCGACGCGACAGCTCGTACGGCAGCGGCGGACAGGAGCGACTCGGCATAGTGACCGTGGTTGTTCCGCCAGTTGTGGAGTCTCCTGTTACACACAGTCACCACCGTCTGAGACACATCCGTTTAAAAAAAATAATAATATGACGCACCACAGCTCCTTCCCAGACATCTCCAAGACGTCTTCACACGCTTTTTAAAAAAAAACTCTGATGATGGTCTGTATTGTATGTCATTAAATAAGTAATACATGGTTTAAACCTGTCCTCGTTTTCTCCTCAATTTAATTAACAAACATTTCTGTTTTTTTTTTAAAATTAAATAATGGTAAAAAAATTAAATAACACGTAATAAAATCTGTGAACCAATTAACAGTTTACACAACACATTTTAAAAACAATTAAAAAAACAATAACACTGAGAATAGATTAAGAATAATTTAATTTCACAACTATGTAGCAAATTAACAAAAAGATAAAATCCAGGTACCGGGAATCCGCAATCCAACCGAACTCAGAGTTATCAGTCCCACAACGCTATCAATTCAGCCACTGGGGATGCTGATAAGAATGATGATGGTAAAGAATGATAAAGGCGCGGCGCTCCGGTAGTACTGATAAAAAACGTGAATCGTATTTGCTGTAGGCAGGTAACTAAACCTTGTTTAGTTTATAAAGGTTAGGTTTATAGCCAGCAATTACTATACTTCACTTTGATAATCAGCCTATTGAGTCCAATATCATCAAATAACACTGCCACTAGATAAGTTCCTTTGCGTTTATATGAATTAAACCTGTCCACTTATCTGTGAAACCACCTAAAACTTAACTAATACTACGGAGCGTTTCTACTATGCGTGTTTACAGTCTGAACTTCCGGTTACTTGGCCCCGGAAACTCAACATAACAACAAACACTTCAAAGCACGGCTGTCAGTAGGTCTACTGATACTCCACTAGCACCCTGTCACGTATCATTTTGGACCAACAACCATTAGCGCACTAACATGCTCTCTCAACTACTCAAACTGGGAAACAGACGTCCCTGGACAGTTTTTGATGTCAATGAGGTGGCTCTACGAATGTTTTATGCTAATTATAAATAATATCAATTTCACAAGCAAAAAAAAAGAAATAAACAACCTATAACAAAACGGGACCAACCCGAAAGAAAAAAGTTAAGCCCGCTGGATTTCTACTGATTTAATAAACCTAGATTGATACGTAAAACGGGATAAAATGAGGCAAAATTTTGAAAAAGGCAACCATTTAACCGTGAATTGAAAAAAACAATACATTGATCTTAGACAACACTTAACCAAACTGTTGTAAAATTTGCAAGGCGAGATGAGTATATAACAAAAATTAAATGAGACAAAAAAGGGATCCAAAATTATTATTGAGGGTATTATAAATCCACCCCCCCCCCCCCCCACCCCCCCCCCCCCCCACCCCCCCCCCCCCCCACCCCCCCCCCCCCCCACCCCCCCCCCCCCCCACCCCCCCCCCCCCCCAAGATCCGGAATTTTAGAATTTACTTCCCATTCGCAATTATGTAGACTCACAACCCGGGCGTCGGCGCGTCTTGGCACGAGACATTTGAAGCTGTAGTCTAAGAACGGGTTATTTCTAGTCGGTAATTATTAGAAGAGGAGTAGCAAGTTATGAAAGGGGTAGCCATTCTACTCAAATAATTACGTGAGCTCGCGGACATAGTCGCGCGAGGTGAAACGGTCACGTAGTTGGGGGCTGCTACGAAGGGGTTACAATACAATATTCCTACGCTCGTGCCAATTAGGTAGTTAGTCCGTCGATAATTTAGTTCCAGGAACATTCTCGGATAAAAATAATATTTTAAAGTTGTTCTGGCTAACTAGGTTGTGGAAATGGTTGCATTATATAAAATGGAACTAACTAACGGTACAACATCTACATTGGCTGTATAGATGTGTTCCCTTATAAGAGTTTAAAAGGGGCTTTAAAAAATGCCACAAAAAAGGGATTTGTTGCTTATTGAAGAGTACCACTCACGACAATAGGAAGCTCGTTCGGCACGCTCCCGTCCCAGGAGCTGGTCTTTTTTCCTTTCGCTCAGAATCTCCTCCTAATTATTAAATAATTGATAATTACTTTCTGTAAAATTTAGGAGTTTTTAAATTAAATATTATTAGGGAGCTGATCATTTACCTTTAGCAATAATTCTACTTTATGAATAATATCTCAATTTTACCCTCTGTTTATAATTTAAGTTTTTTTGTCACAAATATATATTAGGTAACACACATTTATACTAGTACAGAAAATAAGTTTCATAAATTGCAAAAAGCACTCATACACCATATAAACGGTATCCTATAAACTTTACTACATCTCGCAATATACCATACTAGTTTGTTTCTAGTTAACTGGATTTTCCAAACGGTTGGCATTTTGGAGCTGGACACCAGAGGAGGCATATTAGATTGTTTTTCCGCAACTGTTGTGGATTGGATTATAGTAAATCCACAAATTACAAATTCTCGTGTTGCAGTTTACTAATTGCCGGTCCATTAACAAATCATTTCAGTTTTTTATAAAAATTTAATTTTATTTATGTCGCGTTACGTAAAAAGCTTAAAATCCATGGTAGGACTAATTATTCAAGCGTGAAAACGGCACAATTTAGTTGTGATTTATATTTGGCATGATACGTCCCTTAAGCCAATGAAAAAGCCCTTATTTGCTTTTATTTGGTTACATTAAACTAGTATGATTCAATTGCACAATTAATTATTATTCAATTAATTGTACTTTAATATTTGTTTTTTTATAAAATATACAAACAAAGTATTGACTGTACATGTTGACATGTTTACTCAAGTTGTACATTTTTCGAATTCTCAATTAATTACATATATGGACGTTATAATTTAGTTTTAAAGGAATGCCAACTGCTGTAAATATGGTCGGAACAATATATTTGCGAGGGTCGTTTAATGACTCTTAAAACAGAACATTATAGCAGATGTAGATTTGATCAAACGTACACAATTTGATGTTTTAAAAAATTAATCTAAATTAAAATTATCGATATTACATTGCAGTATGCCCCTCACTGAGGCTATGAAAGTACTAATCTGTCGATCATCAGTAGTTATGAACAGAATGACAGTGTTTTACTTATCCTGTTAAGTTCGCAATACAAACTTTTAAACCACCAGGAATTTCCACTGTTGAAAATCTCTAAATTGTGGTAAATTTAGAGTTCAATGAATGCAAGTCCTAACTCATTTGAATTTAACAGGCCGTGAACGAAGCTTTACGATCGGCAGGGCCCACCCAAAGCAAAGTGAAATCGGCAGACGATTCTTTCATAGGGCCCGGACATCGAGATCCGTTAAAATATATCATTTTAATAGCACCTCTTCGTTCTCGGAATGTTTTGTAGGCATACCGATGGAACATAAAGAGGAAGGATTTGTTTTACTTATTTTTAGGTTTAAATACAGGAGAACAAAATACCAAGATGTAATTTAAAGTTCCAAACAGATTTGGGAACAATCAATAATTTATTTGTCGAGATCAGATGATTTGGCAAACTGCTTTAAATAATGTGTCCGGTTGAAAGACATATTATTAGATAATAAATAGTTTACATTATTAAGATTCTAACTAATTTACATGTATAATTTTAATTTTTTTTATGGACTACTGAAAAACTGTTTTTTTTAGTATGCCTTGTAAACAGTTGAGGTTAGACAAGTATAACAATTGGTTAGTCTAGTGTCCTTAATAACAATGATCATTAAGTATCGAGTTGCACGTTAAAAAATATGCTCAAATTATTAAATATATAACATCTGTATTTTAAAATATCACAAGAAATTGTATGGTTGGTTAAAATTAAAACTACTTTTATTATTAGTTTTAATTTTATGGTTTTTAGTATTTGGCCCTACCTCAAAACTTATTGTAAACACTAAACATTAGTTGCATAAAATTTAAATGGTTCTGATATAAAAAGGGGCCGTAACTAATTTTGACAAGCCAGTGTGTTATGGAACAGAACGCATGTTTTATTGGTTTCTCTATTGTTACAAGGGAAGCCAAATCGGCTCCTTCACGGAGAGACAATTAGCAATAAGTCACGCTGATTACATTAAATCTGGCCCTTTTAATTAAAATATATTTAATATAGTATATATATATATATATATATATATATATATAGTATATATATATATAATATATTTGAAGATGTGATCAACGTAAGGGTTGCCAATGGGAGTACCATTGTTAGTTTTAGATGTAATATGCCTACACCAGTAAAAAGGTGACGCACCACAAGAGGACTCTTAATTTTCCCTTTCAGGCCTTGTGAATTTGAATGGATTCAAAATACAAGGTTTGATTTTTCGACTGATACAAAAAACACCAATAGTCTGTTGAGATCTTCTGACTCAATGGTGACTTTATTTTACTAGGTACATGTAGGGAACTAAAATGCCCTTTTCTTGTACGCCCAGATGCCATTTTAGTGGCTATGATCCTATATGGAAACAAGGTCGGTTATTTTCTGAAAAGTATGATTTTTTATCATTCTTAACAATCGCTTATCATGTTTAGTAAATATTGCAATCCTGTTATGGGTCTCAGAAAAATCCAATTTTTATCAAAATTGCATTTGATATTTTGTTGTAGCTAGAAAGTAGCTGTATACAATTCCATTTTTTAAAACTTATAGGTTCACTTGTTTTTTTTCAGAAACGAAGAGCGAATTTAACTATCTTCTAATTCTAAAGATGACACGTTAATTTTGTTTATTTTTTCCATTATTAATTGGTAGTCCACTTGCGGTATGTGTTTGGTATTAAAGGAAGATCCAGTTCTGTTGAAACCTGTCGATAAAATAGTAAGCACTGTGATCAGCCTGTCACTATGTCACGCCTAAGCTGTTTTTAAGAATGTCAACGACAGTAACTCAATAACGAGCGTGGGAGAGGCAACCAAGCCAGTTGCTGCACAGGAGTGACAGAGTAACAACCTCATCTCTCACAACCTACACTCTCTATTCGTGTTATATGATATTTCCAGTGGATAATATGTTAGTTGTTTTCCTAAGATCTTTATCGTCAATAACTCCATAACTAGCGTGGGAGAGGGCACCAAGCCAGTTGCTGCACAGGAGCGGGTAGAGTAACAATCTTTTTCTCTCAGAACCTACACTCTTTTCTAGTGTTATATGATATTTCCAGTGGATAATATGTTAGTTGTTTTCCTAAGATCTTTATCGTCAATAACTCCATAACTATCGTGGGAGAGGGCACCAAGCCAGTTGCTGCACAGGAGTGACAGAGTAACAACCTTTTCTCTCACAACCTACACTCTCTATTCGTGTTATATGATATTTCCAGTGGATAATATGTTAGTTGTTTTCCTAAGATCTTTATCGTCAATAACTCCATAACTAGCGAGGGAGAAGGGCACCAAGCCAGTTGCTGCACAGGAGTGACAGAGTAACAACCTCATCTCTCACAACCTACACTCTCTATTCTTGTTATATGATATTTCCAGTGGATAATATGTTAGTTGTTTTTCCTAAGATCTTTATCGTCAATAACTCCATAACTAGCGAGGGAGAGGGCACCAAGCCAGTTGCTGCACAGGAGTGACAGAGTAACAACCTCATCTCTCACAACCTACACTCTCTATTCGTGTTATATGATATTTCCAGTGGATAATATGTTAGTGGTTTTCCTAAGATCTTTATCGTCAATAACTCCATAACTAGCGAGGGAGAGGGCACCAAGCCAGTTACTGCACAGGAGTGACAGAGTAACAACCTCATCTCTCACAACCTACACTCTCTATTCGTGTTATATGATATTTCCAGTGGATAATATGTTAGTTGTTTTCCTAAGATCTTTATCGTCAATAACTCCATAACTAGCGTGGAGAGGGCACCAAGCCAGTTGCTGCACAGGAGTGACAGAGTAACAACCTCATCTCTCACAACCTACACTCTCTATTCTTGTTATATATGATATTTCCAGTGGATAATATGTTAGTTGTTGTTTTCCTAAGATCTTTATCGTCAATAACTCCATAACTAGCGAGGGAGAGGGCACCAAGCCAGTTGCTGCACAGGAGTGACAAGAGTAACAACCTCATCTCTCACAACCTACACTCTCTATTCGTGTTACATGATATTTCCTGTGGATAATATGTTAGTTGTTTTCCTAAGACCTTTATCGTCAATAACTCCATTAATATCGTGGGAGAGGGCACCAAGCCAGTTACTGCACAGGAGTGACAGAGTAACAAGCTCATCTCTCACAACCTACACTCTCTATTCTTGTTATATGATATTTCTAGTGGATAATACGTTAGTTGTTTTCCTAAGATCATTATCGTCAATAGCTCCATAACTAGCGTGGAAGAGGACACCAAGCCAGTTGCTGCACAGGAGCGGTAGAGTAACAATCTTTTCTCTGAGAACCTACACTCTTTTCTAGTGTTATATGATATTTCCAGTGGATAATATGTTAGTTGTTTTCCTAAGATCTTTATCGTCAATAACTCCATAACTAGCGAGGGAGAGGGCATCCAAGCCAGTTGCTGCACAGGAGTGACAGAGTAACAACCTCATCTCTCACAACCTACACTCTCTATTCGTGTTATATGATATTTCCAGTGGATAATATGTTAGTTGTTTTCCTAAGATCTTTATCGTCAATAACTCCATAACTAGCGAGGGAGAGGGCACCAAGCCAGTTGCTGCACAGGAGTGACAGAGTAACAACCTCATCTCTCACAACCTACACTCTCTATTCTTGTTATATGATATTTCTAGTGGATAATACGTTAGTTGTTTTCCTAAGATCATTATCGTCAATAACTCCATAACTAGCGTGGAAGAGGACACCAAGCCAGTTGCTGCACAGGAGCGGTAGAGTAACAATCTTTTCTCTCAGAACCTACACTCTTTTCTAGTGTTATATGATATTTCCAGTGGATAATATGTTAGTTGTTTTCCTAAGATCTTTATCGTCAATAACTCCATAACTATTGTGTGAGAGGTCACCAAGCCAGTTACTGCACAGGGGTGACAGAGTAACAACCTCATCTCTCACAACCTACACTCTCTATTCGTGTTATATGATATTTCCAGTGGATAATATGTTAGTTGTTTTCCTAAGATCTTTATCGTCAATAACTCCATAACTAGCGAGGGAGAGGGCACCAAGCCAGTTGCTGCACAGGAGTGACAAGAGTAACAACCTCATCTCTCACAACCTACACTCTCTATTCGTGTTACATGATATTTCCTGTGGATAATATGTTAGTTGGTTTCCTAAGATCTTTATCGTCAATAACTCCATTAATATCGTGGGAGAGGGCACCAAGCCAGTTACTGCACAGGAGTGACAGAGTAACAAGCTCATCTCTCACAACCTACACTCTCTATTCTTGTTATATGATATTTCCTAGTGGATAATACGTTAGTTGTTTTCCTAAGATCATTATCGTCAATAGCTCCATAACTATCGTGGAAGAGGACACCAAGCCAGTTGCTGCACAGGAGCGGTAGATTAACAATCTTTTCTCTGAGAACCTACACTCTTTTCTAGTGTTATATGATATTTCCAGTGGATAATATGTTAGTTGTTTTCCTAAGATCTTTATCGTCAATAACTCCATAACTAGCGAGGGAGAGGGCACCAAGCCAGTTACTGCACAGGAGTGACAGAGTAACAACCTCATCTCTCACAACCTACACTCTCTATTCTTGTTATATGATATTTCCAGTGGATAATATGTTAGTTGTTTTCCTAAGATCTTTATCGTCAATAACTCCATAACTAGCGAGGGAGAGGGCACCAAGCCAGTTGCTGCACAGGAGTGACAGAGTAACAACCTCATCTCTCACAACCTACACTCTCTATTCTTGTTATATGATATTTCTAGTGGATAATACGTTAGTTGTTTTCCTAAGATCATTATCGTCAATAACTCCATAACTAGTGTGGGAGAGGGCACCAAGCCAGTTTGCTGCACAGGAGTGACAGAGTAACAACCTCATCTCTCACAACCTACACTCTCTATTCGTGTTATATGATATTTCCAGTGGATAATATGTTAGTTGTTTTCCTATGATCTTTATCGTCAATAACTCCATAACTAGCGAGGGAGAGGGCACCAAGCCAGTTGCTGCACAGGAGTGACAGAGTAACAACCTCATCTCTCACAACCTACACTCTCTACTCTTGTTATATGTTATTTCCAGTGGATAATATGTTAGTTGTTTTCCTAAGATCTTTATCGTAAATAACTCCATAACTATCGTGGGAGAGGTCACCAAGCCAGTTACTGCACAGGAGTGACAGAGTAACAACCTCATCTCTCACAACCTACACTCTCTATTCGTGTTATATGATATTTCCAGTGGATAATATGTTAGTTGTTTTCCTAAGATCTTTATCGTCAATAACTCCATAACTAGCGTGGGAGAGGGCACCAAGCCAGTTGCTGCACAGGAGTGACAGAGTAACAACCTCATCTCTCACAACCTACACTCTCTATTCTTGTTATATGATATTTCTAGTCGATAATACGTTAGTTGTTTTCCTAAGATCACTATCGTCAATATCTCCATAACTAGCGTGGAAGAGGATACCAAGCCAGTTGCTGCACAGGCGCGGTAGAGTAACAATCTTTTCTCTCAGAACCTACACTCTTTTCTAGTGTTATATGATATATTTCCAGTGGATAATATGTTAGTTGTTTTCCTAAGATCTTTATCGTCAATAACTCCATAACTAGCGTGGGAGAGGGCACCAAGCCAGTTGCTGCACAGGAGTGACAGAGTAACAACCTCATCTCTCACAACCTACACTCTCTATTCTTGTTATATGATATTTCTAGTCGATAATACGTTAGTTGTTTTCCTAAGATCACTATCGTCAATATCTCCATAACTAGCGTGGAAGAGGATACCAAGCCAGTTGCTGCACAGGAGCGGTAGAGTAACAATCTTTTCTCTCAGAACCTACACTCTTTTCTAGTGTTATATGATATTTCCAGTGGATAATATGTTAGTTGTTTTCCTAAGATCTTTATCGTCAATAAGTCCATAATTATCGTGGGAGAGGACACCAAGCCAGTTGCTGCACAGGAGCGGTAGTGTAACAATCTTTCCTCTTACAACCTACACTCTGTTCTAGTGTTGTATGATGTTTTCGGTGGATAATACGCTGTGGTTAATTTTTTCCTGTAATTGTTTCCTGACAGTGAAGTATGACAGAGCTAGTAATATTCTCTACTAAATAATATTAATCATCATTATTTTATTCGTACAAATTATAATAAAATAAATTGAATTCACATATCCAAATCATTTCGTGACTTCAATATCGCAAGTTGCTGGTATACCGTAACCTACAGAGTAAAACTTTTCACATACTGAACGGTATATTAACTGACGTTAGAAACTGATTTATATTCACCAAATATTAGACATTTGCATAGTAAGTCGAATTAATTTTAACATAGTATTTATGTCAACGCGAGTAAATTTCAAATTATTACAACACATTTAAAAAATTTAGTATTAGTCTATAGATGATCGCAACAGACTAAAACGACGCAACAAAAAATTAAAATATATAAATTTTATAAATTATTGCTGTTATTGTTCTTGTCAGGTTTTCAATAGAATTACTGTCATATTTTCAGTATCTTGTATTTATGAAATGTAGCTATTTCTATATTGTATGGCACTTTATTTAATTCAAATAATATGGTGGAGATTAGGAAAACCCATACGAATGTTACTTGGTAATAATTAACAAAGGTACCACATGTCACATGACAGGCTTCGTTTAGATTGCATGAAAAAGTATGGCTAATTTTTATAACGCTAACCGTATTATTATGTGACATTATGACAATGACTTGTACAAACTTATTTATCATCCAAATTACTCACTACCATCATGGTTACCCATAAGATCAATGTGAAAATTCTCATTAACACTTCACCATTAAGTGATATGCAACACTTGTTTATTTATAAATGTAGCTTTTCGCAAAGAAGTAAAAAAAAAATGCGTTGCTATGTTAAATTGCTATCTTATTGTACTCATATGTTTAAATTGATGTTTTCTGTAATTTTATCGTAGCCTTGGTCATGGTTTACCACACATAAGACAATTATAATGTTTGCAAATACTCAGCCAAAATGCCAAGGAGTGACGTGAACCATCACTGAACTCAATGTTGTCTACATAAGAAATATAGCGTCATTAAAGTCTACAGGTCAATATAGGACATATATATTTTTCCATAGAAATTAATTCATGGAATTATTCACATTAATTGATAATGTGAATAAATTTATTTTTCCTTGGTTAGTAAAAGATCCAATGGTCATAGCATGAAGAAAATTCAATTAATTTATTATTTAAATTTCAAATCTTTAATTTAAGATAAATAATAGTTTAATATAAATATTCTTATTACTTATTATTATTACTTAATTTTTGCTGTGGCATTGCCCTACTCAAACTGTGGCAACAGCAAACAGTTGTAACGATATAATTCCTGATAAAACGACAGAACTAATTTGACATCAGTTGTACGATTGACGTTTACTGGCTTGCCTTTGTTACATTGAAGCCATTCACTCCCTTTGGAGTCTACAACTAGTAATACCTCACGCTGATTACAAACTGTGGTCTTTTTAATTAAACTCATCTGTTTTCCTGTCAATGCTTGGTCATTTCCGTGTCTGATGATTTGTTTGGTAGAAACAGTATTCGTGCTTTGTCTGTACTTGTACTATAGTTAAAATAGTTGGTATCCAGTAAATGTTTTATAACTATACTGTTTTTTATTGATTTACTTTTTAAATTTTCAACAGAAGCCATTTTTTAATATTAAAAAGAATTTTCTTGAATTATTTAATTCAATTACTTTTTTATTTTCCTCTTAACTATTCGAATTTATGTATCAAATTTGGTTTCTTTGGCTTAACTAGTTTTAAAGATAGTATTTCTTTGTAAAAGGTACAAAAACATTTCTTGATCTAAGTTTATAAGGAATTTTTTGTTTGAAGTTATGAATACCATCACGCATAGTAGTTAGAGACACCAATTTGTGAACAACATGAATATTTTTTCTATTGTTTTGTATATATTTAAATAAGTATATACATTAGCAAGTATATTCTGCAATACAACTGACACTGTCTCAGACTTCCAGACACTGCAATAAAAGCAAGGTGAACTGGAGCCAAACTCAAAATGCAATTGAAACAACCCTTCCTACCATAGCTTCGTTATGTGTAGAAAACTCGGTGCTCCACCGTGCGTAGAGATCGTGTCTATCACATCTTAATGCACCCAGTTGGGTTCCTGATGAGACAATGAGACTACCACTTCACCTATCTATAGTGGCTCTGATAGAAATGGAATAACTTCTAGTTCTGCAGCTTCTGAAAATCGACAATGAAATATTTTACGAGGTAATGATATATAAAGAAGTGATAAGAGTCAGACAATTGAGGATGTGTCAGTGTACCGTGGAAAGTTTAGACGTTCTACGCCTACTCCAGCGAAATGGTGTCGCTCCTTCAGGGGGGGGGGGCTTTAGATTCTTCACCTAAATATAACATTCTGAGCCATGTTGGTGATTAAGGTTCAGTTTTACAGCACGGTAGGATATTAAAAAAAATATAGGCACCTTTCCATTAAAATCATCGGTAAGTTGTTTGGTTTATGTTTCCATGTTGTTAAAGCTTCTCAAAAAACCCCTTTTCATGGTACGTTGTAAAATTGATGAGGTCTAAATAATTTCAAAACCGTATCAATAAGATGCATAACAAAGTTTAAGAATGCCAGAGTAATACTCACACACTCATTATCTTTAAACCTAACATAAACGTTTGTAGAAATTAACGCCATAGAAAGCACTTGATATTTTGTTAGTAGTTTTAAAGCAGCTGTATGTAATTTCAGTTAAAGCTAATAGTTTCCTGTGTTCGCTTTTTCTAAAATGAAGAGCTAATCCACTTTCATATATATTATTGAGGTCAAACTTAGACATGGATTTTATTACTTTTCAGTTTTGGTAAAGACTTGCGATATGTGTTCATTTTTAAAGAAAGACACATTCCTGTTATAAGCTGTTGAGAATATTCAATATTGGCTGTGATCATTCAGACATTACGTCATGCCTGAGTTGTTTTCCTAAGAACGTCGGTGACAGTAACTCAATAACTAGCCTGAGAGTGGCAACTAACCCAGTTACTACAAAGTGAACGGCAGAGTAACAATCTCTTCACCCACAACCTACACTCTGTTGTCTAGTGTCGTATAATGTTATCTGTGAGTAATATGTTGGCCCAAGTTTTTTTCTAGGAAACTTAGCGAGGAAAAATCAATAAATCATTACCGGAGAGGTAATTTGTAGGTTTAAGTTGTTTTCCATACATACTGTAAACTTAAAATATAATATAATCTTAAAAATACGTACTATTAAAGTCGGTCCTACCTTACTGGCTGGAACATGCATTATTGATAACGTTTTTGATAATACTGAAATGAAATATTAGGTTAATTCTAATAAAGTGGTGGAAGCTATGACAAAACGTATGCATATTATTTGTGTAGTCACGATTAAGGAATATTACAATTGTATCAAATACAAAAGTGATTAAAATCTAAGACACATTATGCTTTGAAAAAAGGTTTATGTTTAGTTATTCCAGCGTACTTAAGTTACATTAGTTAAAGTACAAACGTGTGTAGTTACATTTTGTTAATATCATACCTGTAGATATCAAAACCTGTAAGTGACATTCAAAGGCAAGTTTAGTGGTAGCAATAATAGAAAGCTACATAAAACTTTAACTCGCTTGAATGTATTGATCCCTTACTAGTACTAAATCTGTACTTTATTTTCTATCTTAATTATTCTGGAGTTGTATTGGGTACCGCTAATTTCGAGATAGAATCGAAATTTTACATAAAACTTGACAGTTTCTGATTAGGGATGAAGATATATGAAAAATGTTAAATTTGAATATATAAAAATATATAAAACTGCCAGTTGTTTGACTAGTAGTCAGAGACGAAAAATCTAACAAGGTGGATTACCATTACGTGCCGCAGTATAATTGCCTGAGTGATTGAATAACCAATCATTTATAGGGATGGGAAATTTTTATTTCGGCCAGAGAAGTTATGTGAGAAGAATGTGTTATCAGTGAGAAGGCAAAGATATACGACGTTATGTACAGGTTCTAACGTTGCGTTTGGCGTTTTGCATGATTTTATCGATATAAACTATGTACATTTATTTATTATTTAATTAAACTCAAATGCGTATCAACACAGTTGCACAAATTTCACAGGGTCCCTTTTGTATTTGCTAAAAGTCAAAACATTTATTACATTTACGTATACATTACAGCCATGAAATAAATTACGGTTGGTTTTAAGTGGAATTTAATTTACAGACTATAATTGAATTTGAAACAATATATATTTTTAAATGCTTGATAACTTAATATAATAAAATATTTCAGAAACAATTAAATACAGAATGGATATTATTTCAAACTTAATTGTTTGTTAGCAATAATTTATAACTAATTATCGAAATACTGTAGCTTTTTGATGCGAGTAACATATGAAGTACAAATATTCAATTTCACTGTTTGTGAACACGATGAAATTTATTCATAGGATTTATTCAATTCATGGGAGTGGAAAGTCCGGACGAAAATATTTTCATAATCAGGAAATTAAAGTGAGTGGCGGCAATATGCGGTGGCGTAACAAGCTTTGTTATGGGAACTTGTTAACTTTTATGAAAAAAGTAACAACAATTCATTCGTGCACAGTTTTCTGACCTCACTAATTCTCTTGTTCCTGTCCATACACTCACACGCCCCTATATTAAAGGCTAGTAATTATGTGTGTATATTAATTCATTATTCTGTACAATA
Source organism: Homalodisca vitripennis (assembly GCF_021130785.1). NCBI lineage: Eukaryota > Metazoa > Arthropoda > Insecta > Hemiptera > Cicadellidae > Homalodisca > Homalodisca vitripennis. The sequence continues at coordinate 72,761,970 of NC_060213.1, forward strand.
GAAATTGTGTGATTATAATTTCGGTCTAAAATCGATCCGTATTTTATAAAATAAAGGAGGTATATTTTATTGGTACAAAATGAACTAATAGCTTTTGATATTTAAAGTACGGTTGGGATACGTTATAAATGTGCTCAAATTCCATTCAATGGTATCCGAAACATCCGTTATTTGAGTTAATTACTATTGTATTATTAGATATGCTAATGGAAGCAATTTGGAAATAACTTAGGTATTCCCAATGTTTGATAATTAAAAGCAACACATGGACACACAGATCACCTGAATGGATTGTCCTCTTGTCCATATACTAAATGTCGAATGGCTGCTCCTGAAAACCTAGCAGTTGTACCGTTTGACGATAACACATGGGGGGTGGTGATTTCTGAGGTCGTAGTAATAAATACTAGAATTGCAAAGTTTACTTATAAGTTCAGTTTAATTATTAAAACTTACAAGCACCACTTTTAGATGGTAAAGGAAATGTATGTAATGCCACGTTGCTGCCAATTAGAATATAATAACTAAAAAAATATATCTTCTAGGTGGGCCTAACATATCCAATGTTCTCTGGAATTATGCCTACGATGTAAGAATTATGCTTACTTTATAAGACATAAGATTTTACTTCCCTTCGCAATGTGTAGACTCACAACCCGGGTGTCGGCGTCTTGGCACGAGACAATGGCGCTGTAGTCTAAGAAGGGTTATTTCTAGTCGGTGGTTACTAGAAGATGAGTAGAAGTTATGAAACTGGTAGCCATCTACTCAAATAATATGTGCCCTGTGAGCCGTGAGACACGTGGGACACGTAAACTCGCGGACAAAGCGCGCGAGGTCTGCTCGGTCACATAGTTGGGCTGCTACGAAGGGTTAGACAAAAATATTCATACGCGTGCCACTTAGGTAGTTACTCCGCCCAATAATTTAGTTCAAGAACATTGAATAAAAATAATATTAAATTATACTGGCTGACTAGGTTGTGAATTTTACATTATATGGAATTTAATTAACCAATTAACGGTACACAGTGATCCTCTTAAGACAAAATAAAAAAAAAACTTATGAAGAATTCGACATTCTGAGTCGACTAGATTGTGGCAACAAAATAGTGATCTCCTCTTATTTTGTTGTTTGTTCATAATCATGCAGTGTTTTTCTAGTACTTATTTCCGTCACTTTTGCAGTACTTTTCCGATTCCTTATTATATCTATTCCTGTTTTTATAGTATAGTATCTATTATTTTAGTTATTACTTGATATTGCTATCACTTTTACTGAACTGTGCAAGACTCATAACACCACGTGTTCAGTAACACGCTTCACTGAGGTTGCATACAAAATTGCTGGTCTATTTCTCATTTCATTGGGATTCATGTGTTACTATGTTGCTCGTTAAAACGTCACATGGTTGTTTTTATGTGAATGTATTTATTCTGCGATGTTCTCACAGTTATCATGGTTACCTATAAGACCAATGTAAAAATTTTCTGTAATGCCCAGTGCAATCACATTGGATTACATTCACTATCATCGAACTTTATATTGTTTAAATAAAAATGAAGCTCGATGCAATTTGGAGGTCTATGGTCGGTTTTTATATATTTTGTGCTGACATAGACAGAAATAAATGTTTGAGATAACATTTAGCCACGAAGTTATAACTTAATTTACATGTCAAGTCTGCAAATATTACCATCGGGAACATTCACATACTTTATTATATACTAACAAACTAGAACCCATATTATAAAACACAAACCTATATTTGCAGGAACTTTAGCAATCAACTGGTACAACATCATTTTTCAGTATAAACATTTTTGGTTTTGGCTAAACTGGTTAGAAAAATTCAATAATGCAGTTAAATAAAACATTGCAGTAATCTATTTGATAAATCACAAACCTTTATGATGAGTACTTAAGGGTACAAATTCCTAAAAGTAGGCTAATAACTTACATTTCTGTGAGGTAAACTTCTAGGATGACAACAGCACAGCACACCGCACCCTAGTATCGTAAAATACCCCCGTAAAACATGGTAATGAGAATGTAATGTTCCAACGTCAGACTGGCGGTTCAGTTTACAACCGAGTAAGACACATTGTACACATCAGATAAGGTCATGGAAGAGTGGTTCCTCTACTTATACATTTGACTAATAGAATTAAAAATGATCATGTAATAATAGTGTTTAGTCTTACGATAACTATAATGGTATTTTATACTGCTTGAGTTAAGATACAATCAAACTTATGTTTTAAAACAGCAATTCTTTAAGGTGATATTCTAAAATATTAAAAACGACTTTGTAATTGTAACAGTATAAATAATGGTAAGATAATATAATTAGACGCGTTAAAAGCCGTAAATTACATCTTTTGGGTTTGAAACGAGTTATTTACTACAATTACCCTGAAACTTTCGAACCGAAAAAATGATAACAAGCAGGACATAAAGTAATAAATATTATATGGCTTAAGTTGCAAGAATATATCTAAAATAATTATTTCTGTTATAAATTTATATCTACACAAGTTTTACGATAACTTAGAATTTTTAATCAAAATATTCATATAAGGAAAATACATATATTTTTTTACAAATCAACGAACATATCTCCATTTTTACAAACATTAGACAAAGAATTAGACAATTATACTCAATATTCTAAACTAAAATAATTAAAAAGTTAGACCATGTAAACCATTGCCATCTGCATCCTAGTTAAAAATAAAAAATTGTGACTGATAGTTATAAATACAAATTTTCAAAGTGCACCCTAATCAATGGTAGCAAATGATTGATTTAATTGAAAGACATCATTATTCGGCAATTGATAAGTAATAGTGAAAAATGAATAAAGGCTTAAATAAATGTAACATGCAAGTATAAGGATGTCAATTGAAAGATAAATCTAGCAATAACATGTATAACAATATAAATATAAAAATGAGATAGGCCTACAAAAAGATACAATATATATTAATAAAACAGCAACCATTAAAAAGCAGTAGAGATATAGAGTCCATTCAACCAAAACAAGAAAAGGAGTCATTCATCTTAATAAATTAAATAATCGAAAACCAGACTAAACGAAAAAGCCAAAAACATAAACTGATAATGATAACTTAAGACATGCAGATACCAACCAAAATATTTGATAGCAAGTGAAAGATTTATGAAATACCGTACCTTAGACTATTTATTAGCAATTAGAGGTAGTTATAAATAGATAAATTAAATTTAAATAAAAGTAACATTCAAATATAACAATATAAATAACTACACAAATATAACAATATAAAGGTTAAAAAGTAAGTAGAAAAATGTCGTTCATGCATTAACATAATTAATGCATAAATAAAAATTAATTGATTGATTGATTCATATTAACTGATTACAATAGGTTAGATACATAGGTTAGTACCCTACTGAACAAAAAAGTATGAGCATGTCGTTACATTTTTATGGTTAAATAAATAGCAGTTTATCATGCCTTATAAGGACATTTTACTGCTATAAAAGCTAATGCTGTAACTAATTACTGCTCAGCACATAAAGGAGCTGCTACCATTAAGTATTGCTTCACAATAACGTGAATAGCTAATTTCTTAATGCACGAGCGTTATAGATGCTCTGTCAACACAGCGCGGCAGAATAGAGCGCCAACTTATATAGTGATACACAGGGAACCTTCTATACATAACGTAATATGCCATTCATAGCAGAGTTTACGTCATAGACTAGTGCTCATGTATATGTTAGAACATTATTTTATACAAAGAAAGTAGATTTGAGCGTTTACAACGTTCACATAAATTACAGGTGTTACTAATCTGTACTATAATAAAACTGTCTCGTTGATTTAAACCACATTAGAATGAAATTATTTAGAAGGAAAAAAAAACTCCAATTCCTTATTACATATATTATTTATATAAAAAAAAAAACAGTTGTACTAAAAAGTTTTCCACATAAACAAAATCATTGCAAACCTAGTTTACATGATCGTGTATTTTTTGTTGTCTATCAGTCCTATAATCAAAATATTGACACTACTTAGTTACTTACAAATATTACTAGGTCAATAGCTTATTTATGAGAAAATTCTTTATACCAATAATAGCTACATCGGCAGAAACATGGAATTATAAAATTAACTTTAATCGAATAAATCTATACATTATATAGCAAAATAACGCAGTTTAAGTAAACAAAGACAAAGAGATGAAATGCGGGAAATTATCTTCTGACAGTTACAGATTTCAAAATTTAACATTTAGTGATTTGGTCCTATCTGATAAGATAATATAAATTAATTATACAAAATGTTGCTATTGAGATATTTCGACTCTACCTAAATCTCATTATGACAAGTAATTACGTCTAGGAAATAAAATCTAATCCACGTTATTTCATTTCACTCTTACACCCAAAGAATGAAGACTATAGCTATTAATAATCGTTATGAGCGTGAAAATAAGAATCCAACCACATATACTTCAATAAGAATAATTTTCAGTCTCTCTGCCTGTATGTGTGTGTGTTGTGTGTGTGTGTGTGTGTGTGTGTGTGTGTGTGTGTGTGTGTGTGTGTGTGTGTTTTGAGTTAGTTTGCACGTATGTAATAATTTTCAGCACAATATTCAATAAATTATACGGCCTTAAATGACCTTTTAAAACTTTATTTTAACAAATAAAAAAAGTTGTGTCTCTGAGAGCACTCGTAGTTTTTGAACTAAAACCACTGGTGTGGTGTTAATAAATAAAATTGGTATTTTTTAAATATACACTGATGTTCCAAAATCTATAAACCTTTCTAACTTCCACTTGTTAATTTTGCAGCTATATTACCCTGTCAGATAAGTTTAATCACACTTTCCATCTTTTAAAACTATTATTAGATTATTCATAACTTCAATAAAGATTCCATGTTTTTAATAGCAGTACCACCTAGGGTGTATATAATAGTAAATCTACATATTAACATTACCCTAATGGCATTAGTGATTGTATTAATCGATTAAAAGCTGCATACGTTATTTTATTTCTATTGTAAATTAAAAGGATAATACATGAAAATATAAAGGGAAACTTTTTTTATGAAGGATAAGTTTAAACCTTTTGCGTAAATGATTTAATTATTCCAAACATTATTTTCCAGTTTTAACCACTATCAAGAATGTTGTTTCTTATGTAAAAAAAGTATAATAAACCGGGAACTAATATAACCGGAATATATTTCGTACTTATTCCATATAGAAAATTAGCTAGGCCATTCAACGGATGAAATACTTCTGCGGCATCCAAGTACACGATATGAAGATTCAAATATTTTATCTCTAACTCTGATAATACAGACTGCGATAAGACAATCACAGTCATTCGCATAGCAATAATACGATTTAAATAATTCAAGATTCATACTCTAACCACTAAAGTTTATTCCTGCTAAAACAAAAAATATATCTACGAATTCGTTCTTTGTATGAAGGTTATTTTTGACGATGGAAGGATTGTGAAGGAAACAGGATTTTCCTAATATACTTGTAGTTATAACCTGAAGAAGAGATCGGATTACAGATCTCGAAACGTAGTTTTACTGATTTATTGTTTCACTGAACGATGGCAAATGTCCGGAAAAATCCTGTTTCCTTTACGAATCCATTCAGCTCTTTATTGATTTACTTATTTTTTAACGATATATTTCTGTGCATTACACTTTGCTGCACTTTTAACAAAATAGTTTGCTTTTAAATGTAACTCTAATGCAATTTAGAACTAGAATCTCTAGAATAATTCTAAATGAAAACTTGTTTTGTAATTTTAAACATCAAGCCCAATCTATATAGAAAATGTCTGTTATACAAAAATAGTGTTTTCCCTGAAGTTAATTTGTCCAGTTCTTAGGGATCACTTTTAATGGTTGTATTTTGTATAATTGAAGTTGTTAAAATTTTAGTCAAGTACATCGACCATAGAATCTATTGGTATCAATCAAGAAAGTAATTCAATAGATGAATTAAACTTAGGTAAAGAAATTTGATTTAAACGCAGTAAACTAAACACTTTTGGAAAATTATACATAACACTCTATAACAGTGTACTTTACTGAATCACTTAGAGAGAGTCCAGGTTTCCATTATAGAATTAAATTCGTGCATTAGCGTGTTTTGTTCAGCGTAACATTTAACAGAATGGAAACACCCTGACTTGTACAAAATTTACGACGCGTCACTGCTTTCATTGCCTGTGAAAATTTAATAGGATAGTTATTCCTGAAATAAAAGTGTATAGAGGGAAATTGCGTTAATACATAATTACAAAAGTTAGTTTTGTTTTAACCCTTTAAATAAATAATGTGTTCGGAAGAATACAACTTTAATTACATTTGGTATCTGTATACAAATATTTATTTAAAACAAACTTAACGGATGACAAGGACTAAACGATTTCTTAGGTAGAGCATCAACTTATAAGAGACCATTTATCCATATTTTTTACATGTTCGTGGCGTTAAATTGTGGGTGGCTGTGTTGGTGTGTATGAGCGTGTAGTTTTTTTTTATTTTGCGTAAAGAGTGGTCTATAAATTTAGGATTAAAAAAACATTTTTTAGGATGTACAGTGATTAGAAATTAAAAAGCCCTATTATCTTTAGAAATCATTTTTCATAAAGAAATATGTATTTTTATGAATGTAAATAATAAGTAGGTTGCTATATACAAGGACACCAAAATAAGACCACCTTGGTGTCTTATTTTGACACCAAGGTTGTCAAAATAAGACACTCTTTAAAATTGTAAGCAATGTTACAGAGAAGCGTTCACCACGTTGGATAAATAACACTTGATTTGTCTACATATATTTAATATCTATTCTGATTTAACATCTCAATGCCTTAAAAACATTTTTCAGAGTCAGATATGCAAATATATTTGGAGGTTTTATGTAGGCAATTATGTAAAGGTTTGTGTTGAAACATATTTATAAAAAATAAAAGAGAATAACCTTAGTAGACCAATTTACACATCGTTACCCCTTTTTTCAGTTATTCCAGTATTGTGAATGGAATCTGACGCTGTCACAGACTTCACTCCAGGAATATGGAGCCGAGTTAGTCTGAAGAGGTCAAATAAAGTCGGTGACGAAGAAGTTTAAAATTAGCTCTTTTCATAGTTTTGACAACAGAGAATTCCAGACTACAAAATATAGTGTAATCGAGGTGAAGCGATATTCTAATTGTTTTATCAGGTGTGAAATTACGTTTGTAGCTGTGTTTTAAAGACCTTACGTAATTCATGTTACGTGTTAAATAATACTCACGAGTTACGTGTAAAACTTCCCCTGAAATAAAGGGATTTCAAAGAAATTCCAATAAACCGAAGGACTTTGTGTTTAAAGGCTTTAATATGCAAGAGACAAAAGACTTATCATATGGAGAGTCATTCACGACAATATGGGCTCTTCAACACGCCCCTCCATGGAGCTGGTCTTTTGCCTTCGCAGAGTCCTAATTTCTAATAAATGCCACTTCTGCTTCAGTGTTACAACACTTTCTACCATAAATTAAATAAATAATATTTTTAATACAAATATAGTATATACACAATATAGAAAATCAAATATATTTTGAACTAGCCGTTTCCCGCGGCTTCGCACGCGTCTCTTAAGCTTTGCCCGTATATTTCTTTGCCTTCAAATAGTGTTTGGCTATTTAATATACGTAACTGTGTCGTAATTGCAGTTTATCATGTGCAGGCGCTTTGATAACTTTTATATCTTGCAGTACAGCCTGGTGGTGAGTTACATCAATGGGCATTGCATATAAACCTTCTAGATAGAAAAATACAAATAAATACAAATTTTCATAGTGATCGGTCCAATAGTTTCTGAGTCTATAAAGGACAAACACACAAACATTCATTTTTATATATTACTAGCGGGCCCGGCGCGCTTTGCTGCGCATTTCAATAATTTTTTGCAAAAGTTTCCCGCGGCTTCGCACGCAATTTCCCGTTGAAAACAGTACACTATATTCACTTATTCTTTTTCTATCACATTCTAAACATTGCTGAGATAATTGATAGTCGTTCCATCGTGAGCCTCTTGGGCGTATTATGAAGGTATGTACCATATTCCTGCCTCTATCTAGCTGTTACCCACGGCTTCGCACGCAAATCTTAAGAACCGAAGTCCTTATATTACTTAGTAAATTTTTTTTTTACTATAATAAATTTTAGATTAAATTAGTTATATCTCCGATGCCACGATTGAGCTTGCTTTGTTGTCTCGATCGAGAGAATATGTACACACGGAGTTTTGAGAACCATACTTCTGTCAAAAAAAACAACTAAGGTTGATTTTATAACATTCTTTATATTTGTAGCCAACGTAAGATAGTAATTATGATATCTGCATTACTCTTCTGATCAAGCATGAGCATGGTTTATATTAAATAAATATTGCAGTTAAAGGTGAATTTTTACGTCAAATTTGAATTGTATTATCTGGATAGTAAAGTCTATGTTTAACAGTGATTGCAAAAAACAGTTTAACACTTTCAGCCCCATATGTATAAATATGATACACGTTGCACTATGATCTCATGCCCACGTGCATCATTTTGATACACTGTAAAAACCCAGCCAAAAAGTGTAAAATTTTATCCCCAGCCCAAGGCTTACTAACGTGTGGAATCATTCCTCTGATTGCCTTCATGCATAAAAAAAAATCAAAACAATTGAATAATAACATTATTAGAGCGTTTTTTAGACTGTGCATCATTATGATACATATGGGCCATAATGTATGTTTTTGTTTTCTTTTTTACCACAATGGCCCACTGTGAGTCATTATGATGCACATTTTAAAATTTCAACATGTGCATCATTTTGGTTCACGGAGCTGAAAAGTATAAAAATCCTATTATCTGCCTATTCTTTTATTTCTAGCTAAATGAAATCAACTTTCTTTGACAGTAAGTGTTTTTGGTAGGTTATGCCAGGTAAAGTTTGTTTGATAATGTATATTAGGTTGGGTTATGTCTCAATAGAATAAATAAAAATGGTTTTGTCCATTATACAGCTTCCATTTAAAGTTATGTTAGGATATGAATAATCCCATAAAGTTCCATATTTACCTAACCTATTTACATAATGTACCCTAACGTAAAGGATGGATTGTATGATATAATATTAGATAAGTTGCTAACAAATTTGTTTGATTGGGCAAATGTTTTGTCAAAAAAAACAACATAGATTTACTATGAACATATTTTATTTTAAAATCTGGATATTACTATTCAGGTAGGCTACTACATCTTATTTTTTTACACATCGATGTTTTTTGAAAAAAGCAGTCCATACACATGGCTGGACAACCAGGACACTTTGTTCTAACTTGAGGTGTTTTCTTTGCAGATTGTAACCGACCCACACGGGATAGGTAACGTTCGTAGCAATATGTAAATCTCCCCCTAGGCCTGTCTTCAACTGTTTTCAGTACATGATTCAAAACGTAAATTGTCATCCTCCCTGTTTAGTCCTAAGCGTGTCACCAGCAAATACTTCACCAGCTCCTCTCTGAACGCTACAATGTCCATTGGTGCAAGTACAGTAGATTTATAGATTGAGTGGTCATTTACAACAGCTATATTGGTCAAAATCTCAAACATTACCTTTCTGTACCATTTCAATCCTCTACGTACAGATGTTCCATAAGAGGCAAGTTGATCTGAAACATCTATAAATGATTTTCCTGCATTGTACTGCAAAAACAGTAGATGGCTTGTTTGTCACATTACTCTTTTGTTCCTAGTTCTGTCATTTTAGGAACATCTTTAGTTGTAAGGAACATAAACATCTCGCTTGTCCTTCCATTTCCCCATTATTACCCCTGTGTTTCTTTCCTTAGTAACCATTTCTCCTTTGTCTAGCAACGTTTTTCTCAAGTATGGTAGAGTTAAATTTCCTCTTTTTGCGTAGTGTCCCAACTAGATGTGTTTTATTATCATTTAGCTTGTGGGCCAGTTGGACACTCGTGTAATAATTGTCTGTACATAAGGTACGTCCTTCTCCCAATAACGGCTCTAACCAATTCCATGACTGTGTTACTCGAAGCTAACTGACCACGGAGAATGGCTTCTTTTTCCACTATATACTTTCAAATTCCAGGTGAAACCACCTGCTAGGCATAATTTAAATAACTTGTTGCCATATCAATGTCGCTTACTTGGCACATACTGACGAAAATTCAACCTCCCACGGAACGTAACCATTGTTTCATCAATACAAATTTCCTCAAAAGGATTCATTGCATTTTGAAATTTAGCATTTAGTATATTGATCAGTGGTCTTATCTTTTTCAGACGGTCATTTGGATCAAAAATTTCATTGTTGGAAATGTGTATATATCCAAGGATAGCTTCAAATCGGTTACGAGACATAGATTTTGATAAAGCGCTGTTGTACAATTCGTTTTTGGACCAATAGTTTCTTAGTTTAGGCTTTCTATCAAGGCCCATCCATAACACTATGCCCAAAAACTTCAGTAATTCTTCCTTGGTTATGTCTGTCCAGTTTTCTAAAGTGTAACTATTATTTCCTTTTTAATATACTCATAATTGAACACTGCTCAGCGTACCGATTTGTTTCATTTACAATCATATCCAAGACTTCATCATCAATGAACAGAGAGTAAGAACTCAAAAGGTGAATTAATCTCTTAAAATTTAGCCTTTGCAGCATCAGTTTACACCAGGAGGCTGCCTAGGTGAAAATTCAAAGTTATTTAAATAACCTTTAACTTTGTGCCATATCACAACATTACCTTCTTTACTTAATAATATTTCATCGTCTACTTCATCACTATTATTTATTATACGGTTTACTAAAGGTTCTTCATTTTCTGGTAAGTCTATTTCCATTTGATTGAGGTTAGGTTGCTCCATCTGCTGTCATCACTTTCATATTCAATGTCTGTTAAATGCACTGATGGATCATCTGAATCACTTAAAATTTTGAAATAAACTTGGTACACTATCACTACTGCCTTCATTGTCATAAAATGACATGTTAAGTTGGTCTCTTATGTCTTCAGAATTCATATTTCATAAAGAAATCATCCAAGCAACACAAGCACTCCAAGCCAAGATCTGGGCAAAAACAGCTGTTTTTATAAAACAATGCAGTGTTGCCAACCGCCAACAATTTATGACCCATCACTGCCCTGTGGTCCCACAGTCCCACACAACACAGTATGCTATGCAGTTTTAATGTAAGTGTGCATAAAAAAAATGCTCACATCTTGATTAAAACAGTAGTTTTTGTGTGAAGCAATATGATGCACACGGGGCTCAGTGCAAAACATAGTGTGAATCAAATATATACACATGGGGCTAGGCTCACAGTAATAAAAACATCGTGGGCTGGGAGTAAACTGGTCTACTTTTTGCTTGGGGCTGAAAGTGTTAAACAAAATTTGTCGTTTCTCTTAAGCTTACTCTATGCTTTAAAACTATAAGTGTAATATATGTTTACAAAGAACAGCTGATTAAAAATTTGAAAAGACGTTAACATATGTTTGCTGCAATGCATTTCTATGGGTATTTCTGTAACCAGTGGGGCGGAATCCTGAATCTGGAAAGGGGATGGGCATAGCTTATAAACCTTCCTCCGTGGAAAAAATACATATACGTACAAATTTTCATCATGATCGGTCCAATAGTTCACGATTCCATAAAGGACAAACATACAAACATTCATTTTTATATATATAGACTAGCGGGCCCGGCGCGCTTTGCTGCGCATTTCAATAATTTTTTGCAAAAGTTGCCCGCGGCTTCGCACGCAATTTCCGTTGAAAACAGTACACTATATTCACTTATTCTTTTTCTATCACATTCTAAACATTGCTGAGATAATTGATAGTCGTTCCATCGTGAGCCTCTTGGGCGTATTATGAAGGTATGTACCATATTCCTGCCTCTATCTAGCTGTTACCACACGGCTTCGCACGCAAATCTTAAGAACCGAAGTCCTTATATTACTTAGTAAATTTTTTTTTACTATAATAAATTTTAGATTAAATTAGTTATATCTCCGATGCCACGATTGAGCTTGCTTTGTTGTCTCGATCGAGAGAATATGTACACATGGAGTTTTGAGAACCATACTTCTGTCAAAAAAAACAACTAAGGTTGATTTTATAACATTCTTTATATTTGTAGCCAACGTAAGATAGTAATTATGATATCTGCATTACTCTTCTGATCAAGCATGAGCATGGTTTATATTAAATAAATATTGCAGTTAAAGGTGAATTTTTACGTCAAATTTGAATTGTATTATCTGGATAGTAAAGTCTATGTTTAACAGTGATTGCAAAAACAGTTTAAACAAAATTTGTCGTTTCTCTTAAGCTTACTCTATGCTTTAAAACTATAAGTGTAATATATGTTTACAAAGAACAGCTGATTAAAAATTTGAAAAGACGTTAACATATGTTTGCTGCAATGCATTTCTTATGGGTATTTCTGTAACCAGTGGGGCGGAATCCTGAATCGGGAAAGGGATGGGCATAGCTTATAAACCTTCTCCGTGGAAAAATACATATACGTACAAATTTTCATCATGATCGGTCCAATAGTTCACGATTCCATAAAGGACAAACATACAAACATTCATTTTTATATATATAGATTATTGATCATTGGTGCAATCTGAATTTAAAATTAGGCAATGACGTCTTCTATGCAACCTGCATTACACTACTGATCAAGCACTTTACAATAAAAATTTTCTAAATTTTAAATGTAAACAAATGTTTCTGCCTCTTTGATGAACTTCAGCTGAAAGTATTAACAGCTGTTTAGTATCAGTTCGCTTTGTATTATGTGTCGTAGCGCAGTCCGTCGGATCCGATATAAAACACTCTAACATCAACAACGATTTATAATTAAATAAACTATTTAAATTGGACCAAATTTACTCTAGTATGTATGCCTATGTTACTTCCAGGAACGTGTAGAATCACTGTACAAAATTTCACGATGTTTCGTGCATTGGTTCCAGAGTTATAACGGAACATACAAACAAACATTCGCATTTATATATTTTTGAATAGAAATATTTTGGCTTTTTCAGTAGGGTACCGTACGTATCTAACCTTTTTTTAATTAATTAGTGGGTATTTTCCCTATTGGAATATTGTGATTAAATATTCAATTTAGCTGTAGGATAACTGGACATAAATTTATATTTTTAGTTGGGCGTAACAGAAATAATTACTTAAGACACAGTCTTGCAACTTAAACCATATAATCTTTGTTGCGTTGTATCCGGCTTAAAATAATTTTATCGGTACAAAAGTTTCAGGCTAATTAAAGTAATTACCTAATTTCAACACCAAAAGGTGGAATTTACGACTTTTACGTTTATTACTAAAATTAAATTAGTAAATTATATTAATTTAACCTTAATTATATTGTTAAAATTACGAGATTGTTTTTGCAATTTTAGAATAACCCCTTGAAGAATTGCTGTTTTAAAACCTAAGTTTGGTTATATCTTAACGTAAGCAATATCTTATAGCATGATTTTTTTAAAGACAAAACACTATTATTACGTGATCATTTTTTAATTCTATTAGACAAATGTATATGTAGAGGAAGCAATCCACCATTAACTCGACTGATGTGTACAATGTGTCTTCCCCGGATGTAAACCGCACCATCAGTCTGGCGTTGGAACATTACATTCTCATTACCTTGAGGGTTTGCTTTACAGGGGTATTTTACGATACTAGGGTGTGCCGTGCTGTGCTTTGTCATCCTAGAAGTTTACCTCCCATAAATATAAGGTATTACTTTCAGGAATTTCTACACTTAAATACTCATAATAAAAGTTTGGGATTTATCTAAAATATTAGAGAAGTGTTTTATTAAATGCATTTTTGGATTGTTTCGTAGCCAGTTTAGTCAAAACCAACAATGTTGATACTGAAAAATGACATTTTACCAGTTGATTGCTAAAGATCTCTGCAAATTTATGTTTATGTCTTTTAATATGGATTCTAGTTTTCTAGTATTTAATAAAGTATATGAATATTTCAACACACTCTACTCCAGTGTTACAACACTTTCTATCATAAATAAAATTAATAGTATAATTTTAATACAAGTATAATATATAAATAATTGTGAAAATACAATATATGTGCTAATACAAATTTAAATACTGTAAATAACATTTCAATCAATATAAAGTGTTACATCTCGTAATAAACGCTCCTATCTAATCGGCTGATAGGACACCTCGAAAGGATTGCTCTTGGTCTGGCTAAAGATTATATTGGACATCTTCACCACAGTAATGCGGGGTATCATACATAACCACAATAATTTTCTCGTGCTCCACAAGCATATGCAGTTTTTAAATTAGGTCCTGATACTCTCGGATTTGATCTAAACGGATTGAGATATCAATCTACAACCTTCACCCTATTTATTAAAATAAGTTTTTTAGATTTTTTGGAGGATCAAAAAAACCCCTCCCTTTTTCAAAAGGGAGTAGCAGGAGATAAATTTGTAAGAGTAGAAGGGGGAGTGGCGGAATTCCACCTTAAAAAAGGCACCTCTTACCAAAATTGTGCACGTAACAAAAATGAGATACTATGTAAATGGAAAAGCTGGTCACCTCAAAGTTTTACTGAAAGATATCACGCATGGATTGTGTTGATATGCGCAGCCATTGGCATTGCCTCTGCAGATTATTATTTTTTTGCGTTATTTGCCGATAACTGTTGCTAGAAACGTCGTAGAGATGATCTCTAAGTGCCATTGAGTTTCTTTTAAATTAACCTTTAATAGATCATGTCACATGATAGGGATTGCAATTTTAAAATTAATAGTTACCTCCTTCTACCCCCCTTTCAAAAAGGGGGATCATTTACTCTCAAATCAATCCAAAAGTATTGTATTATATGTCTACGTAAGGTTGTACATAGATATCTCAATCCGTTTGGAATAAATCTAGTGTACCAGGACTTATTTTACACCCTAAAATGCAAGGGGTTATTTGCATGTAAATTATTATACGTACGTCGTAGTGATGTTTTCTTCATTTTTTGTGTTTCTAAAAAATTTTGTTATCAATCAGAAAATAAAAAAAGTATTTTAATATTTATGGTGAAGATTGTACGTCGATATCTCCATTTGTTTGGAATATATCCTGATGTATCAGGACTTCATTTATATACTGTACAAGCGTTCAAATGAATATTTCAAAAAACCATGAATCATTAAAATTTTTCTTTATTAAGAGAGTACTGTAAAATGCAGTAAAGCCGAAATTGTGTAAAAAATTTACATGCATTCTGTAATAAATAATGCTTATAGAATAAAAAAAACTAAACATTGACAACCATTGATCAAAATAATAATACTAGCAATAAACAAAGACGACTTAGGCAGCCATGGTGTATAAATAATAATTAATCATAACAAATAAAGCATAACTGGTTTAATGTAAATAGCCTTTTAATTCCTGAGTAGGAGAACCGAGTAACTTTGGGACGAAACGAAAAGGAGCCAGGAGTGTCCACTGGTACTGATGCTCAAGTCTATAAAATCAAAAACATTATTAGATAAAATTTTCAACCATTGACTTAATGAAATAAATTGTAAGGACCATGGGTTTAAATATTTATTATAATTTTAATGTCCATATTGTATTCTTATGAATTAATCTTGGTTAAATATAACAAAAGTAGAGATAAAGTTTATATCTGGAAAGAGTTTGGTGAAAATCTAATATGGGCCGTCACTCTCTGAGGTGGCTATATTTGATACTTGATACTTTCTTGTGTTCATTTTACCCTTTTATTCCACTTCACTTAATATAGTATTTATACCTCTTGCTATTTATTTCAACATCAGCATTTCAAGCGTACCTTTAGTCTCAAGTACAAATTCTACATTAAGTAGTGTTTTATACAGGTGCTGTTAATTTATGGCTGATCATAAATACAATAACTTGAATTTACTCTAGCTTTTAGATAAACATCATTCTTTTTATTTAAAGCATTAACATTGAAAAATCATGCGTTTTATTAAAACAAATATCGTTACCACAATTTGTAGCAGTTATAAATACAAAGCTATATATGCATGTAGAACGTGAACAATATTCCTGTAGATCTGATTTTAATCCGAGTATCCATTGTTTTTAACGGATGTTTATTTAATTGCAGACATTTTCGATACATCATTTATATTTAAAAAATAATGGGATTTAAATGTATAGTGAGTGGCACCTCAGCAAACTGTTAAAATGTAATCTTTTACACTATTGCGGCAATTCCAACAGTCACTTCCTGAGCTTGAAAGATAGGAATTTGTGAAAGACGTCACTATGTTATGCATTTCAGGCAAAAAGCTATTTAAAATGTATAGTAGTTTTATTTGAGTAAATAAGTGGTATTTCGTTTCACGTGTGAAATCAAAACATTAAATATGTAAAATAAAACATATTTATAGATGAATGAAATACAATAATTGGGAATTCATGTTACTCAAAATCACTTCCTCATTCACATGATTTTAAGTATCTCTCATTTTATATATATATACACACACACACACACACACACACACACACACATATATATATATATATATATATATATATATATATATATATATATATATGTAAATGTGTGTGTGTGTGTACGCGTCAAATTCTTTGAATTTTTAAAGATTTAAGTGTGCGAAGCCTCCAATACACTTTCAACAATTATCTACATAAAATAACTTGGTAATGCAAATTTTATTTCCGGTTTAAAAAAGTTTGGTGAAAAATTCCTGCAAAACCTCGTGACAGCACTATTAAAAATTCAACTTAAAGGTAGATTGGATGAAGTACGAAAATACATTTTTTATATAAACAAAAATTCAATAATAGAGAGGATTTAAAATTCTACTAAAAAAATTACTTAAAACATATTTTAAGGCTAATATGATTACAGTTATAAAATGACCTTAAACTGTGAATTAGAATAGCCTTGTATCAAGGAGAGTATTTAGGAAGAATTTTTATATTTTTTTCAAATAAACACATATATTTTTAATTGTGGAATGGAAATACCACTTTTAAATTATATATAAATATATTTCTTATCCTAAACCAGCTATATATTGAATTCCTTAAATATTACGTTGTTAAAAAATAAATATAAATACAAAAATATATAAAAACACGTGTATATTTATTTTATACCGTTTTGCAGGTGTGGTTCTTCCCGCGACAAGCCTTGCCTGTCTTGGTTGTAGTCAAGATATGATCAAAGGGGAAAATGTTATAAATAAATACATAATAAATTACTGAGCAAATCTAAACTAGTCTTTGTTTTATTTTTTGCAAATGTACACAGAGTTTTGTTCTGAATATACAGAAGTCCAGACAATGAACAATGTGAATTACCAGTTGTGTGGTTAAGGGTCAATGTTAATACGAGTAGTTAATATGTAGATTTATGTTAAATTAATGATACATTTATGGAAAGAACCCTGTAACCGAGGTTAGCCTGTTAGTTACTGGTTTATTTTAAATTAATCTAGTTGTATAACACATCTGGAATCATTTTGGGTAAAAATGTTTTATATAAATTCTATAATATTTATGGTATATAATATGTTTGCCCCCTAGAGTCCCTTAACTTGACTGGATTCTTTTTGAATGCATTAATTTCAAAAAATTAGGTTTTATTTTTAATAATGTCTAACTTCAATAATATTCCTACTTAGTAAGCAAATTATTCACACATTAAACGTTTTGTTGTTTCACCTCATAGTATCTTTCAAACAAGTTTATTATTGGATTGGTGGTTCCACTATATATAAATGATGAAGTTTAAGACAAATAGGATTAATATGATTACCTGAAACTGGGAAATGTAAACGTTTTTGACTTAAAAGTACCATAAAAGTAGCTTTAGGCCACAGGCTGTCCCAAAACAATATAGCGCACTTTAACGGTGCGAGAGTTTCACTTTACTAAAATATATATTTTTTTAATACTTCTTTAAGCTTTAGATTCATTTATTTCTTTTAAGAAAAATTAGACTGATTATGTATGTATCAGTTTATACTTTCAAATTAAAGACACTTGTAAAAGAAACCTGTTCTCGTATTTCTGTTTAAGCTTACACGTATATTACGAGTATATCCATTACTGCTTGGTTAAGATTTGCAATACAATTTACTTTACAAATAGATGCACATTTCTGTTTAAACCTAACAATGAACATTAATTTTATACAGGGTGTTATTAGTCCGTCACTAGGTAACACCTATTTGTTTCAGAAAATATCAGTGACATTAACTCAACAACCAGCCTGAGAGTGGAAACTAACTCAGTTACTACACAGGAGTGGTAGAGTAAAAACCTCTTTTTCCACAAGCTATACTCTGTTCTAGAGTTTAATGATGTTCTCTGGGGGCAAGATGTTGGTTTAAATTGTTATCCGGGGTATATCAATGATAGTAACTTAATAACTTGCCAGGTAGAAGAAGAAGCTAACCGAGTTAGTGATCTATAATCCAACACAATTTGCATATATATATATATATATATATATATATATATATATATATATATATATGCAATTTGTTTTATTTATTTTATGATTCAAACGTATAACCACCTGACAATGAAAATAAAAATAAATTTATATTCAAAAAGTGTTGTTTTACTAACTGCTAGTTTTATGATTTTCAGCAAACTTTTATTTAATGTTAGTTAATCTATCAGATCGTCTAGCAAATTTTTCTGAGCAGTGCAAGCTCTGTGGTTTCTTTAATTCAGATTGTGTTTTAGTTGTAATTTTCTTATCTTCATTAATTTATTAAGCTTTTAGTGATAATTTCTTTACATCGTTTTGGACTGCTTTTGTTTTTTTGCAGTAGAAGATCAAATATCATTTATTGGTTGTACATTGTGGATGCATTAAATACACTGACAAAGCATGTAACTACAAGCAGGATACCTTGTATAAAACATCCTGTAACAGCAATTGTCACACTACAAAGTATCTCACATGTAATCCATCCTTACTCTAGTGCAACAATATAAGCATGTGTTTAATTGTCTAACTAAGGTTACATTGGTTATGAGGTGTCGTATTATTAGTCGATTCTAAGAAATTATACTGCTGGTAAAGTTATGTAGTTTGTGAACATTGTCAAACTTACTTTTTGAAATTGATAGTTATAGAACTAGTAATTTCTTCAGCTTAATAACACATATACATATTTTAATTACCTCACACTGTGTTATTTTCGAAAAATCAAATTATGCTTTGAGTTGACTATTAAACATAAAATACAAAATAACGAATCTGTTTATGAAGTTTAAAACATAAAATCTCTTTATATTGCAATAAATGTCCAGTTAACGATATAGAAGTAAGCAAAAATCCTACTTCTAAAGTGACATAATGCCAACTAACGATAATCTATATAATGTGCACTTGATACAGTAATGCAATAATGTAATATTATCATCTAGATTACAATATATTATATATTTTGAAGTCTGGGTGTATCTGATGTAGAAACGATGTAAAGAGTTCGTTTTGAGCTTCTTCGCCACCGCCTTTTTTGGATCCCTTTAGATAAAAATGACTCCAAATTTCAGGAGTAAAATCTGTGACAGCGTCAGATTTCAGACACTGTAATATGAGAAAGGTGTACTGGAGCTACATTCAATATGAATTAATCTTCCCACCATAGCTGCATTATGTGTACGTCTTCCCACCATAGCTGCATTATGTGTACGTCTATCTCATTTTGTTCTTTTCCTTTTTTGTTTTCCTTCAAGCCGATTGGATCGAATTATACAAATAGAAATCTAATATAAACGTCAGGTTTCAATTTTTGTCTATCTTTCCATATGGGGTATTAAAATAGTTGTTCAATACGACTTAATATACTGTAAAATATATATCTGTTATACTGTAAAATACGATTATAAGGCTCACAAGTCCAAGATATTGAATATTAATTGGTATTTTGAAGTCCTCGGCGAAATCAAATGACTTATACTGGGCATATTATCTCGTTTTGAATAAACTCTTACACAAAATCAAGATATTAAGGATAGGAAATTAAAAGTAAAAAGATATGAGTTCACAAAAGCTATGACTGAATACAAAAAAACCAGAGTAATCGAGAAAGTTAAAAAACAAACAAAAGTGGCTTTCAAAATAATCAAGCAGATACCTTAATTATTTAAATGAACACCAGAATTTAATTATCTAAATGAAAACTTGTTAAATCAGTAAAAAGAATTGTTTTCCGTCTAATGCGAAACATTATTTACAATATTTAAACTAGATATCTGTCCTTGATTCTCAAGTTTTTTATTTTAGTTCTGACAGATTTAATGTGGATCTTCATGCAGCTTCCTAATCTTACATAATATTATATGTTCAGATCAAGTAATAGGCTTTGCTAATGCTCAGCCAATAATTCCTTACCTAACAATGGAGACTAAAAAGTTTTTCTACATTATTTAACATTAAAGTACAATACTTATCCAATACACGATAAGCGTTGACTCTAATACTCAACACGTAATTTTCAGATGACTTATATTCGAAATAGTCTCTAATGCAACGCTTTTGTACAATAAAATGTTTGTTTTGGTTTTAAGTTTAACTTTAATGTTAACTTTCTTTTATTATTGTCTATAAACTTTTGGTAGGAAAACGTTTCGATGTCCAAAAGTTTCCTATATTACAGTCGGATAAACAGAACTCCGATTGACTGGCAGATTTGTACCTTTATCTCAGATGTGTTCAAATAAAACCCCTGACTGTGAATTATACAGGCTCTAATAGTGTACAAGAGAAACCTCCATAAAATGCTCAATTTTTGTCGGAAAGGTAATAAGTATTATGTTGGTAAAAAACTATTATTGTAAAATCATGGACTTCCACTACTGTGTATGTTTTTTCTTAATAAACTAGAAAGGTTAAATATTGTTTCGAGAAAAGTTAGATCACAACTCAAAGTCATGTGTGATGAAAAATTATACTTTTACATTAGAAATTTTACGTGTCCTAAATTTCGTATACAACTATGAATCTTTACGTGGGCTGAGAGTGTTCACTAAATAGTCAACTATTACCATAAAATGTTTTAAGTCCCAGATATCCGTGTTATATACAAAAGTTAAAAAAATATACTTTATGTGGATATCTTGAGTCGTAAAGTTTGAAACGGTTCCCAGACACAAATAGTTATATCAGCGTCAGACACCTAGATAAAGAGTTGAAAGTTACCACTTCCAGGGTATGTATGTGATTAGCTTACAATGAATTAGTGGTTATTTACGTGTATCATCACGGTTCGTTCTCGGAGTTTCCAACCGAAGAAATAAGATGTGTGAATAGTCATCAGTAAATATTTAACCCATTTGATACCTTCTTATTTTGTCCTCCACGAACACTAGCGCAGCTGACAATTTATTTTTTTACATAGGAGAAATTTCCCTGTAAATTCCAAGAAAATCGAGGTTGTATGCTTATACAATGCAAATTTGCTCTTGGCTCCTGAACTATGAATATTCACTATGATACTTTGGCTTAAACCTCTTGAATAATGTTTAAGGGCATTTAGTTTTAGATCATATACAATTAAATATGTATTTTTAATCTATGGAAAGAAAAATTAATTACGTAATTGTGAATTAATACTAGTGTGATTTCTTCTTAATATATAAAGTGAAACAATAAATATTTTAATGACATCCATATAAAATTCTGAGTTGTGGGATGGTTTTTATAATTTTAATAGTCACCGTGTTTCATAAAAAATGTGATTCTAAAATTATAATTTGCGCTAATTTTTAAAATTTTATAAACCTTAATTCACAAATTTAGACACAATGGGTCTAAAGGTTCATTTGTTAAAATTAGTAAAAACAATGAACTTGATTAAATTAGTATTAACTTAATTAGGTTAATAAGGAAAGCAATACGCTTAAAACTGTAAATATTTAAAGGACTAAAATAATTGAATAATACAAACTTTTAATTGTTTTATATGTTCTTAAATAAATAATTAACATAAAATCCTAACGAAAAAGGCTGAGACTACGTGAAACAATGATTTAATCTCTTTTGATTTGCTTTGAATCAAGGATTTCGTGATACATTCTCGGAACGTTTGCTTTTGTCTGAATATTTGCGATTTGTTATTAAATATTCATTATACAGGTATACTAATACTATTTTCCAATGTTTACAAATTAAAGTTGAATTTAATTACCATCCATTTAAATAAATTATTTACAATTCTGTTTTTATATTAATATAAAAATATGAACCATATGAAGATAGCTGAACTATTTTACAATGGATTTAACTACATATTCATTAATACTCAATTAAATCTAAAAAAAAGATGGAATTCATGATATATAATACAAATATAAGTGATGGAAAAATTATCTTAAGAAAATAAAACTGTAATACGTCAGAAGTATAATGGATTGCTTTCAATGGAACGAATTTCTTATATACTATAAGTATAATTCACAGTGAATGTTGTATATGAACTTTTACATTGTGCTCTAACCTAAAAGAAGGTATCCTTAAGTGCTCAATCAAAGAATATCTTTTTGTCTTTATTATAAAACTCCATATATTTCATATAGTTAAATATCGTTCCATACTAGTTCCATATAGTTCAATAATATATTTTTTCTAGAGTGACTTTCCCACACACGTCTCAGAATTTTAGGCATTGGTTTATTTAACTCAAATCGATATTTTGATGATATATTATTGAAGAATTATCGATGAGTTCTATCTCAGGAATCATGTAACGGTTGCTTCAACTACATTGAAAATAATTTCACGCCTTCCAATAAAAAGTTTTTTTTTCTACCAAAAGCATGCTGACATCACCCTAATAATATCTGTCACCGATTTGTGACTTAAATCTGGGAAACCTTATGCATGTCCAGGAGGGGTAAATCACTAACCGCAAATGTTGAGATTCTGGGATCCAAGGGTAATTCGATACGTCTAGTCTAATGCGGGAGATGACTGTTGGAGTTGTTATGGTTCCCCAAGATTGAAAGGTTCTTACAAGCCTAGTCAGAGCGGCTGGTTCACACTTCTTCTGAGGGGACATGACTGAGAGTAATGCCCTAAATTCTTCGCCATGGATCTCAACAAGAGATGGCCCCTATCCTCAACATTACCCATTCAGAATAACCTGTCACTCCTTTATCAGCGCCGAGGTCCTTTTAGAACTAGGTGCAGCTTTTAAGGGTCTTGTCCATGAGAACAAAAAAGTTCAGAAATAAAGTAAGACATATTGAACCTACATCACTGTGTCGTATATAGTGATATAATAAAAAATTGACTATATAGAAATTGAAAAATATATTCTTATTTTTATTAGAAATAAATTGGTTCAATTCTAACAGACAAATTAAGCGAAAAAAAATTTTAACAGTCAGTTACTTAAAAAAAATATTTTATTGACCATATTTGCGGGAAGGAAATTTGAGTGTACATAATATGCAAGTTTGCACATTACATGAATGACCGATACGAATCGTGAATTACAATCAATGAACCAAGGTCTTAATACGGCCACATCTGTAAGAATGTAAATGAGGTAAGCAGTTTAGAGGAATACGGACTATACAATTAGTTAATAAAAACACAAAAGGTAATCTTTTAAATAAACAATTATATTTCTCGCCCATCATCTCGTTTAATTTCATCCCACTGCCTTTCTTCACCTGTTGCCTTGTGTTTCTTTTTAATTACAAAATGAAATCATTCTGGTGATCTAATTTATAATAATTATATAATAATAATAATATAATTTAATAATTTAATAATTCTTATTCTTATTCTCTGTTGATAGAGTGTCATCCTAACACCTGAAACTACTAAAAACATCATATCTGTTGCTTTGGATTTGTCGGGAACAAAACAAACTCTTAATTCCGTACAAAATATAAAAAACCGACATTTTATACAATATACATTTTTTAATCAATACTTCATAAATTGTAGACTACCCTATCTCAAAATATATTGATTTTGTTGATGAGGCGGCTTGTTTAAACAATGTTGATGCAAATGATCACCTACTACTCTACCAGTTTTTTTTTTTAAAGTAGATGTTACGAAAATCCAGTTGATAAATATTTTTTCAAAGTAATATAGGTTCAGTAATATGCATATTCCTATTTATAATATAACTTGAAATATTACTATAACTTAGTACACGTTAAAAAAACCATTTATTTACAGTCCTATGTCTTATATTAATTTGTAAATTAACTATCCAAAAAATGTGTAACAATGCTGATGTCTATATACAAACAGTACAAAGTGAAATACAATACCCCGTAGCTATCGTTCCTGAGGTAACCTCAGGATGACCTACATTCTATATTCTACATTCCTAGCACAACACCAGGGACGGCTGGTGGCTGAATCCTGTCATACTTTCTGCTTCAATTTTGTTCCTATAAAGAACCTACATCATCATATTCCAATCTAAAATATATATTTTTCGTCTATAATAGGCAATAACTTTCCATTAGAAATATTCGTATCAAAATTAACACATAGGTTTTAAATTCAGTAAATATCAAATCTGTTAAAACTTTGCAGTAGCTTTTAGAGCTAATATAATGTGAAAATAAACAATTTACAGCAACTCGGAGGCAGGACCATGATGTTCTATTAGTATTTTGCAGAAATATTAATTTGTTAAAATCACGGTCTCAAAAGAGAAGCACTTCTTGTAATGGTTACAGTAAGTTTTCATAACTTTGCCACATTCATCCAGAAAAGGATGGCGTTCAAAAGAATGTTTTAGAACTTTAAACTATGTTTGGAATTTTGAAACCATTGTATGTCCTTCAGAGCTTTCCCCACTTTCAAAATGTTAAATTGAACCTTAAAATTTTATATAATTTTTTTTCAAATACTGGCCTAGACGTGTTACAATACACATAAGGCAAAGTGTTTAAAAGCAATAGTCATTACGCATGTATGTATGTAACATGTTAGAGTGTATAACATAAAATTGGGCGGAAATTATTTACTCCTGGACTACATCACTTCCTACTGGAATACTAGCTGTGGTATGGAATCTACTTTTATTCGTGCCTCCCGAAATTATGTGGACAGAAGTAGTTTGTGTTTAATACTGATTATTAATTTAAAATTCCATGTTACCAAAAAGAAACCGTCCATACTTTCCATATAGAGCTGAGTTTTGCAATAAATGAAATTCAATTTCCAATAATGAAACAATATTTGGGCATGTTTATCATTTCAGATGAGTTAAAAATATATAAACTTTCCTAGAGAAGTCCACTCATAACGAAAAATAAATAATTTTAATAACTTTATATTTGCAACTCATTAGGAGATTTTACATGTAAATTAGAGCGTATTATAAATTCTATTTTATGTTACAAAAAACAATCAAAACAGAAAACATTATTTGATAAAACATTTAAAAATATATAGGCCAATCGGAAGCTAACGTATGATTTAAGGT
The DNA here is from genome assembly GCF_021130785.1 of Homalodisca vitripennis. NCBI lineage: Eukaryota > Metazoa > Arthropoda > Insecta > Hemiptera > Cicadellidae > Homalodisca > Homalodisca vitripennis. The sequence continues at coordinate 72,787,574 of NC_060213.1, forward strand.
TACTAATACATATGTTATGCAAGGATAATATTTCAATGGAGGTTTAATATTTTGGTAGACATTCATATACAACCTTGTACACATTATTATGCATTAAAAATATATTATTGAACTTAACTGAATTTAATTAGTTCGAAATGGTAACTTCTGTTTTTGAGAACTCAAATAAACAGATTCAGGTAAACAGAAGGTTTATCAGATTGGGATGACTATTCTAGATATATCGCTTATATAAATGGAGAGTCTATAATAATTACATTAAATTAGTATAGTTTAATTTATACCACTATGAATAACGACATTATTGCTGGTATATCCGTCTAAAACTCAAAATCTTTAACTTATGGATGATATTGTTTGGTGAAATGCAGTTTAGTAATTAAATGTTGTACAGGAGAAAAGGATAAAAAGCACGTTTAGAAATTAACCACAATTAAGCTTAAACCTTCGTTTCTAAACTAAACTATGATTAAAAGTAATTTGTTATTACAAGTAAGCTAACATAAGTATATTTAGGTATATACTAGTTACAACTATACACAAATGTGACTATTATATGAAAATTACATTAAATAAATTTACATATAACATATAAATCTTAATGGTTGTCTATACAAGTACAATTAATTTTATTCATTAATTTGTATTACGTAATTGGAAATAAAATAAAATGCTCCCTATCCATATTAACAGTTAGGAATTCTAAAGTTATTTAAGAACTGTCAATGCATATCTCTTATTAAGTAATTTTTATCTGTAAGAAATAAATTAAAATGTATTAATTTTAATGTTATTTATACAAAGAATATTGTTTATTGTAGGGCTTAAAATATATTTACAGTAACGTACCAAAGTAATTGAACTAATTATTAGTAACTAATTGGTCATTAATGCATTTCCACCATTTATTAATTTCTATATAGTATCAAAAAAGTATAGTTTCATCATTTTGAAACTTAAAGTTTTATTTACCTTTAAGTCATACTCAAACACAAAGACAGACTTTTAAAGTCAATTATTAGTAGCGTGGATCCAAAATACCACTTTAATGTAATATAACGAAATACCGACACGGTAGTAATATTATTGGAAATGGCTCCATATTACGTAACAACGCAGTTTGAGATAGTTTCCTAATTAGGTGATTATAAACTTTTCTTTGAACATCAGCTACAGGTATCGTGTTATCGACACAACGTAATTACAATCTTGATGCTGGATAATGCAACCAGTCAAAGAAACATTATAAATAAATTGTAATATATAAATAATAATAATAATATATTGCAATAAATACTATTATATTATTATAATATATATAAAAATATTTTCAAACGTCATATCATTAACAAATTTATATCTCATGTACATAGTTTAACATAACGTTATAGAATAAAATCGCAAGTAAAATACCGCGAAAATACCTGAATAAAACCTTGATTTTCTTGTTTTTAATTAAGCTAATTATTCCTAATTCGCTACCCAGTTACACACGTATCCATTCCATAAAAGGGCCCTTGACTTATTAACACTCTGCCTTTGATTACAAATTCAACCCGGGGTGAGTTTTAAAAGGCTGTAAAATGAAGTACTTATGTTTCCATTTAAAATTATATATTTAATTTTGATTTGAATGAAGTGTCAAACAAATTTAAATCATATCATAATTTATAAATGTAATTTCTCGTATCTATACATATTTTTAGATATTTTAATCATATCCATGGTAACGCATAATATTTTGTATGCTTTGTAGAGCTTTTCCTTCACGTTGGTTGAGAAACTAAGTGTATTATTTATTCAACCCATCTTAGAAAATATATAAAAATATATTGCCGCTAAATTAGTATTATTTTTTATATCAGAGGAAAACAAAATATATTCTGTTTCATTGTATTCCAAGGGTAAGTTTAATTGTACTCGAAGGGCACACAGGAGAGAATAATATTCTAACAATACCTTCGATACATTTTCGCTTGCATAGAGCGGCTAAGTAATTAAAAGATCAAATAAACATAAGTTAATTCTTATCAATGACCATACATGTGCCAAGTTTAAAGAAATAATTTCAGGATTTTTCCAGAGAATATAAAGCATGTACAAGTTTGTTCAAACAAAAAATACGTTGTTTGTATTAATTTAAAAATTTTTACATAATAGGAAACTACAGCACAATGCTTAGTTACATGTTCTTGGTTTTTTAAATGGTCACACTTGATCAAAAGTTTGAAGACAAACTTGGCTCCATGTAAATTGCACAACATAAACATTTTTTATACATTTTAAGAACATATATATATATATATATAATTTTTTCATCACTGTGACTAGGATTCAGATACACCACCATACTCTAAAGAATTCTTAAAAAACTTCTGTTTTCAAGCAACAATGTTTAAATAATAAAGTTTAATCAGTTAGAAATCTTATTAATAAGCTTATTCTTTAAATTTTGCTTTACGGTGGGTAAATTATTTAAGGCAATACAATATTTGTAGGCATTTGCCATAATATAGTAAAACAATTATTAAAATTATTTGAACTATTTCTGTTCATAATCCGTTAACAAAATATTTAATACCAACCGTGACCAGTCAGTCACTACGGCACGCCCATGTTGTTCTCTTAAGAACATCGACCGATGATAGTAACTGAATAACTAACCTGGGAGTGGCAACTAACATAGTTACTACACAGGGAGTGGTAGAGTAACAATCTCTACACTCTGTTCTACTGTTATAAAAATATAGTTGTGGTTTAAAAATTGGTTAAATTAGTTTTACATACACACCCTTTTATCGCTTATTAAATCGAATACGAGAAACTGGGAAATAAATTTTGTTCAAACACTAATGTAGATAAATGAGAAACATAATGAATCAATAAATTCTTGCATTTAATTGTTTCAGAAAATAAGAACTCATTGAGAAAACATTATTTTTAATCTTTCAAGAGTAGTAATTTTCACTAACGACAAATTAATAACCATTCTTTGCAGTAATTCATACACTTAAACTTTAGTCATATCTTCCAGAGTCGTTAATGATCTCAAGATTAGTTTCCGTTTTAAAATTAATTTCCAAGGGACGTAATGTATACTATTAAACAACATAAAACACTTAAGATGCTACAGAAGAACACTATATTATTTGGTAAAAAGATTGACAAGACTGTACACCTATTTTACAATAATTTTCTTTTAGTTGCGATAAGTGTATTAGTAAAGTTCTTTATTTGCTTTTGGGGGTCATAAAGCAATCGCTTAAAACGTTATTTTCACGTACAAAGTTCGAAGCAGACATTTTTGCAGTTTAACTCGTAAAAATATCTTTCCATTATTGGTGCATAACCGTCTAGGCTTAATTACTTTCCGTACACAAATGTTAGGAATTAATCTTGTAGCTTCTCCTGAAAGCTGTGTGTAATCATATATCATTTTATAAAATGTTTGTATGTAAAAGTAAAGGTTATTTTCTAAAATGACCAACCATACTAAAATGTTATTTCCCCTTTGTTAACAGAATAATGGTATTATGTTGCAACATGATCAGTATTACATTATTGCAATACAATGTTCTCATTTCTTTATCTCGAAAAGTAACTGGGATTTTGCATCGTACACGCACTGCTATTCTATTTCGGAGTTATTCATTATCAGTAAAATGTTCTTGTTAAAATTGGAGATTCTTGATTACTGTGACTTTACAGAAGAGTCTACAAAGGTAAATAAATAATTGGCAAATAGAGGTATAGCATAATGTGGACTAGCAGTATTAACGTATATAGCAAATTGAGGGTAAATTTACTTTTTTTATATTGTATAACGTAATCACATAAACATGACGATAAAATTATCTTCAACATTGATTTCTCAGCTTACAGAGATTACCCGCTATTTTGTGAATTCCACTGTTTGGGATCAACGATCCTTTAGAATTCTGTTCGTTTAGATATTTCACATTTATTAGTAAATGAATGAGTATATTAGCTCGAATAATAGTAGTTGCAAATAGACCGTGTATCAAAATGAATGACCTGATTTCAAAACTCAATATCTATTGCTAAAACTGTACTACAAAAGTAATATTTATTGCAACATACTCGCAAAATCTTAAAGTTTTAGGTATGTTATTACAAATTTTCTATATTTCCACCAGCAGCAGCACGAACAACATCCAGACGATAGCTAAATTCCTCATAAACCTTACACAACGTATCTGCGTTCACAGACCTTATTGCGACAGTTATTCTGTTCTTTAGTTCTTCGATGTCATGAGTTAGAGGGGAACAAACACTTTTTCCTTCACATATACCCACAAGAAAAAGTCGCATGGGGTCAAGTCTGGTGATCTTGGAGGCCAAGAATGAAGGGCATTGTCTCGAGGTCCCGTGTGCCATATCCAGCGGTGGGGCAGAGTGTTGTTGAGAAGCTGTCGAACATTGTTGTGCCAGTGAGACGGAGCTCCATCCTGTTGGAAAATGAAGTTACCAAAGTCTGCCTGAAGTTGTGGGAAAAGCCAATTCGGCAGCATTTGAAGATAGCTCATTCCATTCACAGTGTAGCCCTCAAAAAAGAAGGGAACGTACACTTTTTTACGAAAGACTGCATAAAAAACGTTCACTTTCGGCGAGTCTCGTTCATGCTGAATAACGTCGTGAGGTTGTTCGAGTCCCCATATGCGCACGTTATGTCGGTTTACTTTACCACTAGTATGAAGTGTTGCTTCATCACTGAAAATTAATCGTGATAAAAATGTATCCACTTCCATGTCCTCAAGTAACACTTATAATAAATAATAATAAAAATAATATTATTATTGTTCTTCTTTTAATAATATATGTATATATAATGGTTATCAAATAAACTACTGATCTGTCTTTCTCTTATTTTTATCACAACCTCTCACAGTAATGGGTGCAGTTTTGTCATCGTTGACTTCATTAATGTTTTCTACTTTGTATGCAATTTAAAACTCTATTTACGTTGTATAATTGTGTGAATGCTTGTATGCAGCTCTAGTTAGCAATATATTTTTCTAATGACTTGACGAAAGGGAGCTGTTACTGTGTTCTAGAGCATTACAAACAAGTCAAGGTGTCTCTAAAATCACTGAGGTGAGTCATAAAACAGAAATTATAATCTGAGTTCTTAAAAGCTCTTTCAGGCCCTCTCTTATCTGAAGGTAAACCACAAAACAGCTCCAAAGTTATAGTTAGTGGCTCTTCAGCATGTCAGCATAACTTTTAATGTGGTTTGTTTTAGTGGAAGAAATATAGCTAAACGTTTGCTTCTTCGAACAATAATACTTTATTAGTACTTTTTACTCATTCTTGTACAATTTACATCTGTATAAAAGTAACAACTGTATATCAACTGCATCGAAACGAAATCTATCTGTAGACCCAACGATGTTTGTTCGCCTATTTCAAACATGTATGATAGATAAAATCAAATTAAAGCAGGTACGTTAGTAATATCTCAATACACGTTTAAACGTAGGAAACAGACTTCAATAAGGTGTTTCCTGACCATTTCATTACAAAATTTGTTCATAAGTAATACGTAGTATAGAACTAACATGTACATCTTTCTACTGTATCAGAAACAAACTTCTAAGAACATTTTTATATATTTCATTTTCAAAATGAAATGGTATTGCACTGTTCCATCAATGCACGCCAAAGTGATCTCTTTGCCCCAACCACACATTAAACACAATATCATTCTCGTAGTTACAAACGATATAGTAGCCTCTGACCTTTATTGCTAGTACGGCTCAAATGCTCTCGACATTTTCAATTCTAATAGTGTCTATTCATTAAGGCTGCATATTAATATATTTACTGAAACATATGTGTTTTCAAGAAAGACACGTATGATTCCAAGATGTGTCTAATAATAAATTGAAAGTAGTGAGATGGACAAAGAATTTCCATTAAGACTCTGAAAAACTCGAAATGCTATCGTCCTAGTAGAAGTCTGATCAAGCATACTTCTCATCATTTTCACATAGAAAGAATAATTGTAATCGTGTGGATTATTCATAATGCAATCCATAGATGGATTATATATAAGCTGAGGTTTATCACGTCATAACTATAAGTTGTAGGGGTCAGCGTAACTTGTTTGAATACAGGCCATCTGACTAAGTGATGAACTTTATAATTAACTATTCTCCAAATTTAATAGACGTACTAGTTTCTTAATGACATTCGAGATTCTTCACAAAATTCTGAATGTAAATTGATTAGTAAGCTCAAACACACACATCTTCATAATAAAGATTTTGTAAAGTAAACTTTATTAGAATACAATCACATTTATCTGGATTGATTTGGAAAATGAAAAGATATATTAAAGACACTATAGATTAGATACAATATATATACAATAACTGTCGCTCAAAATAAACAATGTAGAATATCCGGTCAGAAGGACCAAAAGATATGTTAGGAGATCCGGCTTGGCGGACCGCAATTATATTCGAAGGACCAATAAAGTGTCTAATATTTAAAACTCATACTTCGATAGCTGAGGAGGTGGAGCCCATACGTTGATTTTCTAAGAATAACTATTAGTCGAATGGGAAAAATAAAAAAACGAAATGAGATCACAAAACGTAGTATTAGAAAAAGGCACACAATTACAGCAAAAATACAGGTGATAAAATGATTTTAGTTTTCTATTGAAATGTCCAAAAATGTCCGAATTAAGGTTGGGACACACATAACCGCACCGCGCCCGACACGTCAGTCGGCCGTATGCTGGCCGTCTTACGGTGAAAGAATTGCAGCGCAGTTTTCAACCTGCAAGTCCATACTTGTCCGCACCGACACCAGACCGTCGTGGCCGCACCGTGCCCGCACCGTCACCGATATGTGGAGTTTGAATTTTGACGGGCACGGTGCGGTCTACGAGCGGCATCATATGTTGTTTACTGTTGCGTTCTTCTTTTTAAAACTATTTATGTAGTCTACACGTTCTATTTTATTGAATTATTTAGTATAGCCTACTAACTCTACATCCTGTGTTCGCGTACAAAATCATATTTATTGATAAAAGTAGGCTATTAAATTTTCTTACATTAGAGTAAACTAGTCATATTTTCTTATTGTGCATATTTTCTTATTACAAACAAATTTGAAAACCATGTTGTACATTAAGTGATTTTAAACAACTAAATTCGAAACTATTAAAAAGTCTATAAACATTTTTCATTAATTAAAAAAATAACGAGCATGTAATTATTTGAGCAAAAATCTATTTTTCTTTGATGTTTTGAAGTTACTTGATAAATTTATTCCGGTATTTTGTAAGAGTCATATTTAGAATGTCTCTATGACATTTTTATTTATTATTCTTTTCACTTCAATAAAGTAAAAATAAAAATATTTTTTTTACAATAAATTTTCAAACAAGAAAAACCCCATGTTAAAATAAATAATAATAATACTAAATATTTATTTCCCCATAATAACAAACTGAATATTACAAATAAATATTATTTCCAGTGCTTAGTAATAAATAAGACTATGACATAACGTATTTACAATAGCAGTAAATAGCAAATAAAAAAAATGTTTTCTACTTACTTTATTTCTAATTTATGTACTTAGAGTAATAAAATATAAAAAGTAGGTTACATCCTTTTAGATTTTCTTTTCTTTTCTTAAACCTAATAATTAGGCCAATAGATTTACAAAATAAGGGAAATTTAGGTACCCATAAGAGGCTGTTCCTGTGTTGGGGATACTATATACAAAAAGGGTAAAAAATAAAAAAAAAATAGCGGAATCGAGCAAGAATGAAATTATAAAAATTAGTTATTGTAACTTATGTAGTAAATAATGTAATATTACGTTTCAAGGTTTAAATTTAGTATAACAATTGTGCTGTATTAAACAAAAAGGATTTATGCATGATTTTTCAATTCAAATATTAGGCTTTACACATGTAGCATTAAATATTATATCATAAATAATTATTTTATAATGTTCTAACTTTAAATATTATTATAACTTAGCAGACAAGACTAATCATACACTAATTTATTATCTTAAACATATACTCAATATCATTTTGACCAATCAACCATACTCTAATTTTTTTAGAAAATATATTTTACGTTTCTACTATTTTTGACTAATTCTGGCTATAAAGTATTTGTCCTCGGAGCTATAAAAGAAATAATTTTGTAAAATTTGTTTTTTGTATGTTCTCCAGTATATATTTTACAAATATTTACTATGTTTTACAAATTATTATAAACGGGCTTGCAACATGGCAAACTTCTCTGGCATCACACTATAGCTCTTGGGTTTAATACAAAAAACACCAAATACACTGTTTATAGTGTATTTGACCGAAATTCACTGCAATGAAACACAATGAACAAGAATTATACATTAAACATATAACCAAGATAATGATATTATTTACAAATTTTACACACTAGCTGATTGTACAAAGCTTTACTGTAGCATTGCAATGTATCATTCACCACAGCTATTAATAAACATAACAACAATGAAATTAAACAATTTTCTCAAGCAATACTTAATCTTCCAAATATTTTTTAAGTATCTATCACTTTGAATTCAAAAGAAAACATGCTCTAGTACAAACAGTGAGATTGTTGCGCTCGGACTGCATACGGACATGTGTGGCCTCACGGTAACCGAGCCGAGGCCCGCACCGACAATCGGCCGACTCACGTGTCGGGCACGGTGCGGTTATGTGTGTCCCAACCTTTAGTTGAGGATTTTTAAATCTTGGTTGAGAAGAGAATTGTCTTTAGTTGCGAAGGACCATGATAAGAATGATGAAACACTGTTACCTTGCACCGTCCATTGTGTGATACCTCGACACAAATGAAGTTGGGTTGATTGTAGTTCGACCTGGGTTGCTTCCAAGGAACGTTACGCTGGTGGAGTCCTTGTTGATGGATGAAGATTCCACCATGAAGATTCCACCTTCACTTGACACTGTTTTCGGTTCACTCACGAACTTTGAGACAAAGTTACTTTGGCTCGTTAACCAAATAATGTCCGGCAAGGGGACTGTTAATTGCCATAGACCGGCTTACGGTTCACAAAAGACAAGACAAGGGGGCACGGCCCGAAATTAGTTAGAGCTAGTGTTGACGTATAACCTAGCGAGACGGAGTCTTTAGAAGAACTGGAGAGATGCCTTGGGGAGCTTTTCTTGTCCGGCGTCCTGGACGCCTGATTGGTCGACAGAAGTCACCTCATACCACGTGACAATCGGACCACTATAGATTTGGAATGCAGGTGTGTGTGTGTGTGTGTGTGTGTGTGTGTGTGTGTGTGTGTGTGTGTGTGTGTGTGTGTGTGTGTGTGTGTGCGTGTGTGTACAAAGATAAGTGGAAATAGATGGCTTAAAATAAAAATGGTATCGAACAATGGTGGGCAAAGAGCAGTTCTAAATAACATACAATTCTGGTTATTAGTAAAAAACTATATTAATGCGTAAAATTTGATTAATTATTATAACTAAATATGAAAACCTAACAAACAATGGCCCCTACTAATTGCACTGAAGCATCCGGACGAGTTATGTAATTTTACAGTGTTTCCATTATGATAATCGCTGTACGGTTTTCTGTGACTGTTGAAAAACATGCTGTAACAATCACTAAACAAAACAATTGCTACGGCGCGTCGGTCATCGAATCGTTTTGTCCAGTTCCAACGTTTTTGTTTGTCTAAAGTCAATCATCGTCCAATTTACAAGTATCTAGCTCTCGTAGGCTTGCTACAAAATTGTAATTTCTGGTATTATATTACAAATATTAATCAGCACGCAATACATGTGTTAACGAAAACAAATTTCACGATAAAGTCAACAAACATAAAAAAAGTAATAAAACAGTAAAGGTAATAATTTATTCCTCTTTGTAAAGCCTATCTGAATAGGTCGGAGATCTAGGTAAACGAGGTTTTACTGTATGCATTGTTATTGTGAATCATAAAAAACTGTGAACTCAAATCTAGTACTTATTTTAATTTGCTGTTTGACATAGATTTATTGAGTAATAATACCCAGCTTTATTGCATCTAATTACAACCTACTACAGTGTATTAGAGATCGTGTGAATAAAACCCAATGGTAAAGCGACCTTAAGGTTATTGTGGCACCACGACACTGATAGTAGAAAATAATAACCTTAAATGTGACTTTGATTATTTTTATTTGTCCAAAATCATGTTACAACTGAAAGTCTTATTTTTTTCTTACGTTAGGGGCGTGTTTTTATGAGACTTACTTTCGATTTACTATTTTTTCATTTATTCATGTCAGGTATAAGAAAATTTTCCCTTTTAAAAATTGCGAAACTAGTGTATAAAGCGATATGTGAATATCAGATCTCTAAGGATACACAAGAACATTTTCCGGCCTGAAGTAAAAATAGCGGAGTCTAAAATCTTGTCAGTGATCGATAAACTTTGAACATTACTCTGTACATTGTACATAATTGACTCCTTACTTTGTTTTCTAAGGTCATCGAATATGCACGTTGTCTATGAGGACCGTTGAAGACTAAAAAGGCTAAAATGGGAATAAGTCTCTCCTTTTTTAAATTATGAAGCAGGTTCATCGTGTTTTATATTGGTAAGTATAAAGTTTTACAGCAAAGCAGCAGCAGTTTTAAATCACTGGTAAAGTCACTTAGATAATGAATCATATACATTAAAGCACTGGTAAAGTCACTTAGATAATAAATCATAATATACAATAGTAGTTTTTTCTGTTGTGTCGAATAATATTCTTTCGTTACCGTAAAATATAAGCTCGAGATGTTAAGAAAATAATTACCATCTGATATTAAACAACAGCAATTTGAAACAGTATTTTATTTAGCATACATGTTCCTACCGGATGAATTCAATGAAATTGTCCTGCAAGAAAAATGATAAATTATGTGTTATTCTAAGGCCTAATGCAATTCTGCATGCACTTCTTAATTTGAGATGGTAATAATAATTTTTTTTACCTTGGCGATTAAAAAAGTGTTGCCTAAAAGGCGTATTGTAGTCGATTGCTTATGTTCAGTAATTATTAGCAATAAAACTACTCTAGTTTATTGAACGAAAACGTTACATACCAACATGTCATAATCGTATGTTTTAAAATATCAAGAGGAAGATGGGCAGGGATGCGGAACATCCAATTTTACACTAAATCAAGAGTGTATCTAAATCCAGTCAGTTACTTAAGGACAATAAATTGAAGCGTGAAACATATAATCAAGATATGGTTAGCTGGAACTATATTGATGAAACACAAGCACTTCAAGCACTGGTTGATAAGAGAAATAAATACTAATGATGAGGAGTCTATGAATTCATTGTCATTTTATTATTTAAGCTATGTTGTGGAAATATTAATCACTTTAGAAATGCGCTTAGTTTGTTTTCATGTTCTTATTTACAACAGTATTTTAAATAGCCCATTGACATATTCATAAATTTGCATATATGTTGATTTCCAATATAACACCGTATCCAAAGCCAATGTTTTAGTTTCATCCTAGTGTTATCCAAAACAGATGTAACAAAGAGTGTTTGATTAGACTTAGCTTTTCATATCCCTATGTAAAAATTTCTGATTAATAAATCCCTATTACTATATAATAATAAGTATAACTACTCAAAATATATTGGTTATTTTATACATTCCTTTTACGTCATACCTTTCGAAGTATAAAACCTCATATTACTTCATTGTTCTATTAGTTCAGGGGTAGCAAACAATAACAGTTGAAGTAGATTAACATACTATATAACCTAGAATAATTTATTGAAGGCATTTGGTTAACCTGTCCCTTGCTTCTGGGTGTTTTCCATCATGCTGGAAGCAAAGTCTTGTCACGCCCATACCCAAAATAAAGAATCCAAGTGTGACTTCCCAATTTAGGCCGAAATCGATCCTTCCGGCCATGTCAAAAATCCTTGAGAAGGTAGTGGTGAATCAGTTGACAGCTTTCATTGAGGCTGAAAATATTCTTCCTGTACATCAGTCTGGTTTTATTATAAGTCTTTCAGCACTACCTCCGCCTTGATAAACATTATGGATGAGCTGCATGTAGCGAAAGATAAAGGTTTTGGAAGTATTTTGGCGACGCTTGATTTCTCTGAAGCGTTCGACTCAGTAAATTATGAACTGTTTCTTGCCAAATTAAATTTCTATAGGTTTAATGAAATCGCTATAAAATGGTTTGGCTCATATTTGAGCGGACGGAGTCAGGTGACGAAGGTAAAAGAAAACTGCTCTTCCTCGCTGTCGAAGGATACAGGGGTTCCTCAAGGGTCATGTTTAGGGCCTGTTATGTTCATTTTATATACTGCTGATCTTGAACTTGCATTGTCCTCGTGTTCACTCTACTCCTATGCGGATGACTCTCAGATGCTTCTAACATATCCCCCTCCAGGTGTCCATGAAGCGGTGCAGTGTTTCAATGCTGATCTGCGTAGGGTTAAAGAGTGATCGGAGGGACATGGCCTAAAGTTGAATGCAGATAAGTGTTCTGTGGTGCATTTTTGCTCACCATCCATTAAAGAGACCATGAACAGGAGTATTCTCTCTGTTTCTGTTGAGGGTATTTGTTTGGAAGATCGTGTTTTTGTTAAAGTCCTGGGAGTTATAATTGACAATCAGCTAAACTTTCTTAAACATGTTGAATTGATTTCTCAACGTGCAATGTGTAAATTGAGAGTTTTGAATAGATACAGAGCGTTAATTCCAATGCTTTCAAAGCTGCATATTGTAAATTCTCTGGTATTTCCATCAATATATTACGCCCTTCCAGTGTTTGGTAGCTGCTTAACTCAAGAGGCAAATGTCATCCTTGCACGGATACAGAACAGTGCGCTGAGGTTTGTTTATAATCTAAAAAAATTTGACCACATCTCACCTTATCACAAAAGAGCAAATTTACACTCTGTTCAAGATATTTGTAGGCTCCAAACTGTGACATTGGTGCATAAGGTTTTGGTAACTGGTGAACCCTCTTACCTGAGACGGAAAAAAGTGGCGCGAGCGACTCTAAGAGAACGGCACACTCGACAGGACGACAAGCTGCAACTGCTGCGTGTGCGGATGGAGGCTACAAAAAGGTCCTTCTCGTACTTTGGACCCCAGGAGTACAATGCCTCACCACCAGTTATAAAGACTTTGTCTGTTAAAACTTTCAAAAAGGAAGTTAAAACTGTATAGGTACCTTAATGATGTATTGTTGTTTAAGTATGAATTTTCTATGTAAATTACCAGCACGCAATATTTGTGTGTCACAGATTTAAAATGCGAATTGTACTGTTATGATTAGTTTGACGTGAGTCGATTTGTAAAACAGATTGTAAACTGAAATCCGCTCAAGAATAAAGGCCTTATTTATTTATTTATTTTATTTATTGAGATTTCTCGTTTGCTGATCAAAATTTCACATTTTACGATGACTTTCACAAAGGAAATGGCAATAAACGAAAAAAGAACAGTGATAAACAGTCCGGGGAATTGAAAGAGAATGAGAGACGAAGAGAGTGTGAAATATTATTGAGCACTGCACGTCTCGACATATCCCTGGTGGTTTTATTTGTGTCACATGGTAGTTGAGGTAAACCTTCCCACAACCGCAACGCTTCCTGTGACAAGGGTATGACAAGGCTCAGTGTCAATCCTATATCTCTGTTGTGTTCCCCTTTGACCGGTATGTTACGGTTCGCGCCAAGTAGGAAGGAAAATTAATGTTCACTTTTCTTCTGGCGTCTCTACAGTAACTCTAAATGATCGCAATATTGTACATTAAAAATGGTAATATGTACCATGTATTATAACATTCCTATAATCAATACTGATACTTGTATGTTATAAATCAAACTATGAAACATAAATTCTAGAAATCCGTACGTCTAAAAATAATAATTATTATTATGAGGCATGATGTTAGTATAAACTAGCATGATATATACTATGTTCCAAAAGTAGTTGAATGTATTTCAATGTACTATTCTGTAACGCTTTATATTTTTATTTAGAATGAAGCCGTATGCCAAACTACGTGTTATTTAAGAGGCTTCGCTGAAATTGCATGTCAAATTTAAAGTCTGTTTCGCTCATTTCATTAGCTATATTTTTTAATACGTAACGCAATAATACACTATAAAATTACACTTAATTTGTTAACAAATTATTTACTCTATGATGTTCTCGTCGGCACTATAGTTATCCTTGAGACTAATGTAAGAATATTCGCTAACTATCAGACAAAGCCCAGTGTGTGACATTCACTATCCACTAACCACGTCGTTGCATACAAATGAATGCTTCATACAAAACTTATGGGTTAGTTCTTTCTCAATGCATCGTGCGGGCAAACAGATAGAAATGCGAGTTTTTCAAAGCTTCTTGAGAGGTAAGCTACGATAGTAATTGTATTATATAAGAACCACATATAATTTCAAAAAAGTAATCACCTTAAAACATTATAGAAAAAATTGTGAAGATGTTTGTTTTACATTGTAGTACTATCCGGATCTCACTAATTATTCAATATTTTAGTATTTACACATTATTCACTAAGAGTTTCGTGCATAGACATTTTTAGAGATGCTAATTTGTTAATTTTACTATAAAATTACTGTTTTAAAGTAACCTTTTCAAGGTTTTCTGTTGTATAATAATAATAATGTAGATACAATCTTTTCTGGCTTTCAAATACTAAACTTCTTCACGTAACTCATCAATGATGTTAATTTAATGAGCTGTAATTATGAAAAGGATAAATTGGTTGTTTCCTATAACTAGAAGTCAAATTATTCTGGTCAGGTCCCTTAAATAATGAGACCACTCCCAGAGCAGTGTGAAACTGACCATAGCTTCTATCCATGAAAGAACAAATCTTTTGACACGTTCCAAAACTAGTTCTTTAAACAAAATAAATGTATTTAAATAAAAATAAAAAATAAAGTCTATAGAATCTATTTAACTAGCATTCCAAAACACAAATACCGGTTTTAATGTACAAAGTCTACTCAATTTTACAGGCCAAATACACAAAAAAATCTACAAATAGCTTAAACCCGTACCTCAAAAACGTTAGAGCCGATTCCAATAAAACTTTTTATACACATTTGATTCTACACTATACTACAATATAACCCTCATTCTTAGGTCGTGCCTATTTTTAGAGATATATGGGTTTTACAATCAAATACAGAAAAAACTAATCTATGGATGGCCATTCCACAAAAACCCTACGAGCCGATTTTGATAAAGATTTGTATACTCATTCAGTTCTCAGTCTACTATACTAAAATATAAGCACTATTCTGAGGCAGCGCCTATACTTGGAGCTATACTGATTTCAAATGTAAATACTGGGAAACCCTATGGATGGCCGTACCTCAAAAAAGTACGAGCCCATGTTGATAAAACCTTGTATACACTTTCAATACATAGTCTACTAGGATCTACTATATTACTACCCTTATTGTTAGGCGAGAGCTATATTTGGAGCCATGCCGATTTTACGGTCTATGCATTGAAAAACAAATCTATGGATGGTCGTACCTCCAAAACGGAAAAGACGATTTTTATAAAAAGTTCTATACACATTCAATAAACAGTCTACATATTATTGGGTACTAGTCCTTTCTATGGATGGAATCTAGGGTCAGTTTCACTTCGGCTATTCCAAGTGCTTACCAGCTATGTTCAATGCCTATCACTAATGATAATCATTTGTAGATTATTTATTGCACATTATGGATACATTAAATGTTATCCCATGAACATAAAACATTTTATTTAAAGATTACTTTAACAATGAATGCGTTCAATTATGTTTCATTGTATCATTAGGAAGTTACTCGAACCGCAATTGTGAACATAAGTACTGATCGCGAGAGAAAAGAAGAGACCTGGATTGTGGCCTATCTGAAATTTGCAGGCGCTACTACTAGTATGTTGCCGCGCCTTGTTTCGTAATTCCATTATTGTTTCACTGTTCCATTGCTATGATAAACAATTCGCAGGGTTGGCTGTGGGGCGAAGCGCCTGAAATTACCGCGCGGCAACACACTAGTACACAGCTGTGCGCCGGCACGGGCCAGGTCTCTTCTTTTCTCTCGCCATCAGTATGTTCCCTACCATATATGAGGTAAGTTATAGTTATTTGAAGAAAACTAAATCTCCACAAATTATATCGTCTCGTTGCCTCATGTCATGTTTCAAAACACGACAGGAGCGATTTTTGTAGCTCTGATGTAGACAATGAAACTTTCCACAGCATTTATAAGGTAAGTTATATTGATTTAGGAAATACCCCTGAACCTAATCCTGTTCATTTTGCTCCAGGACGAATGTTTTTTTTTCCTTTTTTTCCATAAGGAACGTTATTCCGAAGCCAAAGAATAAAATTGCAACTTCCTTTAGTTAAAAAATATTCTTACAGTCCTTATGCCATTAACCAACATAGACGTAGTCGTAGACGGTAGTTTTGTATAATACAGGCTTTTTTCCAAATTTCAGAAAACTTGTTGAACTGAGTTGCTATTCTGAATAGATTATTTGTATATAGAATTTACGCGCCAATTTTGTAAGTGACAAGAATTATTAAGAAATCCGCGTGAGAAGCAGTAAAACTGACTTTCAAGTTGAGTTGCCATGTCCGCCTGAAGTTTAATTGTGATTACACTCAATTAATGCAAATTCACATCAAATTAATGTTATACTCGTGTAAAAAAAACATTTTCGGATTAAAAGTAAACTACCCTATTATCGTATACAGCTTAATTAATTGAGTTCATAATATAATTGTTTGTATATGAATTTTTGCACCATGTTCTTTTCTGAAAGTGAGTTCTATAAAGTGTTCAATCAAAGAATATTTGTTTTTGTTTTTACTATGAAATGGCCTGTATATATCAAACTTCTATCATGTGATTTCCTTCAGTTACTTTCCCAGACATCTGTACTTTAATGATATATAGGAAGAGAAAAAACATGACATAGATGGTTAACAACAATTGATGAGTTCATCTCTAAAACCTAATCGCACCACCTTAAGTTGTCACAGTAAATTTTTATGTTTTGTAATACAGGTTATTGTGCCCCATGACACAACACATACGTGTAGAAAATACTGAGTGGTTTTAACAAATCCATAATACTGCAGCCATAATAAATACATGAAAGCTAATATAACGTGAAAGTAAGCAAATTACACGGTCATTGAAACAGCACGAAAGAAGAACCATAATGCCCTGTAAGTATTTAGAGGAAATATTAGTTCATAAAAAACGCACTGAAAATAGAAGCACTTTTTGTAATGTTTAAAGCAGTTTTTAAGACTGTCTCATTCAAGGGCGGCATTCTAAAGGAGTTTTTAAAACTTGAAACTGAGTTTGGAACTTTAAACCATTGTTTATGTCCTCCAGGGCTTTTTGTACTTCCAAAATGTTAAATTAAAACTTAAAATTTTAAATTTCCATCAAAATTCTCTGTTATGTAAAATGTAAACATAACAAAAGTCACTATCCATTTTGGCACGTATCATGTTTGAGTTAACAATTATAACATAAACATGGACTGGAATTGTTAATTCCTGAAATACTCACTTCTCTACCTACATGAATACTAGTTGTGATCTACAATGTACTTTTATTCGAGCCTTCCGGAACTGTGAAGTTGCAGTAGTTTGTAGCTAATTTTAAATATTTTGTTAAAATGCTGAGTTCTCAGAAATATCTTTCAACATTGTTAAATAGTTTAATCTACAACATTATGAATAACGATATTATTTCTGGTATGTCCAACTAAAACTCAAAATTTGTAGCTGATAGGGTAAATATAAAGTTAATTTTGTTTAAATAGAAATTTTGTGATTAAGTGATTGAATATTTTAGAAGAGGAAAAGTATTTTTGTTAGTTAATTTTAACAAAGTCTTTACAATTATTTAAGGTAAAACATTTGCTTTTAAAGCAACCTATGATTCAAAAGCAATTGCTAATTACAAGTGAGAGAAGATTACTATTATAAACCAGGTAAAAACCACTATTCATCTTCTTAATTAGCAATTTAATGTAATATAATGAAATACTGACATTGTACTAATATTATTGGAAATGGCTCCACATTACGTAACAACGCAGTTTGAGATAGATTCCTAATTATGTGATTATAAACTTTCCTTTGAACGTCAGCTACAGGTATCGTGTTATCGACACAACGTAATTACAATCTTGAGGCTGGATAATGCAACCAGGCTATATAATATAACGTTCGAATTATTGAAACATAGATCTCATCAGTATAGTGTAAAACAACGCTATGGTGTATAATCTTAAGTAAGAATACCAAGGAAATAAATAAATCCGACCTCCATTTTCTTGTATCTAATTAAGCTAATTATCCCTAATCCGCTACCCAGTTTCGCACGTGGCAATCCATAAAAGGACCCTTGACTTTGTAACTTTAACACTCTCAGGTGCACTGTTAATTTGATTACAACCTTTTTTTAATGCAGTAAAATAAAATAATGATATTTTCGTTTCAAATTAATTATTTAATTTCGATTCAAGCTCAATAATTGCTCAGCTTCAAATAATGGTATAACTTATAATCTGTTGGTCTATACATATTTTAGATATTTTAAACATGTCCATTACCATCATATCAGTTGTGCGTAGTTGGGGGTTCCTCTCCGCGTAGGTTTCAAAACCAGATGTATGATTTTTTTTATTGATAAAACCCATCATTACAAAAAAAATCGAAACGTATTACCGCTGTTTGAAAATTGTGCACGAATATCTACTTCACAAGGAATAAAGAATTTTATCCTGTTTATTTATATTCCAAAAAATGGAATTAACTGTTAAATAAAACCTTAAAACGTCTTTTTCATACACAAGGTGGTATAGTACTTCAAGTTAAAAATAAATAATAATAATAATAAATAAATATAAAAGCATATTTTTATAAAAAATGGCACACGAGACAAGTTTTATGAACTAGACTCAGGGTTTATTCTTTAGAAAAATAATAGATGTCAAACACTCACACACTTACAATAAGTTTTGGTGAAATAGAAAATTTTAATTTAAAACGTGAAAAACTGCAGAAATTGGTATATTATAGGACACTCCAACGCCTAACACATAGCTTTTCAAATGGAAACTATGGATTAAAAGTATAATGCTAATTTCGCTCCATACTGGTATTTTATTTGCATAATAATAAAACTTTTTAGTTTTAACGAACTTGATAAGGTTCAAGAACAGTTCACCCCCCACCCGCGAGGGACTTTAAATATATTTATTAGGACACTTTAAGGTAAAAATGTTATTGAACTAATTTTTAAACAACTTGAAAGAATTTTAGAAAACTAGTTACATGTAATTTAATTTTTAACGCAACAATTAACAATAAACGTATAATATTTTAAAGCAAATTAGTTTTATTTATCAATTTATAAACATTATTTTTTGGTAGTTATATATTATTTTTATTACTTCCCAGAAAAAGTAACCATAGTGTTGTTATTAAACCTCAACATGGCTGGTGGAACACAATTATGGTAAGTGGTTTGTCCCTTAATTAGAAAGAGCTGTTTGTGTTGGATAAACATTTTGACATACATTCCTAATATTATAAGACTCTCTGCTTAAGTTTTAATAAAATTAATCTGCAAATGTTTTTATCATTTTAAAATAATTTTTAATTTATAATTATATGCTAAATTTATCACATATTTCAATAAGACACGGTTAGTGACTTGTTAAAATAATAATCGTGAGGATAATACTATTTGTAACATTGTTCCTAATAAGTTTAAATTTAATATAAATTTGTGTTACCTATGTTCACTGTATTAAGCCATTCACAGTACTATGAGATACGCTAAAACATTTTTTAAGTAAAAATCTTGATATAACAAAATTGTTTCTTAAATTTACTTTAGAAACAAGAAATATCTGTTATAATTAGCTATTATTAGTATACGCCTTTAATCCGTACTATAAATGGGGGTTCAAATACACCCACGTGTTATAACCTATGACAGAGTAAAAAACTGAAACATAATTTTCCTTTCATGTTGAGGGCACGAACTGCATTCAAAGTTCTTCCATCCTTTGCTTTTCCTCAGCTCAAACAGTCACTAAACATAAAGCTGCATGTCACAGGTGGGAAAATGAAAGTCGCAGACTGTTATGAACGATATTAAATTTATAGTCCAGAGAAACTGAGAGAACTGAGAAGTTCACTGTTATCATTACAAGGATTCTGCTTTTACGCTTTTCCTATAGAACACATAATGTTAAAATAACAGTCCCTATTCATTTTCAGTAACAAAATATGAAATCAGAATTACTAATCAGATCGGATGTTTTATTACAAGTATGGATATTTTTAAAATATACATTTAAAATATTACATTCTTGAAGCTCTTTTCTTATTGGAAATTATATATTAATCTAAAAAAACTCTCCAATAATATAAGTTTTTATTTTTGTAAGGCCTTTCGTACTCAATGAGAACATATTCGGACCCATACAACCGAATAAAAGTAATAATAACAATAATAACATAAACAATTTTGTACTAAATAAAACATATGTCATTAAAAATACAAAGAGATAATATTCTATGACAGGACAGTATGTTATATGTATATATAAAAATAAAGTTGATATTTAGTTAAATAAAATAAGTTGTGTGGGTCCGAAAATGTTCTCATTGAGTACGAAAGGCCTCACAAAAATAAAAACGTATATTATTGGAGAGTTTATTTAAATTAACATTTAAAATATTACCTTTAATAAAGTAAAAAGCTCATTTGTAAATGATAGTTTTGGAAATTACGTTTTTTGTTTTGAAGATTTTATAATGCGTTAAAAATAAAAAAAAAACTTATTTAGTTTAATTTCTGCAAAAATGTATAAATTCGCTAGGCCAAGGCAACGTTTACAAAGGAAGATTTACGTATTTACACAAAATAACTGTTCCTTCTTCTTTATCATTCTTGGTAAGAGAGTAGGAATAATATACGAGCGTATGTTCAAACGAAATATGCGTGAGTTTTAACTAAGAGTCTTAAGTATACGTTTTTACCGTAAACAGTTAACATTGTTTAAATTCAGATAAACATTGATCTACTTTTTCCCTAACTTAAACCTATATTTATCTAATTTAAAATTGTATATTTTAATTAATATATTGTTGGAAGATATACCGATGTATTACTTTCAATGCGTTTATTCCTACGTACTTTAGTACAATATTTAAGACATCCAACATTATACAATGTGTACATAAAGTCCTGCACAGGTATAATATTTTCTGAACTATAACAGATAAATCAACAAGATTTAGTACATCAACACTACACCTAAAAATCTACTTTTTGAAGGAACTATCAGTTTTCTATAATATCATGGGGACGTCCCGCAAGGAGTCAGAAGGAAATCCTAAATAGGAGCATAGGTCAATATGCACATAATTTTAAAGGGCTTATCTAGCAGAGTTTAATGCCGCAATCCGCACTCAAAAGAATTGATTCAGTACAAAATGGCGGCTGTTCAAAGGTTTTACTTGGTTTCATTTTATTAGTAGCCATAACCCCAGTAAGCAAAACTGCAACCAAACGAATACTGCAGCTAAATACTACATTATGCTTGTCAGTTGTACAGAAGTGAATTATGACTTTAGTTGTCCTCAAGGGTTACAAATTTGGTCCTAATATATTGATAACGGGGGAAACCTGATAACAGTAACAATTAGAATGCTCTTATCTTTGGGTCGCAGTTTGGACTTTCCTATTAGCCAGTCTATTCATAGTAGGCTATTCTAGTTTTCTTGATTTAGTAGTGCTGTCCAACCTTTCTATCAGTGCGCTTTAGTACAAAAGAGTTTGTCGTATTGATTGTAGTTCTTCAACTACACTATGTCGCTTGAGGAACGTGAACGTATAACACTTCTTATGATGGTTGGTTGGGGAAACAACAGACGATCACACGAGGAAGCATGTCATTTATTTAATGACTGCTTTCAAGAGACGCAGCCAATTTCTAGAACAACTGTAGGGAGAACTGTTCAACGCTTTATGGAAGCAGGAAGTGTTTCTGGAGAACATTTCCAGAATATCTGGTTTCAACAGGACGGAGCACACCCACACTACGGCATCGACGTAAGAGCCTATTTAAACACTGTTTTTTGGCAACAGTGGATCAGAAGGCGGGGGACTGTAGAATGGCCAGCGTGTTCACCAGATCTGTCTCCATTAGACTATTTTGTTTGGGGTTACCTTAACGACAACCTCTACAAAACAAAGCCTCAAAATTTAAATGAACTGAGACAAAGAATACTTCTAGAATGTCAGACGATTCCTCAAGTTGCCCTACTAAATTCTGTTTTTATGAGCGTCTTTCCAACTGTCAAATAACCGGAGGTGAACAATTCGAAAATTTACTCTGAAAACATTTGGTAAGTAAACATCTTTTTAAAATAAAAACTTTGAACAGCCGCCATTTTTGCTGGATCAATCCTTTTGAGTGCGGTTTGCGGCATTAAACTCTGCTAGATAAGCCCTTTAAAATGATGTGCATATTGACCTATGCTCCTATTTAATATTTTCTTCTGACTCCTTGCGGGACGTCCCCATGATATTACAGAAAACTGATAGTTCCTTCAAAAAGTAGATTTTTAGGTGTAGTGTTGATGTACCAAATCTTGTTGATTTATCTGTTACCGTTCAGAAAATATTATACCTGTGCAGGACTTTATGTAAACCCTGTATATGGTTCACCATCATATATTGAAATGTCCTAATCGGTAAGAATAAATTCTCTAATATTTGAAGAAAATTACGATCACAATCAAATAAGATATAATTTATAACAAGAGGAAATAAAATACAATATTATTTATTCAACGAGGAATAGTTGGTATTTTAACCAAAATTTACCCAAAGAATCATAATCGAGCCCAAAGAATAAGTTTTTAAGATGAGGATATGAACCTCTTAAAATATGTATAATATGAAAGTTGGCCTTACATAATGTCAAGTTTTCATGTATAACAAATCGGCAAGAGAACATTATTTAAGCGTATTTCGTTCACTAAAATATATAATTTTCTTAAGTAATACACAATTAAAAAAGTATATCTCTCTGAAGCTATAATGCATATACTTACTCTACTTTTATTAATTTATTATTATTCCTTTTTAAGTGTTTATAATTATAAAACTGCATAATTTGTTACTTAAGATTACTGTTATTCCTGATAGACTAACTAAAATATATAATTTGCTTTTCCTGCCTTCAAGAAAACTTATATATTAATACTATGAATTTAAACTTGAAAAATATTTATGGAGCTAAAAACTGATAACGCTGATCAATTGGATTGACTTGCCCAATTAAATTACAGCTGTATATCGGTTCCTAGTAAGTGTATCTATTGTATCTGATATTAATAGTAGAATTAGAAGCAGCAACTACAAATCCCGCATAAACTAAAATACAACTGGTTATCACTACAGCAGCTGCGGTGGACATGATTACAGTTCTCAGAACTCGGACTGCAACCTGAAACTTGATTAGATATTAATTTACCTGCCTCACCACTGGGCTGGGATAAAAGTGCGTATTTTAGATCACACCCTTTAAAATTAAATTTATGTCAATTTCATTAACGAATCACAAAAGCCGTATTAAAATTACATATATTAAGTTTTTAGGATAACTTAAATCCCTCTCATATAAACACCCATTTAATATATTTTAATCAATAATTTATTATAGGGAAAATATTTTGTTTAACATAATTAGGAATGAGCAGTTTGGAAAAATGGTAGCATAAGATATAATAGCATATAATTCAAAGCATAATTTCGCCCAGTATAGGATTATCTATAGAACAACTCCTGCTTGACCTATATAAAACATAAGCACGGAATTAAAATGTAAAAAGAATTCAATCGGACATTTATAAATATGGATACTTATTTTCATCAATTCTGTAGCTTTCTGGTCAAAATATAAATAGACATATAAGCTTTAACAGTTCATTATTCTACAGATGTCTAAATATTTTCATAATGTAACCTACTTCTTTATGTACACTATGATGTAAGCTATCCATTACCACTCAAGAACATTATTTAGTTGATGTATACAGTAGTGTAACATATTTATCTTTTCTATATATATAAAAATGAATGTTTGTATGTTTGTCCTTTATGGAATCGTGAACTATTGGACCGATCATGATGAAAATTTGTACGTATATGTATTTTTCCACGGAGAAGGTTTATAAGCTATGCCCATCCCTTTCCCGATTCAGGATTCCGCCCCACTGGTTACAGAAATACCCATAAGAAATGCATTGCAGCAAACATATGTTAACGTCTTTTCAAATTTTTAATCAGCTGTTCTTTGTAAACATATATTACACTTATAGTTTTAAAGCATAGAGTAAGCTTAAGAGAAACGACAAATTTTGTTTAAACTGTTTTTGCAATCACTGTTAAACATAGACTTTACTATCCAGATAATACAATTCAAATTTGACGTAAAAATTCACCTTTAACTGCAATATTTATTTAATATAAACCATGCTCATGCTTGATCAGAAGAGTAATGCAGATATCATAATTACTATCTTACGTTGGCTACAAATATAAAGAATGTTATAAAATCAACCTTAGTTGTTTTTTTTTTGACAGAAGTATGGTTCTCAAAACTCCGTGTGTACATATTCTCTCGATCGAGACAACAAAGCAAGCTCAATCGTGGCATCGGAGATATAACTAATTTAATCTAAAATTTATTATAGTAAAAAAAAAAAATTTACTAAGTAATATAAGGACTTCGGTTCTTAAGATTTGCGTGCGAAGCCGTGGGTAACAGCTAGATAGAGGCAGGAATATGGTACATACCTTCATAATACGCCCAAGAGGCTCACGATGGAACGACTATCAATTATCTCAGCAATGTTTAGAATGTGATAGAAAAAGAATAAGTGAATATAGTGTACTGTTTTCAACGGGAAATTGCGTGCGAAGCCGCGGGCAACTTTTGCAAAAAATTATTGAAATGCGCAGCAAAGCGCGCCGGGCCCGCTAGTTATAAATAAAAATGAATGGCGAAATGTGTTGGTTAGCGCTAATCTCGATAACGGCTGGACCAATTCGGTTAATTCTTTTTGTAAAATGTCCATTGAAATCCGAGGAAGGTTTTTATGAAGAAAAAATTAAGAAAAGTTACCTGGAATATTTTGGAATTCATAAAAAATTTTAGTTTTTACGTTTCATAATTCAAATTAAACTGGCACCAAACAGCTGTTGACAGCTATAAAATTTGAAAAACTTTCTGAAACATCTGTTTACATTTAAATTTTATCAATAATAAGTTACAGTGCTTGATCGGTAGTGCAATGCAGATAGTAAATACAATATTAATATATAAATTTTACTCCAGATTGCGCCATTAACGATTTAAAATGATCTAATGCATTACATTCTGTTATAAAACTAACATTAATGAACAAAGTTACGAATGTTTTTTCATAAGTTACTTTAAACTGGTGGGCTTCCATGACATTATGATATTACATTTTAACAATGGCTTATGGAAAAACAGAGACATAAATAATAACATGCTTCAACGATTCATTCTTTCCCTGGCTACATTCCAAAAAACAAGTTTAACGCAAAACTTTAATAACGATTATTCTCGAATGTTGAATAACCTTAATAAGGATTTTCCTCATACCGAAAGTACATAAGAAGTAGGTAGGGCTTCCCCCTAGGTCGTAATAGGCTTTTCAGTCCTACTTATGTATGTATTTTCTTCATCAGGACAAGGCAAACTCAACTATGTCAACATGGTTTTGGCCAAAATAGATTTACGAGAACTAGATAATCGAACGTATATAGTATTTTGATCGTGGCAATATGGCAAGCTAAACTGTGACATAGTAAGTGAATATAAACGGTCTTAATTAGACACTTTTTAACCGAAGTAGGCATCTCGGTCATACGTAAGTATATATATATATATATATATATATATATATATATATATATATATTTCTATATATTTCTTCTTCGTCAGAGCAACAAGGCAAACTCTACTATGGTACTACTATGGTACTAGGAAATATTTTAGACCTGAAGTATATGACAAGGACTGGAAATATACGCTTTTTGACCGAAGTAAGTTTTCTAGACCTGTGTGATCCGAGATTTTTGTTTTCTTTATCGGCATGACAAGGCAGATTCAGCTGTGACGTAATATATATAATTAATTTGAACCAGAAATGCTCCTACACGTGCCAAACATGGTATAATTATTAAGTTAAACTCTGATACTATTTACCATGAACTTAAATAATATCTACCTGATGTATGCCTACTTAAGTTTTAAAATCTTTTTAGGACTCCCATCATATTACATCATAATTGCTTTTACTAAGTAATATAAGTGCTTTGGTTCTAAACATTGCGTGCGAAGGTGTGGGTAACAGCTAGTATTCAAAATAAATTCTAACAACTTGCCGTGACATTCTATTAGTATTATATAACTGTATTTAACATACCAGTCTGTGGTAATTCAACTCACTTTTCGTGAAATAAAAAACCATATTTATAGTATTTTGCATTATTTCAGATTAATACGGCTAATTTTTTCATTTGGTAATTCATCATAAGATCAGGCAATTTTTGTAATTCATCAATTCGATCAGGCATGGTAGCTATAGGATCACGGACCACCTCTGATTCACTCGCAATCACTGCCAGAACGGTTATGTTTTTAAATTCAATTTTGATTCAGTCACACAAAATGTATTAGAATACACTCTTCACAATTCACTCTAATAGAATTGAACTTATTTCTCTGTTAAACTATATTGCATGAAATGCACAAAGTTCTACAAAACTAGTAAAATGCAATTAAGATGTAAATAATTTACCGGAAGAAATACAAGCGGTTATGGTTCTTTGTAACAAACTTTATACAACTGGGTTAATTTAAACAACAACAGTAGTTAACCTGGGACTTCTAGGTGTACGATAAATTTCTCAGTGAATCTCAAGAGACTTTAATTATTCTTCTTTTAGTTCACAAAAGAATCTCAAGATAGTTTCATTATTCTGAATCCGTTGATTGTGCAATCTCGAAATAAGAATGAAAAAATACGAACAGTACAAGATACTGATGTAGGTTAAGTAATAAAAAATATAGAGCAACGGTTATCCCACTAATATTATAAATGCGAAAGTTGCTATACGGATTGAGGTGAAATTTGGAACAGTTATAGCTTTTGGTCTGAATTAACATTTAGAGTGCTTTTCACCACCCATAACACATTCATTTCACCAAATAAAGTCGAATTCAAATTTTAAAATATTTTTTTTACATTCGAATGTTATGATAAGAACGAAACGTAATAACGTTTCATAATTCAAATTAAACTGGCATTAAACAGCTGTTGATAGCTATAATTAGACAAACTTTCTAAACCATCTGTTTACATTGCTAATGAAAATAAAAAGATAATGGCGGGCGACTTATTATGCCATAACTTTGCGTTTGTTTTGTCACAAAACTTTTAAAGTTGAGTTAAAGAAGTGAAAAATCTGAAAATAAGTCAAGTCGAGTATCACTCCTCGGTATTTTCATTATCTGTGGTCCGTATGGATGTTTCACACCTTTCTGTAAGTATATTTTTATAATTATTATAGAAACACGCAGTATAAAGTGTACACCTTGGTAAGAAGAAGATCTTGATTGTTAATTTATTAGAAGATACATTGTATAAAAACTTAAAAGTGTTAATTATAATATGTTTCACCTTAAATTCTTACAGATTTAGTGTTATATCTTGAGTTATTTTTAAACATTCTGAACCGAGTAGTTTAGGATACAAATAGTACTTATTAGAGATGATTTCTAAAATATTATGATAAAACGTAAAAAATAATATTTAAAATATAAAATTTTGCTTTAATTAAGTATGAAACTAAACTTATATAAACTATTTAAAACACCACCAATACCTCAGTTTGTCTGTGACCACCTGTGATAAGTGCTCGAAATGTCAGGTTTAATATATAAAATATAACGAGTGTAAATCCGTTTACAGTATTTTCCTTTCAATATTGTTGACATTGTAATTTATGTTGTAGTTAAGTTTTAAGGACCTTTCTTTAGCAATCCATTTTGCTGACGCCTTTCCTCTAAGTATTTTTTTATTGCTGTTACCATTTTTAATATTAGTAGGCATTTGACAACTAGCTAAACCTAAATTTAAACAAGGATTTAAAAAATATTAAATATATTTTAAATCTTTTTAACTGGTTTCTTAATTTTATATAAAACATTTATGTCCCCTTTCTTTTTTTCATATAGGTAGGTATTACGCGGGCGAAGCCACGGGAAAAAGCTAGTAAACCATAGTTTCTCTATAACACAACTAAAAATATAGAATTCCTCTATATTAGAGCAGTTTTAGTGGATTTAAAATAAAGCCTCATTTGCATTTCCACAGTTTAAACGTAAATCCTAAATTTGAGTTTTTTTTAAATCATATGGAAAAATAAAACTTGTTATAGACGGACAGGTGAGTGGTCAATGTAAATTGGATAACCTTTAGACTATTACATAGCACCGATATGTAGAACCAATACAGAACTGTGTGGCTATAATTAATGGGAAAGCACTACATGACAAACTGACAGCAGATGTTTAGGATGGTTGCCTAGCAACGAGAAGATAGCGTCTTTATCTGCACAACACAGTGTGACGCGTGAATATGTTACACCATACGCTAAGTTAAATACGTGGTTACGTTAATTACTCAACCCGCCTAAATGATGGGATGGCTGCTTTAATTAGTGTTTAATATTCTAGAATAAAAATTGACACAAAATATTATCGCACGGTCAAAGGTCTACGGTATTTAAGATTAACCTTACACTAAGCCCAATTATGGCAATAAAATATTTTAAAAATAACCTGATAAAATATAGAGCCTATGAATATCATGTATATAAAAATAGATTTACTACGTAAGTCCAGCTGTGCTTTATTTATAAATGAAAACTCCGCAGCAACTATATAGTTTGACTTTATTGTGTTTTTTTAATTCACATACCAATTTCAAAGTGTACAGTTAGAGTTAAAAATTAACGTTAAATAGGAGTGTAGTTATTGAAATGTCCTCAAGATAGGCACAATCTTGGAATCGTAACGAATTGAAAGTATAGAGATGGCCAAAAATACTGATAAGACAATGAATGACCATTTGGTACTGACAAGTTACAGTCCTCGAAGTCAGAATGAGGGAAAAAGCATAATCCAAATCTAAGTAAACGCTCTACTTTTTATCATCGTCCACCTAGAAGGAATAACTTAATCGTGGTGATAATTGATTATTGGACAACGATGGACTCTAACTAAGCCGTAATGTATTACAGAATATCTAGAAGTTGTAGGAGTGAGCGTAATTTAGGAAAAGATTTGAGGGTTTTTCAATTGGCTAGCCATCAAATGTTTGTATTTTTAATTTATTATTCTCTATATTTAAAAGATGTACTTAGTTTCTAAATGAAATCTCAGATTTTCCACAATATGCTAAAGGCACTAGTGAAATCAATGACATGTATCTTCATAATACAGAACGCTCACCCATTAAATACATCGTTTCTGATACTTCTAAGCTTCATTGAATTAATTACTGAATATATTTATTGTTGGCTTCTTTTACCCTACTTTTATATTAGTTTTATAAAACTAGTTTACAATATTATTTTATACCCTACACATGATACATCACAATTTTTACACGACAAAAATTTTTTGTTAGATTTTTATTAGACATAAAAGCTAATAAAAAAATGTTTTTAGTGTTTTTTTTTTGTATGGCATTTGTCATTATTGCGGACTGTAATGCGTGAAAAGATATAAAAAATGTTAATATTCAGTTAATTACGTATTTTAATTTTTATTCGCATTGTTGTAATGTCAGCCTTAATTATTTATCATGCTTACTCTCAACCTGCAATAAAATTCAAAATGTATTTTAAGTGAGCTATTAAATGTTGGTTTGGATTTAATTTGCCATCGGTAAGTCATAGCTCATTATAATTACTTTCCTTAAAAAGTTAAACAATACAATTAAGATTAGGAAAATGGAGGTTTTCATTCTGATGCATTTACAGGTATTTAAAGTAGGACTGTTGGAAATTTGTAAATGTGGCTCGAATAAAAATGACTGAATATAAAAATGTGAATTTTACGCGAGTTGTACTCTTGAAAAAGTAACAGCCTGTAATAGCTTTTACACTTCCTCTTCCTCATCATTATTACACGTACTGTACAATATCATATCATAATATAATTTTTAACCCAATTTTTTTTTCTTGTCATGAGAGACCCCTAAAGTCTATTTCAAATGCCTACAAATAGTTGTGTAATAAAATAATACCTATTTGTAGATAAATATAGATAAAGTTCAGAGGCTAAATTTGTTAACAAATTTTAAAAAGTATTACAACTAATAGTCAACTGTCCAACCTTAATGCTTAATTATAAAATCCAACGCATAAACAATGTATTTAGAGAATAAAAGTAGCAATTTAATCTGTGGAAAATATTTCTTGTTCATGACCTGGAAAATAATATACAAAAACCGATTTAACAATAAAGTAACGTGGTGTTGACGTTTCATTATACGCGAGGCTCATGATGGCGTTCTTGTAACTTTTGTAGTACACACAAAATCAATGAAACTATTTCAAATAAAGCTTTTACTGTTGTAAGTATGATATTATAAAATATATCTTACGTCGCGTATATTATATTAAACACATATTAATGTTTACAATTTATTTTCGTTGAGTTATATTGACTAGATTTACTTTAATTACGAATACAAAAGTATTGCAATCATCTTTTAAGAACTTTATTCGAACAATAAAAATGCAGATAATTTTTTTTCCTCACAACTATGTAAAATAAGTCGTAGAATTAAATACACCTCTACACATTGATACAAATTTATAAATTATTAAAGGTGGATTAAGTACATCTAAATGTGAGGGAGGTGAGTGAAACCATCTTTTATTGCGCGTTAATGAGGCAACGATGGTGTATATTTAAATTCCATAGCGTACAGTTGAGAACATTTTACGATTATAGTAATTATTATTAGTTCGCTTAAGATCAGGGAAGTACTTAAAATATACTTAACAAAGTTTAATAGTCAACTTTGCATTATTAAATGAGCCAACTTTCGAAGTAATAGATTTAAAAAATATCAAGCATAATTAAGTATTAATGAAACAATTATTTTATAAAAAGGCAACACTTTACAGACATGATGTAATATTAACTCTCTAACAAACCGAGTCACCAAAAAACAACAACGGTCTTAAAGTGACTTCCTTAGGGGATTAAACGAAGTTTCTTTTCATCCTAAGGAGCACTACTTCTTTGTTTAAGTATTACCTGCTATGAATACTGTAATTGCGTTTACACAAAAGTTTTAAAATCCACCTACAAAACTGATTTTTTTAAAACTTAGAAAAATATGTATACAACAATAAAACCAATTCAAAACCCTTAAAAAGTGAATGATTGTGAAAAGGAATTATTATTTTAGGACTCCAAAAAAAATCAAAGCGATATTTCAAGTCACACTATTTTACAATGCGGCGCCAAATTTTAAATATACTAAAAATTTATAATGAAAAAATAAAATGTGATATTAGGGGTCACTTGAAAAATACTGCGGGAAGTCTTATATGACATGGAGCAATGAGGCTTATTATGATGCCTAGATGTGTTTATTTAAGAATGACCCTTTATCTTCCCAGGAATTAAATTTACTGTTGGAATTTTCAATTAGTACCAACCCCTAGTATTTAGAACTACTAGTCTACATGAATCCCAAAATCGATACCGAGTATATATAAAAAAAAAAACACTTGATCTGTAGGACGTCCAATCTTCTAGTTTAATTATCTGAATTTTGAGTAATATTTTTCGGTTTCTGTTTCTTGCATACCTAAGATTCCACCATCTATGATTCTGCAATATGAAAGCACCGAGGATATGAAATAAATTCATTTTCTAGCTTCTGTCTAACATAGCTTGAGATTGAATCTGTTATATCTATTGGGTTCTGAGTATTGCAAACTTCCTTATCATAATAAGCTATTTGTGTATAGAGTTTAGTCTGTAGTTGGAAAAGAATTAGGAAATCACCATTTCCCCATAAAATTCCAATCCTGTGTTTTGAATAAATTCAAACTTATATGATATTAGTATTTAAAACGAGTTCTGCATAGTAACTATAACTTCCTCTTAAAACAATTCCAAACCAATATAGCTTATCTAAAACGTACTCGATTTTCTTCAAATAAAGGGGGTTTCCTTCTTGTAGAAAACTTGGTGAGCTTAATTACTATTCTGAATAGATTCTTTTTTAATAGAACGTACCTGCAATTTTGTAAGAGACAAGAATCATTAAGATGACGGGGATGATAATGGTGAACATAGCTTGTTACGGAATCTCCGGTTTCTTGGCTCCAAAGCATTTCATACATTATATACAACGAAAACTGTTTGTAAATTAATTACAATGAGATAATATAAATAAATTCATTATCAAGACGTTCTAAGTAGTTGTACGAAGAGAACTCCTTACTAATCAAACAACAACCTTTTTACGTTTTTTTTTAATATTTGAAATGTATTTTTCTTGAAATCTTTTGCATATTTACTCCAGAACATGCCAAGTTAATTTAGATGAAAATGTACAATTGAGTGCAGACTCCTATGTAAACACAATTATTGATCAAGACACCTTAAAACACGGTCTTCTGGAATTTCTTTTTACACGTTATCCCTTTGTATAGAACGGTGAGTAACTTTTTTATTTCTTAATAAGTAATAGCTTTTAGTAATATCTGATTAAAAAGGTATTTCATTGGCTTAAGACACTATATTTATAACACTAGTGATATTGCAGCATTGTATTGTGCATTTTAGAATTGCGGTTTTAGGAGATGATTGAATTTAAATATGAACATTAAGAATACCTTGAACGAGCTTCTGAATTCTAAGAATACCATATAAAGGATAATTGTTGGTAATAAACATAGTAAGTAAAAAAAAACCATCCAAATTTTAATCATTTACTAAGTAATAATAATGTATTTAGTTTATCTTGATTTTTTTCTATATTTGGATGGATTTAATATAAGTGTTACAAAAGATAGAATAAAAAAGAGCTAATTGGATAGACTGCACATTTATTTTCACTTTTTTCATGGTAAATAATAGTTATACTATCTTAACAAGATACATTTTAAATACAATAAGTTACATTACTTTAGTTAATGAAATAGGTGAAAGAGCTTAGTGATAGAAGTAGTAAAACAGTTATTTATTTAAATTTGACCTTCGAAGTGACTTTTACAAAGAGGAATGCTAACAAAATGGTAGAGAAGTTGTGTGGTTATGAGGTGGTGGGGCGACATGAAGTAAGAATGAATAGTTCCTGTGCATTGCACCTTTTTACATTTCCCCAGTGGCTTTATTTTGGCACTCGGCGGTTAAGATAACTCTCTAACGCGACACCAAAATGTTACCTCATAGTAACAAGGTTATAAAAGTATCAGTGTCAACCTTCATATCATAACATTTCCTTGCTCACCGGCATGTTAAACATTACGCCAAGTAGAGAGGAATAATCAGCCTTTAAATCTCATCTAGCGCTACCACGTTACCTACAGATCATCGTTCATTACCAAAACAATGTGAGTTGTCTTCTGAAAATGTTTTCTTACCGTTTTAAATCCATCACTATGTTTTTATTACAAATCTTTTACTATTAATTAGTACATATGTTTTTTATTTACTTTTACTTAGTACATAAGTTAGGTGTCAAGTTTATTTTAAATTAATTTATGTATCAACGATTACATTTGAATAAAAACAATGTAAATTTACCAAAAATAAACTTTTAATACGAACATTTGCATTTATCTTTTTAAATCAGGCCAGCAATGAAAACTTTACTACAAAACCGGAAATATCTTATACCGGAAGTAGGCAAAATTGGCCGGGAGGAGTTGCTTTTCGCCAAATAAAAATTTTCAGACCAAATACTATATGTACCGTATTTTTAATCTAAATAAAAAAGGTAATGCTACTGTGGCGCCTAAAATACCTTAGAAATGTAGTAGACTACTATGAATAGAAGTAGATGAATTTTGAATGAAGAAGCTTCTGAGATAAAATGTATGTATATATTTTTTTTATCGGGGCAATAATGCAAACTCTACTATGATATCGTGAACAATTTATACCGGAAGAAGATTAGAAGAATTAAAAGTAGATCCTTTTAAAAAAATGATGGCCTCTCATATCATTTATGCATATATTTTTTGATCTTGACAACTTGGCAAGGTCTACTATTCCAAGTGAAATATGACTGGTTCGAAACAGTAATGCTTCTGCACGTGCTAAACATAAAATAAAAGCTAGTGGCAATTTTGTTTGATTTTTAAATCTCTTAACAATGTACAAAGAAATAATCTATACTTTAAAGATGCCTACCCCCAATTAAAAATTATCATATTACTCTATTATATTACTAATGTAATATAATAATAATGTATATAATATGTATATAATTATGTGCTCTTACTATGATTTATACGGATTTAATATTTCTTCACTCTGGGCTGAAATAGTTCAAATGTGGCTAAAGTTGTTGAAGCTATTCATTTAAATACTATTTTATGTTAAAGAGAATTTTGTATACTACATTGGCATTCATAAAACTGATTCACCCTCCCACTTAGGGCTCCAAAACCTGTTCTTTATTTAAAATATTAATGCTTAATTAAAATATTAAGCATTATTCTGAAATGTATCACAATATTTAAATATGTTTTAGTGATCATCACTTATTTTCACGAGTATTTTTTATGACAATTAAAAAAGATATGCCTATGACGTAGTCGTTGTTCATTTGAAAATTGCGTGCAAAACTAGTGGTACCTGCTAGTTTCATGTATATATGAAAACGCACTAGTATACATGAAATACTTGATTTCTTTAAAGTTTACTCTTATATACATAGAATATTATATAATTAAATTCGATCTGCCAACGTCGCGTGGTGTTGGACATCATAACCTATTAGTAATGACAGTTTCAAACTGAGTTATTGTGATCGAAAGGATACCGAGTCTAAGCAAAACTTGCAACGAATTGAAATGGAGAAGTCTTAAACGTATGTGGAATTATTGTTAGAATATTTCAAACCTTTATGAAGGCAGATTTGCTATACATAAAATATTAAGTTACATAATATAAATATATATAATGGTTTTCCTACACGTTAATCTGTGTATGTGTTGTATAAAATGTACTAAAACCTCATAAATCTAGATTATGAATATTAATCATTTTACAGTAATTTATCCACACATTTTATAATTTTACAATTGATAGATTCCAGGTATTCGTAAAGAGCTTGTACATTGACACTTAGTCTGCAATATCTTCTTAGCACGCTAAACGAAAAGGGATAATTTGATATTTTACTGATAGAGATGGATAGCTAAGATTATTGATGAAATGTGAGATTTATGGAGCGTGGATCTTACCTACCATAGTTCAATATATTGACCGTAGTAAAGACATTTCTGAAACACATTTTTAATTGCAGTACTTAAAAGGCTAACATAGCTTCTTCAACATATAAACAGATCCAAAATTCTCTCAGATCGTACTAAAAATGGTAATAGTAATAATGAACTTTAATTAGTATCAAAATAATTGTAAATTTAAAATAACACATTTTGGAATGCAGGGCACGGTTAATAATGCATAAATCTCTAAGCGATTGCTCTACGGTTTTTCCTAAAATTATAAGTAATAAAGTATTTTCATATCCGTTAATTCAATTTCAAAACTCTAATACAATATGAATTGCAATTGTAATGTTTTTAAATTGAACAAAATTATATTTATGTTTTAAATTTGTTTGGAAATTTAGCATTCTAATTAATCTTTCAATTATTGAACTTTTAATCAGATTTTGTGATAAATGTATCTTACAGTAAAAAATATTTGGAATTTGTTAGTAGTTTTCATAAAATAAGAGTGGTTTCATTCACCTTGTTTGTACACAATAAATTAATCAATCAGTAACAATCTTGGTGAAAAATAGGCCTATCTAACAATTGAGATCAATTAATGTCTTGTTTTACACAGTATAGGGCAGATGAGTGTTGTTGTGGTATGTTACAATATCACTGCCGTCGGTTATAAAAACATCCAATACAGCCTTTGGCCTCAACATCAGAAGCAACCATTCGGAAGTTTCCTACTGACTAGATCTAAGTTTTTTTATTGCAGAAATATGGAATTCTATATAGATTCCGTATAGAAGTGTCCTTATACTACTATTTTATATTCAACAACAATAGAACATTCAATCTAATTTACAAAAATAGGATTGTCCAAGGATAAAATAGCAACCTCGAGAATGGCGTGCTTAAGAGCTGCTATTCTCGTGAGCGGCTCTCGTCAGGTATTTTTCTCTTGAGTTTTTACTATTTGAAACTCAAAAAATATATATTCGATTTATTAATATTTTGCCTTTTTCAGGAGTATATACAAAGGGTACACTCTCTTTCATATGTTTATTGGATTTAATTTATTTTATGAAATGCATTTAAACCACAACCATAAAGTGGATATCGTCGTCATAAGAAATATTTTTATGAAATAATATATTTAGAAAGACTTTTAGTGTGTATTATGATTTAGTGTATATGTTTTAGTTTTACACATATGTTTACATTTACACATATGTTTTAGTGTATATTATGAAGTATGAAAAATACTATGCAACCATATCCTTGTGGTTAGATTCCATACCCTAAGAAAAATATTTATTACGAAATAAAATACTTAACCTTTTGTTTTAGAAAGTAAAAGCTCAAACTTAAAGATCCTCATTGTTCATACATACTATACTAACAACACTTCACATTCAGTTCATAATCGTAATTCAAAGCAAAGTTGGCCTTTCCAACATACATTATAATTCTATGCAGAGATACTACAAACATCATATTATTTGCTATTATGGACATACAAAAAAAGTAATAACTTTTTGCATCTTTTGCATTTAGTTTGTGCATAAAATTTATAAACAAAGTCTATGGAATTGGGTTTTAAGAATTATGAAAAAACCTTTATCATTTTATTTAAATGAAAATTAGCTGAAAGTATTTTAGTTGGAAATTCATTAAAGTTTATTGCAAAACAGACATCATCAGTTGGTAAATTATTTTGCAGCATTTACTATTCAAATGAAATGTTAAACAATCTACAAATGCAAGGACAACAATAAAGTACTGTTTGCACCAAACAATTACTCATCAAATACGGAATTATTATTGACACAAAAACAGATGAGTTTAATTAAAAAGGTCAGAGTTTGTAATCAGCGTGACAAATTGCTAATTGTGCTTCCCATGAATAAATGAATAGCTTCCTTGTAACAAAGGAAAACCCAAAACGTCCTTCATACAACTACTGTAAAATTAGTTAGGTCATTAATACGAAACATTATTTGATTGTTACAACTGTATATGTTAAACCAGTTTGAGTAGGCCAATACTAAAACAGAAAATTAAACTACAATGATTAGTTTGAATCGTAACAATATGGAATTTGTTTTGTCTTTCATATCGTTTGGACCATGATTACTTTTATTAATATAATTAGATGTCATATACATCAACAACCTGCTATAAGGGCACGTGAAAAGTCAGCAGCGAATAATGTTTGAACTTAAGGTCTCGAGTAAGATTGGCTTCCTCAAATCTTCTCCAGGAACATAATATTTAATTTAATTTAACATTAATATTTGGTGTTTTAATGGTTTAACTTTTAGTTCTTTCAAGTTATTCCAGTATTTTTCGTAAACGGATTAATGCAGTTGTCTGTTCTGCTCACTAAATAACATAACATTGCGGTAGCTTTGTAAGCAGATCACTGAGAAATTACATTTTTAAGAGGGTTTATTTCCTGGAACATGGCAGTAGCCAGATGAGTCTTTTCGAGCAAGTAATGTGGATAGTCTATATCATAAAGGACAAAAGTTTCTGTTGAACTGTTATTAGAGTTACACTGAATACCAACTGCTCAATTACTCTACGTGATATGAAATACCACATCATGTGACAAACTAAAAAACTGAAAGAACATTCTCTGAATGTGAAACAATTTGTGGCCAAGTCCGGCTTCTAAGACATAGAGTCAGGAGAAATGCTGCAATTGGAGTTGATGCTATGAACTCTACAATATAGGTGGAATATTTTTGTTTAGTTTCGTCCCTTGGTAAACCCAAAGCCCAAAAACTGAACATGGGTTGTGCCCTACAGACAACAAAACTTGGTGAAAGTGTCAAAAATCAACAACAGAGGGGACTGAATAAAAAAATTCAGAGCATACTAACCTTTCCCCTGCAGCACTGTTTGAAACAAAACCTAATGTTACAGGACTTAGCCAACCTAGTTTTACTTGCAAAGCGTGCTCATGGCAGTTTACAAAATAGCTAAATTAACATTATATCAAGAACCTCCAAATCTAAAAATATATTTATTAAACTAGGTATGTTACTGCTTTGGTGCAATAGGAGGCTAAAATAAGGAATATACTAAGTGCCTGAATTAACGATTAAGGGTCTGCCAACTAGGGAATACCGGGTGTTTGTTATAAAATATTTGATCTTCGAGGAATACAAAAGCAGATAAGACAATTACAGCAACTTAGAAAGAAGCCCAGGCAGTAAAAACCCCCAAAAAGGACAAAATTGGACATTTACAAACAGATACTCATATCTTGATTATTTAAATAATTTTTGATATGACAAGAACTGTTTAACAAAGGAAAATATTAAAGATTATACATGTCTAGTTAAGTGAAACAGTTAGTTCTATAAGTTTACAAAATTTAATCCCTCAAACGGTTCCTGAGATAGGTGTACCTAGGTCATCAATTATACGGCTAATCAAAGTGATCTGTCCCCCTTAAATATATAAAATATACTAAATCTGTAAGTTAAATACACACCTTATTGATTTATCCTGTTTAATTTTCATTATGATTAAACACATAGAACTTAATAATCGCTTATAAAATTATTTCAGGCTTAGCTCTGGTTATTTTTTGTTACCATGGGAACATGCAAAGCCGAAACCACGATTCGAATCGTCTCCAAGGGGTGGCAGACTAAATCATCAATTATTTAGCCATCAGAGCTTAAATAAAGAGGGATTTCTCAGATGCTTGTTTATAATTATCATGGACTAATTACCATTAAACTGTAGAGGGGTGGTGATCACTAGTTGTAGTTAATGGAATTTTATAGATAATGTCATGAAAAATAGTGTATAACATAAAATACATGTCAGTTGATGTACCGAATGGACAATACACATGGGGTTGGATACCGCTGAGTTCGTAGTAATGAATACTCGAAATTCGAGGTTTACGTATATGTTTAATATTATAAAATACATGTCAGTTGATGTACCGAATGGACAATACACATGGGGTTGGATACCGCTGAGTTCGTAGTAATGAATACTCGAAATTCGAGGTTTACGTATATGTTTAATATTATAAAATACATGTCAGTTGATGTACCGAATGGACAATACACATGGGGTTGGATACCGCTGAGTTCGTAGTAATAAATACTCGAAATTCGAGGTTTACGTATATGTTTAATATTATAAAATACATGTCAGTTGATGTACCGAATGGACAATACACATGGGGTTGGATACCGCTGAGTTCGTAGTAATGAATACTCGAAATTCGAGGTTTACATATATGTTTAATATTATAAAATACATGTCAGTTGATGTACCGAATGGACAATACACATGGGGTTGGATACCGCTGAGTTCGTAGTAATGAATACTCTAAATTCGAGGTTTACGTATATGTTTAATATTATAAAATACATGTCAGTTGATGTACCGAATGGACAATACACATGGGGTAGGATACCGCTGAGTTCGTAGTAATGAATACTCGAAATTCGAGGTTTACGTATATGTTTAATATTATAAAAAAATTATGGTTGCCTGTGAAGTCGGTTTTACGGGCGAAGATTTTACGTACCAACGTCTTTTTCTCGGTAGAATATTTATTGATATGAATATTATTAAATTGCACAATAGGAACAAGGAATTGAATGAAAATAAGAATTGCACAAATTTTAACTATAGAAATATATTTTGTTTACTAAAACATTGTACATAATTTGAAATTAATTAAAATTTGTTATTGTAAATGGTAAAGTTGAATAAAACATTTACTAAAATTGGAATTTGAAATTCTTGCTAAACACAGTTAAATTCTAACTCCGCGCGTGGTGATTGGTCGGTTTAGTTCGTTTGTTTGGTCGCACTGTTATGACAGGTTAGAGGTTATAATTTGTTATTTTAAATGTTTGACTAGCAATACGCGCTGTTTCTTCTCAATCGACTGAATTACCATTGATTGCAGAGTGATTTAAACTAATAATTTACTTAACACTATCAACATTTGTCAATAGTATGACATAACCTATAAACTCAGTTTCTCAAATTTTGTGTCAATCTAACAATTAATCAATCAATCATAGTTTACGATAGTGAAATATCAGTGTACAATTATTTACCTTTATTGTTGTAGTTGTTGTAAATGACGAATCTAAGCACTCCACATTTTCACGAATAAACATAGTTATCTGCTTTATCCCGTGCGGCGGACCCACAGTTATCTGCTTTATCCCGTGCGGATCCCGTGCGGCGGACCCACTGGACGGGCATCGTAACGTTACCGGGCGTTACACTTTTTCATGAGTGACTCCGAGCCGCAACCTAATTTAAGACGTTGTCACGTCAATAAACATAAAAGCACCAACCACTTCTGGTTGGTAAAATAAAATAAAGTATTGCCACGTTACTGCTAAATAGAGTATGAATGAACTAAAATATGATACCATGGGACAGGCCTAAATATTCCAATGTTCTATGGATTGTACCTTCGAAAGTAATAACTATTAAAACTTCAAAAATAACTTCCCTTTACGATGAACTAGTCTCACAAAAGCGGGCGTCAGCGTTCTTGGCTCTACAATGCAGCTGTAATCGGAAAAAGGGAAAAATTAGTAGACTGGAAGTCTAAAACATGAAGTAATTTGTCTTGAACTCAAGAAATGAGCGAACTACAACTCGGCTAAAACAAAATCACGATGGTACTAGCCATTTATCGAGACAAATTATAATCAC
The DNA here is from genome assembly GCF_021130785.1 of Homalodisca vitripennis. NCBI lineage: Eukaryota > Metazoa > Arthropoda > Insecta > Hemiptera > Cicadellidae > Homalodisca > Homalodisca vitripennis. Next base: position 72,828,980 of record NC_060213.1, read on the forward strand.
GACAACGTGGTCTCGTCAGAAAGACATCGCTACACATATTATGCAAGTTGATCTGGCAAATAAACACATTTAAGGTGAGTTACTTTACAAGTTATAATTTTACTTTACATTACAGTCAAATTAGATGCCTCGCATGAAAGGGCTAACTTATAATAAGAAAATATAAATTTTTACTTAGGTTATCAATCCACCAAGAATTTAGTTCCAAGAACGTTTTGTCAACCTCAGTTGCTAACTTTATCACTGAATGGTGGACTGTGTCCGAATGATGGTTTTAAATGTTTTTATAAATGCCTACTTTTGATCCTTTCAGTTCTCATCTCTTTAGGTGAAAGATCATAGGTTCAATTCCCTGGGACATTGCAGATAATCTGCCTCTGTTTAATGTGTACTTCAAAGTTACACTTTAAATTTAAATGCTTAAAAATGAATAAAAATTAAACTTTCTATGGCTATGACGTCCAGTAAAACACTGTAGACTGAGATTCGTATATCAACTGTAAAGAGTATTATGTATTCCAGAAAGTGTACATTCGTAGTTTAAATATTTAAACTGTCATTAGTAATAAACATATGAGTGAACTGATACGTTGTAAATTATAAAATCAAATATTATTACGATTTTTTTAAGAAAAAAAAAATTTACACATTATATTGCAAGTAAAATTATTTGATATTAGTCTTTATTTTGCCATTAAATCAGGAGTCATCACTTAACTACATAGGTTTTAGAAAAATTGTAAACCTTCATATTGGTTGTAAAGAAAAATAATCAATGCAAATGATATAGAATCAGTATACAATTTATCATAGCATTAAAAGATACCAATAAGTTTTTGGAACAATTTAAGATCACCTTTTAGGTTATTTCTGAATGTGTTTATTTAATTAAACACAATTACAGGTGATGTGGTATTATGATTTCATGCAGATTAAGCGTTTGGTTATTAGCTTGCGATTTGCATCATACCGAAATTCCTGCTACTTGTCCTATCTTAACTAGTATTGGGTTAGACATATCAGAGTAATACAGCTTTTCAGCTATTTTGAAACTCTAGTAGTCAATTGCCTGACTATGTTACATTGGTCTTCCAGAACAAGTTAGTGTTACCAAGATATAAGCTTGGATCCAAAGTTCCGATTTTAGAAAACCACTCTTTAGAACGATGAGACCGCGCACAAGAATTGTAGTCAAGGAGGCCAGATTCAATTTGAATTGAATTGTATTGAAATTGGTACAAACAATTTCCCTAAGAAATATAACGTTCGTATTTTTGTCAATATGGAAATGGAAGGTTGTAAAAATTTAAAATAATATTTGCACTCAAGTACATTTTTCATAGCTTGATACGCTTAACAGCAACCGTCAGACACAACTTTCATTATTTTTATTAAATTGTCTGATGGTGATATAACTATTTCAATTATGTGTCTGATGGTTGATTTTAAGAGTATAAAATTACAGAAAACCGTAGAAACAATAAATTACAGTTTCATCTATCCGAAATTTTATAAACCCTCCTACTTTGGCCACAACCAAAATTGACGTGGCTGGTTATCAAATGTCATAGGTCCCTAAAAGCAATACAATCGTCCTGATTCCTTCTTATTTTTTACGAGGCTGAGGACTCCCACTTCCCGCTAAAAGTTTAGCTATTTCCGTTAGACTACATTTGCATGACCCAGCCACGAAGCGAAACCCCCCGAGTTTTACCGTGGATTAGCAACCATCTTTACTTCCTGTTCGTTACCGGATAAGAAAACTTCATAATCATTAGCACCGGTGAAGGAAAAAGTAATGATCCAGTAAAGGGAAGTATTTAATTAGGAAATTTATTGGGGAAGTTTGCGATATTATACTATTATTAAGCTTTATTACTTCATTAATATTTTAGCGCCTAGCGTCAGTCTTAAGTCAGTCAGGTACATTTCCATGTCAATTTCAAGAAAATCCAGGTTCTGTACTTATGTTTATTCAAGTTGGTTCTCAGCTCGTGGACTATGAATATTCAATATGATGCTGTTCAGTTTAAAGCTCTAGAATAATATTACATGGCATTTAGTTTCAGACAATATTCATTTTAGTATTAGTTGTGTGAAAAGTAATTTTATGTTATTGTGAAATAATAAAAGTGTGCTTTTTTATCATGGTATCCACTGAAAGTATAAGTATTTTAATAGGGTATTAATAATGCTAATAATCTACAATTTATTATTTTTGATAATTTTAATAAATTTTAACTTGTGAATCTAAAGTATAACTGTGAACAGATTCGGGTAATACACATTCACATCAAATTAATATTATATTCGTGTAATATATCATTTCTGGGTGTAAAGTAAATACCTTACCGTAATAGGATATAAGCTTAGTTATTAATTTAATTAGATTTTTATGGAAAACAGTGTGGCTACAACTGAAGATTTTTTTTAATAAAAAACTGAACAATACAAACTGTAAATTGTTTGATACGTTCCAAACTAAATAATTAACATTAAAATGAACGAATGATAATGAGTCGATGACAAACAATAATTTAATCTCTTTAGATTTGTTTTGAATCAAACAATGCATTGATGCATTCTCGGAATGTTTGCTTTATCTCATATATTTGTGATTTGTTGTCAAATATTCATTACATACTAATACTATTTTCCCGATGTTTATAAATTTAATTTACATTTAATTAATATATATTTATTTATTATTTAAATAAATTATTTACAATAATTATACTATTATATTAATATAACAATAAATATTAATTCTTTGTTTGAAGGTGATTTTTGACGATGGAAGGATTGTGAAGGAAACAGGATTTTTCCGGACATTTGCCATCGTTCAGTGAAACAAGAAAACAGTAACACTACGTTTCGAGATCTGCAATCTGATCTCTTCTTCAGGTAAAGAACTAACCTAATACATAATTACAAACTAGGTTAAAATAAACAAATCTTACGAAAGCGTTGTGGCACGCCTAAGTCAGGAATCACAACCTACATGTTGTTTGTCAACTTCACTAACACTAAAGACATGCACTTAATACAAAACTATACAAAACACTAATCATTAAAACTAAACTACGGAATACAGGTCACAATACGTCTTCACTTGTCTACTAACCACCTACGACTGACCAGCTTTGTTTTAGCCAGCCGTCACGATTACCATTGGCTAGTCCCTCTGGTCAGTCGTAGGTGGTTAGTAGACAAGTGAAGACGTATTGTGACCTGTATTCCGTAGTTTAGTTTTAATGATTAGTGTGTTGTATAGTTTTGTATTAAGTGCATGTCTTTAGTGTTAGTGAAGTTGACAAACAACATGTAGGTTGTGATTCCTGACTTAGGCGTGCCACAACGCTTTAGTAAGATTTGTTTATTTTAACCTAGTTTGTAATTATGTATTAGGTTAGTTCTTTACCTGAAGAAGAGATCAGATTGCAGATCTCGAAACGTAGTGTTACTGTTTTCTTGTTTCACTGAACGATGACAAATGTCCGGAAAAATCCTGTTTCCTTCAATAAATATTAAGTTAGTTGAACTATTTTACCATGACTTTATCTATTATGTTCTCCAATACTGAGATAATTATGAAAAAGATTACATACATTACGTGATATAAATATTATTAATGAGTGATGGAAATATAATCTTAACCAAATATCTTCCTTCACTATTGTTTTGTGTAAAATTAGTGTTCTCTGAATATAAATTAACTTTAACTCAAATCTGTAACAAGAAATAGTTCACAAAGTCTTCCTAGGCACGAGCCAATCATTTAGCCAATCTGTTATAAAATCTGTCATTATGGATGGCCTATAGATAGCCAGAAATATAATGGATTATTTGACAATGGAACGAATTTGTTTTACGAGAATACGCAGAAAATGTTTTATGTGAATCTTTACATTGCGCCTCAAAAGAAAATGTATGCTCTGACATATCACATTCCTAAAACAAATTTTACTGCAATTGCTTTTCAAAAGATCGTATACAGAAAAATTATATTTTATCATTATGGTCAATGCTGAAAGGTAAATTGAGTTTACACAATATGCAAGTTTTCACATGTCTTATCACTTAATTACCCAAAAAAAGTGAATCAATGCTTAGAAAAACTGTGCTGAGTGAAAGAATATACCCTCTAGCTAACATTCCTGAGGTAACATCAGGCTGCAATATTAAGGATGACCTACATTCTATATTCTAAATTCCTAGCACGCCACCAGGGACGGCCGGTAGCTAGATCCGGTCACGCTATCTCCTTAAATTTTGTTCCTATACAAAAAAATAGTATGTACTAATCTACATATTTTATCGCCCACAGCTGTTGATAGTCATTTTCATATAAAACCATTCGTAACAAAATCACGTACGTTTTAAATAATATCTACCGCATGTCAAAGCTATAAAACTTAGAGTGGATGTTTAAAAAAAACCGTCAATTATTTTTATAAAATTTTCATGGACATTGAAAATAATAATAATATTTTCAGTTTTAATTACACATAGGATATGGAACAGTCATTACGATTGAGTTGTATCACAGTTTCTTCTACCCGTAAACCGAGTTTTAAAAGTTTAATTTACGTAAGTAAAAATAAATAGAAAAATCCTAAACCGATTAGCAATTCAAATAAGTTTAAAATTGATGATTATAAGAATGCAATTAATTAGTACTGGGAGTCACACAAATGTAATGTTGCTGTGGAGAAGTTATTGAAAATGTTGTAAATAATTGACAATACCCGCGTGTATTAGTGGCTCACACAGACACACACTACGACAGCAAAGAAATCAACGTGCGCATGCGCCAACTTTTACAACAGCTGATATAGCTAAATATGATTTATTCTTTTCCGTACGTCTTCCACGTGTTACATTGTCGGTGTGCTTAATGTGTATATATTTGCTAATTAATAAACATTAACTTAATTATTAATCCTCTGACTATTTATTTACAACAGGTTATGGGCCCAGAAACGTTTGTGTGATAGCGTTGGGCATTAAAAGTTAATAAAAGTCAGTAAAAGTGAAATTAAGTGTGTGTATCACGTTGTGTTCAAAAGTGGTTTGTATAACCTAAAAAAGATGGCTGGTACAAGTAGCAATATACAAGCACTGTCGAAGGTCAATTACGACAGACACATGGAAAATTCAGATTCGGGCATTGCTGATTCAGAAGAGAGTCTCCAGAAACCGGCAGAAAGTGTTGAAAATGGAAGCGCTGTAGTCAAGTGAGAAGATGGAGATCAATCAGCTCAGGCAAGCATCATTTTCGCGATGGCGCCATCAGAGTTGAAAAATATTAAAAATTGTAAGACAACTCGTGAGCTGTGGCTGAAACTTGAAGTGATCTACGCATCAAAAGGGTTCGCGATGGCGCCATCAGAGTTGAAAAATATTAAAAATTGTAAGACAACTCGTGAGTTGTGGCTGAAACTTGAAGCGATCTACGCATCAAAAGGGCCGGCAAGGAAAGCCACGTTATTGAAGTCGCTGTTCGTGCACAAGGTGAAGGAGGGGGAAAGTATACACCAGTACCTGGACAACTTCTTCGACGTAGTTGACAAATTGGCGGAAATTGATATCGAGATTCATGAAGATCTGTTAACTACTATAATACTGCACGGTTTGTCACCAAGTTCTGAGAATTTTAGATGCGTAATCGAGAGTCGTGATCAATTGCCGAAGCCGGAAGAGCTGAAGATAAAAATCTTAAATGAATGTTTGGCCAGGGTAGGCGATTAACAAGACGCCGAAGACAAAGCATTCATGGCCAGATCCAGAACACATAATTTTGGTAGACGTGGCGGCGGCGGCGGAAAAATTAATTTCAAGGGAAAATGCTTCAAATGCGGCAAGGTTGGCCATTTTGCCACAGATTGTCCCGAAAAGGAGGATGGAAGATCAACACAAGGAAGTGCTAGGGTAGCACAGGATTTTTACATCTTGGAACTGAACCGAGAAGAGGTCAACAAGGTTCAAGGTCATAGCCAATCCAAGTGGTGTTTGGATAGTAGATGCACAACTCATATGTGCGGTGACGAGGATATTCTTGAAGATACGGTGACGTGCGATTCGGTGCTCATGTTAGCAACAGAAGCATCGACAATTGCAAATGTAAAGGGCGTAGCCAAGATAAATGTAAGTGGTGGAGTTATTTCAACCGCGAACTTGTATGGCACGCTGTATGTACCGGAATTAAGAACTAATCTGATGTCGGTATCAAAGATTACTGACAAAGGTAATACAGTAATCTTCAATGACAAATTAGCTGAGGTACGTAATACAGATGGCAAAACCGTAATTATCGCCGATAGAGTGGGAGACCTGTACTTTGTAAGAGAAGAAAATACTGAACATGCGCAGGTGGTTACGCGAGTGCAAGCAAACTCTGAGGACACGTAAAGCCAAAAACCTTTTATGAAAGGGGCAAAAATTTCACCGAAAATATGGCACAGGAGACTTGGGCATATACACATGGATGCAGACAATAAATTATTTGATGAGCAGCTGACAACCGGGATAAATTTGTCGTTCAAGGGCAAAGCAACAGTATGCGACGTTTGCTGTCGCGGTAAGCAGGCTGCCAGACCGTTCACAGAAAGGGTTGACAGGAGTAGAGTGCCACTGGAGATTGTACATACCGACGTTTGCGGGCCAATGAGGGCAAATTCCAACGGCGGATCGAAGTACATGGTGACGTTTGCCAATGACTACAGTACGTGGTGCGAGGTTTATTTCTTGAAGAAGAAATCCGAAGTACTCGGTAAGTTCAAAGAATATAAAAATTTTGTTGAGACATTTACTGGCCGAAAAATTAAATTTTTACAGTAGGACAACGGTCGGGAATACCGAAATGGAGATTTCGACGAGTACCTGAAGCAGGAGGGGATCCAGAGAAGACTGTCAGCGCCGTACACACCTGAGCAAAACTGTGTAGCGGAGAGGAAGAACCGAACGCTGCTGGATACAGCCAGATGCATGCTGATCGAGACCGGGATGCCAGAATCATTTTGGGCTGAAGCCATTGCGACGGCGAATTATATCAGGAATCGCTGTCCAAGTACATGTATCGGTGGAAAAACCCCGTACGAGATTTGGCACGGCAAGTTGCCGGACCTCAAACACATGCGTATATTTGGTTCGAGAGCGTACGTGTTAGATAAAACAGTCGGACTTGGAAAAATGGACCCGAGAGCTGCTGCAGGTAGATTCATAGGATACGACCTGGAATCAAAAGCGTACACAGTGCGGCTGGATACTGGAAAAACGGTCGTGACCCGAGATGTACGTTTTTACGAGAATATGGGGTCAGCGAGAGCCAACGTTGATCCACTGGAAAAGTCGATAAAAAATAAAAATTTTGAGAATCAACAATCGAAAATTCAGGAAAAGTCAGAGATAATCTACGCGAAGGTCGAATTGGACCCACTTGAATTCGAAGAAGAAGAAGAAAAAGAAATCGTCAACGAGCAGGAAAACGGGGAGATCTTCATCGTCAGTAGAAAAAGAGTCGGCAGACCACCTAAGATACGGACCGGCAGCCGAGGCCGTCCACGAAAGTATCGTAGACCCGAAAGTGTCTCTAGCACTGGATCAGGCCGCGGAAAAGATATGAATACTGGTGACGACGAGGTATTCATTGACGACGAGCAAGGTCGTGTTTTGAAAAGGCCGTTAGAATCATCCTTTGTGCAAGTTGGAAAGAGACACCGCGAGCAAAAAGACTCCTGCGATTCTGATGAATGCAACAACGAAGATAGGCACATCTTCGAAGAGTTAGTGTTCAATGCCGACGTGCAAACAGATAAAGCATTAACTGGAGATGACGCTGAGCTGTGGAAGCGTGCTATCATGGACGAGGTGAAGTCACATCTCGAATATGGGACTTGGAAAGTAGTGCCAAGGCCGGAAAACAAGAACGTCATCGGTACACGAACTGTACTCAAGAATAAATTAAATCCAGACGGTACAATCGAGCGCAGAAAGGCGCGCATCGTCGCACGAGAGTTTACTCAACGACCAGGATTTGATTACGACGATACATTTGCTCCGGTGGCAAGATTCGAGTCGATTAGAACTGCGATGGCATTAGCAGCAGGGTTGAATACCAAAGTTCAGCATTGGGATGTCAAGACGGCATATTTGAACAGTGAGCTCAAGGAAGAGCTGTACATGGAGCTGCCTGAGGGGCTAGCTGAGGCCGTGAATGACATCGTACGAACTGAAAGACGTGATTCGAAGACATACAAAGCAGCTATGGAGATGCAGAAAGCATTGAAGAAAAAGAACCAAGTATGCAGTTTGAAGAAGGCTATCTACGGGTTAAAGCAATCAGGAAAAATGTGGTACGACCATTTAACCAAAATTTTTAGAAAAATTGGATTGCAACCGACGGTATCAGACCCGTGTTTATTCACTGCGAAGCACGAAAATAATATCATCGTAATTGCTGTCTGGATAGATGATATGTTGGTATTTTCGGACAATGAGGAGCTGCTGGATCACGTAAAACATGAAATAAATAAAGAAATAGGCATCAAAGACCTTGGAGAAGCCAAATATTTCTTGGGCATCGAAATTGATCAACAAAACGGGATCAAAATGGGACAAAGAGGATACGTTCTGGAAATTTTGAAGAAATTTTGAATGGATTCCTGTAATCCGGTGGAAATACCAGCGAGTCCAAGTACAAAAATCGAGGGAACAGCAGAAGACCGAGGAAAATCTTCAAATAATCATCCGTACAAAGAGCTGGTAGGCTCATTGATGTACTTGGCGGTATGTACGAGGCCGGATATAGCATACACCGTGAGTGTGCTCGCACAATTCAACGACAAATCATCCGATCATCACTGGGGCTCGGCTAAAAAGGTTTTGAGATACCTCAAAGGGACAGCCAATCATTCCCTGCATTTTGATGGAAATATCGGTAAATTGACAGGCTACGCTGATGCGAATTTGGGTGCATGTACACTGGACAGAAGGTCATATACAGGATACACCTTCTTGTTGGGCGGCGCAGCCATAAGCTGGCAAGCCAGAAAGCAAAAAACAGTGGCACAATCAACTGCCGAAGCCGATTACATGGCTCTGGGCGAGGCTGCAAAGGAATCAATTTTCCTGAATCGTCTACTGGTTGAATTGGGAGCAACGGAGTCAATCGACGGCACAATTCTTTGCGACAATCAGAGTGCCAAAATGATGTCAGAAAAAAACACTGGCAACATTGTGGTACCTTGGGTCTGAAGTAACCGATCCACGTAGATATTGAGGAGGGGTGTTGTAAATAATTGACAATACCCGCGTGTATTGGTGGTTCACACAGACACACACTACGACAGCAAAGAAATCAACGTGCGTATGCGCCAACTTTTACAACAGCTGATAGAGCTAAATATGATTTATTCTTTTCCGTACGTCTTCCACGTGTTACATTGTCGGTGTGCTTAATGTGTATATATTTGCTAATTAATAAACATTAACTTAATTATTAATCCTCTGACTATTTATTTACAACACAAAATTATTACTATATAATCAAATTGCTAGTACTAGTAACAACTGCAAATTATAAGCGAAATTTGTGTTGTATTCATCCTGGTTGCATTATAGATTAGTAAATACTTTATTACGCATGTGGTTTGCATTTTGTATTGAACAAATTTATTGAACATGTTAGGGGCAGGTTAATTTGTCTTTTTATTTCTACGGTTTACTTTACTTTAATTTCATATTTAGAAATTATTATAGCGAAATAATAATTCTAAATATGAACATTTGAAAGAGAAGCACTTATGTATGTAGAACTTAAAACTAAGTTTGGACCTTCAAAACAATTGTTTATTTCTTTATTTACAAGTTAAATTAAACTGTAATTAATAATATATATATATATATTATATATATATATAAATTATTTATATATATATATATATATATACATACATATATATATATATATATATATATATATATATATATATATATATATAAACATTCCTCGAATACAGACTAAGACTTTTTTAAATATTCGTTAGGTAAATATTAAAAAAAACAACAACAGTCATTATCCAAGTTTTATGTATCATGATAGTGTAAATAATATTAGTATGGGCATAAATTGTTAATTCCTGGACTACCTACTCGAGAATACAATTTTTGGTTTATAATATACTTTTATTCTTGCCTTCCGGGACTATGATTGTTATTAATAGTTTATAACTGATATTAATTATTAGTTTAAAATAATTCTTCTCTTTCAGAAATACACGTGGCTCCTTGTTATGTAGACTGATTTTTTTCAGTTAGTGAAATTCAATTTCCAATAATAAAACAATACATAAGAATGTTCCTTATTTTAGATGAGTCATATAAATATATGACATTTTAAAAATGTGGTCCATTCTTATTTTAACGGTAAGTAAAATCAAAGTGCTGTTCATAACTTCTTATCTATTTGTAGATAAGATTTCTTGTCTGATTTTGTTATTTTTAATGAGGGCTCATTATATCAAAAATTTAAGTGTATTATGATATTTTATATTATGTTATAAATCAGATAGTAACAAAAGAAATATTTTTTGATAAGAGATTTAAAAGAATATAAGTCTTACGGAAGATATTGACTGAGAGATACTAAGACAAAGTTATCGTTTTGTTAAATAACAGTTTTGTGATTAAGTGAATAAATATTTTAGAGATTGAGTAGTGTTACTAACAGTTAATATTAGTTAATTGTTACAAAGTCATTACAAAATTTTAAGCTTAAAAATTAGTTTCTAAACTAACCTATGATTCATCAGCAATTTCTTAAAAAATTAAGAGAAGAATACCATTTTAACTTAATTGGGTTACAAGCCACATTTAGAAAATAAAAAAGCTACCGGAAGTCTGTATTTGGTGAAGCAAAAAATAACACACTGATGTAAAAAGTCAACCTTGTAATGCACGAGCCTTAGAGACGCTTTGTCAACACAACTCGGTACAACAGAACCCTTACTTACAAAGTAATAAACAGAGAACTTTATATGTTAATATTTATTTATACCTGCACGTGTCATACACTAGTATGGGAAAACTCTACTATGTATACTTACTTTGTGTGTAATTATGCGTCGTAATATAATTGTGTACTTGGTATAAAGGGTATGTATACTAAAGAAAATAAAACAATAAAAACTAAGACATTTCATAGTGAAATTATTGTGTACCTGCACGTTGATTTTTATTACTTTCTTAAGATATAATAAATTTAACCGTAAGTATTATTTGTACTAAAACTTTTATAAATGAATATTTCCAGCACATCCACTTATTATTCGTCAATAAACTGAACAACTATTTATGCTTTCCTCCGAAATAGAATACATGTTTACAAATTTAGTAAGTTAACCTCATAAATACATTTTACTATGGTCAATGTAATCAAGAAATAAAGTGTCAATGCAAAAATAGTTTGACATTATTATATATACAATTATTGAATTATTAAGGGGCCATCCTAAAAATTGATTCGTTCTCTATCTGATATAGCTGAGTGATACCTCTTGATAAGTAAGATCATAGAGACTTGAAATTTAGTACAGTATGACCTATACCATTAAGGAAAGATATATCCTGCTATTGGTACAACAAATAAGACGGTAGATTTTTGGGTAAAAAACCAGAAATGTTATTTACAGTCATCAACGACTTAACTGTGTCGTTATTTATGATGTATGGCTATAGATGGATTGTGTGTTTGTATATATGTAATTTGTCGGGTTCCTCGATGTTCTTTTTTATCGCTTAATAAGAATGTAGGGTTGGGTAGAATAAAGCAAGGCATTATATCCCAAATAATACAGCTCTCGTAAACACAGAGGAGGAATTGAAATGTGGAAAATTATCTACTTACAGTGACAGCTTCGAAAATATAACGATTAGTGGTTTTGACATAGTTTATACAATACAAGATTAAATAATTTCAAAACAGAGATAAGCTTATGTAACCGAATATTTGAATATCAACTGAAATATTGAACCCTATTGTACACTTTTTAACACGCGATTCCGTCTTAGAAACTGGGAATTCATCGTCATGTGTAAATATGGTATTCTTAAGGGGGGATTGACATTTTGCGGTCATGCACTTATACTGGGATGTTGAAGTAGTCATTTAGATAAAAAAACAACACTTATAGAGACTTCTACTTAGATTGCTCACTGTCACATTTACAAATTGTGCTAAAACCGAAGCCTTTTTAACAAAACTTTCTACGCCACAAGCCTAGTAGACCATCATGGCTAAAAAAGCCTTAGTTATATGTATAGCCACCGTAAATAGTGAACCAAACAAGAACTAAAAGTTATAATTTTCCAAAAAAACGAGACGGACGGACAGACAGACGGACGGACGGTCTGCTCTTATATTATCGTTTCATTGTACTGCCCGCATGCCTTGTCTGTCTATACGATAACTCTTGATAGAAAAGTCCTACAGACTTGAAACTTAGTTCCTGGGAATATTTTAGCAACTTAGAGAAAGGGATCTAGTAATTTTTGTGTAATAATGTTCTGCCTCAACTTTTACCTCAGAGACCACTGAATCCTAAAATGTGACATGATTATATCGAAAAATTAACCAAACAGTGGAATTTCAAAAATGCATAATGAAAGAGTCACCGTACAGACGGACAGACAGATAGATGTACTATCCTTTGATAATTTCACCCAATACAATTAATAGACTTCCTTGGACTAAAGGAAACTTTTGTTATTTTATAAATACCAGTATTTTATTAAGCAATATCATCCAAACAGTAAATAGTAACATGTTATTTACTAAATAAAATAATTTTCTTACAAAACCGATACATAAATTGAAACCATATATTATTACTATGGTTATATGACTTAATCTATTCAGAGTTTAAATTGTTTGGTAATTTAGGATGTACAGCTGGACTCGTAAGGAGTATATCCACTAGAGGTTCTGGAGACCCGCGGTTCCAAGTTTTTCCTCACTTTTTCCACTTCTAGCCTCAGATGAATGAAAATAAGTTGTTTTGAAACGTGTTTTATATTTGTAATTTCATACGATTTTTATTTCTTTTGTACTTTTTATTGGAACAGAATTTTTCAATTGAAAATTGCACCCTTCATTACTTTAAAGGGCTGGCATATCAAAGTCTAAACTATTACGTTTGTTACTGCCAATAAAAAATATTCTTGTCTTTCTCCCTTATATTTAGACAGACCAATACTACTTTCATACATACGTTTCCCATTGCCTTAAAGTATGAGTACACACCTTGATAATCCTGCATACACGGGAACTTCTTAAAAGCAACAAACTGTAATTGAACAGATAGAAATAAGAGAATTATAGTGGACAGGTGAGTTGTGTCGAAAATATATTTTTAAATTCATGTATTGAGTTTTTTTTATGTAACTTCGAGTAATGGTAAATTCTAGTTTAAAAAGGTTCTGCAATGAAACCTGTTAGAAACCGCATTCTGCCAACACTAAGTTTGGTTCCAGTTTATAAAATAGATGTAGTTCGAATTATAAAACCACGAGCAAACTCGTCATGTTTATGTACATACGAAAAATTATAATATTTTAATAAATTATTGTAGAGTATTTCAAACAAACATTAGATTTTATAGCTGAAAATTTGCCTGGCCATAATGTATTGTGCTGTATTGTGAAAAGATAAAACTATTTTATGTCTATTATTTTTTATTATCTGATGAAACTTTAGAGTACTTTGTAAAAAAACATAAAATATGATAGATATGAAACCTAATTGTAATCTATACAAGTTAATTGATAAAAAATTATTTTTATTATAATCTTAGCTGAAAATGATACAAAATACTCGCTGTATCTGTTAATAGTTGCAAATTATTAAGTTATATAACGAATATAAGCATATATATCGCTGTGAGTGTTTTTCATCTTTAACTGATGACATTTATTAACTTAAAACAATATTTGCTAAAAGAATATCTGTATAGTGTCAAAAAAATATAGTTTCATCATTCCACAACTTTGCTTTTATGTACCGTAGTTAGAGTTAAAACCAAAAACAGATTTCTTAAACCCAAATTTTCATATACGAGTAATATAATGCATCGTTAGTAATAGTAGACACTGTTCCATATTACAAAACATTGCAGATTCGGATAGCTTCCTAATGAGCTAAGGGTAAACTTTACTTTGAACGTCAGCTACAGGTATCGTGTTATCGACACAACGTAATTACAATCTTGATACTGGATAAGGCATCCAGTCTGTGTAATATAACGTTTTATTATTAACAAACATATATACTCCTCTGCTCAGTTATAAACAAAGTTAGAATACCGTTGAAGGAACATAAACTAACCTTGATTTTCTAGTTTTTAATTAAACTAATTATTCATAATCCACTCCACTACCCAGTTTCACACGTAAGCAATTAACAAAAGGATGCTTGACTTATTAACTTTAAAGTCTAAGGTTCACTCTTACTTTAATTGGAACCTAAACCCGGGGCATTTTAAAAATGCAGTAAAATAAATTAGATGATACTTTAGTTTAAAATTAACTATTTAACTTTGATTTAAGCAAAATAATTGCTTAAACGCTAACGCAAAATGATAACTACTTGAAATCATGCTATAACTTATAAATATAACTTCGTTGGTCTATAAATGTTTTTATATATTTTTAAAATATCCATTGTTAGGCATCATATTATTTACGCTTAGATGTAGGTTTTCCTTCACGTATGTAGCACACTAGATGTATATTTTCATTTATTAAACCCATTTTTGGGGAAAAAATATACAAACGTACAAATTTAAATTGTGCACGGATATTTACTTTACAAGAAAAAAATTCAATTTTATTCAATTCATTGTAACTCAAAAGGGATTAAAAAGTGGAGAATGACTGCCTAAAAAGCCTTACAGAGAGTTTTTTTTTACTACAGCGGTAAAGTACTCCAAATAAAAAAATAAACATAAGCACATTTGTATTACAAATAGGACATGAAACAAATTTTAAGAAATAGTGTTAGGAAAATACAAGTAGTCACAAACGTGGGCTTTGCCAAATAGAACATTTTTATTTAAAATCTCAAAAAAGTGTAGAGATCACTTAAATACAGGAAAATATAATGCTTAGTACATGGATTTTTCAATGCAAATTCTTAATTTCAGTGATAAAGGTAACTTTGCTTCACATTAGTAATAAATCGCAAAATATGAAAACTTTGTATTTTTAAAGAACTTGATAGGGTTGGATAACAGTTCAAGCCCCACCAACGGAAACGTTGAATATGTTTATTCGATCAATTTAAAGTACAAATGTTAAATGTAATAGCTTTTATTGCAACGGAATTGTTTAATTTTGTTTGTTTGAGGTAATTATAAAGACATAACTCAGACAGTCTTACTGAGGTAGAACCAGATAAAATGTTTGTACACCAAAGTAAATCGGTTCTGTAATACAAAATTAATTATAAGCTGATTAATAAATTTAAGCCCAATCAATCTTTATCATTGATCCTGATGGTTAGGGCTGAGCAGTCACAACCATCCTTTAGTATTAGGAAGTTTGAAGTAGTAGAATGTCTATAATGTATACCTTATAAATGACTATTATTTGAATAATAGTTTATAAATAAAACGAGGAGCATTAACATGAAAATATGGTAAAGCCAATTCATCAAGTTTGCATAGCAGTGTATGCATATAATATAATACATGCAAAAAGACAGATTGGAGTTCGTAAATGGGGTCTCAACCAACAACCATCGTAGTCTAATATCCGGTTAAGGGCGTATAACCTTTATGGAAGTGCGTCAACGGTGAATTAGGCTCCTGGCAAAGACGTTCAGTTTTCATATCTAAAAACGTATTGTTATTGTTTACTGATGATGTTTCGATACATGATGAAAAGTAGGAGCAATGGTTAAAATTTAAAGATGAGTCGATATAAAAGCTCAATAAGTAGCAGTGAATGGCCTTTGAATTTCAAAATTATATAGCACACTATTTCCAATTCTAGAGTAACACTTAAAAAAAAAAAAAACATAACACATCATGAAATAAATTCTTTAATTTTAGTTATAAGGTATTTAATCTCAATTGTTTATTATTTGAAAATGAAAAGCGGAATAGTTTATAATTCACATATGAGGTTTAAATATTAATTTTGTTTATTTTTCTACAACTAACAGGTAAATCCTTGTTAAAGGTGTTTAATTTCTAGGCGAAAACTATTTCTGTTCGAATATGTAAAGAAAATATTCAATATCAGCTGTGACCAGTCAGGTACGCCTGAGTTGTTTTACTAAGAACATCGGTGACAGTAACTCAATAACTAACCTGGGAGTGGCAACTAACCCAGTTACTACACCGCAGCGGTAAAGTAATAAACTATCCTACCACAACATACACTCTGTTCTAGTGTAATGTTGTATTTGAGTTTTTACATTGGTTTAAGTAGTTTTACATTGGTACACTCTCATATCGCTTATTACATGGAAAACAAGTAACTGAGAAATATCGTTTATTTTAACAATAACATAGATAATATAAAAATAGTAATTAATCTATAGATTATGGTATTTGTTTCTTTAAAAAAATATTGAAGTGATTGTGGAAACAAAATTGTTTAATCTTTCAAGTGAAATAATTTTCACTATCGAAAAACTATTAATCACTCTTTACTTTGATTCACTCATTTAAACGTTTATCACATCTTCCCTTCAATTAATGACTTCAATATTAGTTCCCGTGTAAAATTTACCGTTACCAGGGAACTAATGTCAATTATTAAAACAAAAAAATTATTTAGATGGTAATTGAGCAATTAACTGCTTTTATTGCCTATGTTTTTACCATGTCATAAATGTAGATGGTAAAATATTCTTGGGAAATATTATTTTTTAATACATGACATGGTCATGAACTGTTTTAGATTTTATTTTAGAAACAGGGTTTTATTAAAATTATTTTTAAAATACTATCCGATAAAAAACATGAAACTAGTTATTTATTACAAACACCAACGTGTCACAAAGACTAATAAGAGTATCTTTGTGAAATCTTAGTTATGAAACAGATTAGAGATTTTTAATACTGAGTCACAGTATGCTTTTGTGAAATTTAGATAAAAATGAATCAATAATCAAAACAGTATCTGCCAATTATAAAAGATGTACAGTTTTTTACAAGGAACATGACAATATACAATTAGTTTTCATTATTCTTGGGCGTATGCAAAATTTTATTACAGTAGTGATTACAAGATCTTAATTTTGAATTTCGATACTATCTCGAAGGATTTTTTAATATTTTCCCCTGGTGTTACGTAGTGCTGAAGACTAGGGCCATTTCCTATAGGTACTTTTCCAGTACTTAAGTTACAATGCATGATTTGGAGGGAGATCATAAATATCCTTGACTATAAATCCGGAATTTCGGTAACGCCTTCTAGTGGAAAAAGGAAAACATCCCTCATGAAAACACCCTTAATAAAAAGCTCAGATCACGTAAACGTTAGCAAATAAAGTAAAATTATGATATATTAAACTACTAAAAAACGAACGGAAATAGACCACAGAAATAAATATAAGTAAGGACCAGGGTTTTTTTAACCTTTAGTTTTGATTATACCTAAAATAGTAAATTAATCTTATAAACATTAACTCAAGGAAATCATCATACAAATTCTAAGCTAAGTTTAACAAATTCCGAACGTCCCGAAACGAGTTTTATATTCTATATATTTCCATACAAAATAAGAGTTATAATCCTAATATTAGACCTAAAACTAATTTTGTGTTGTTCTTATTTCTTTTTTCACCTCTGTTTAACTCACAGTGTTTTAATCACTTTTTGGTTTGATAGGTAGTATGACAAAAAAATCAAACTACTGTAAATGTGTTCTACTGTTTCTTCTACCTGTCTACTTCTAAAAACTATATCATATTTCATGAGACATTCGGCCTGCGCCAGCTTTATATATATATTTGAGAAAGACCCACAACGTTTGAAAAATGCAGACTCCACATATCTTTCCTAGATCCTGCCTCAAAATATCTCCACCGCCTTATAACAAATTTAGCCTGAATTATCTCATTCAGATAAGGTACCAACCCCTCAATTGTTACAACAAAAATCAAGAAAATTTCATTTGAGCAAACAGCATTTATTAAACCTCGAGTTGGAAATAGTATTACAATTTACCGTACTAATGCTGAAACCCATCTACACACTTGCGACATTGTAATGACACTTGAAGATATCAGATAATTCTCCGAGATAAAACATTTCCCGTCTTAAAATAATTGTTGTAACCTGACCTTTCTAACTCAGTTAAGGTACCATTCACTTGAGTAAGTTACACCAATCTGTTTAAAATTGAATTGTAGCCAATACCACTGCATATTTCATGCATAATCAGTTGGATAAAATACTTGTTAGTATTTTATCACAAGCAGTGAGCTTCAGTTAAATTATCTTTTAAAACTGTTTGATAAACCGAGCAGATTACCAAGAGAGTTGAGAGTTTATTGTTCCAAAGTATTATACTTGTTTCTTCGAAGTAGAGGTTTTTTATACATTTTTAAATTTAAACATTTTGACTTGATATTTTTTGAAGTGAAATTATTGATATTTTTATCACGAGTACAAAAGCAAGGTTACTAACAAGGGATATAGTTTATCTCTCAGTATCGCTTCCCATTCTATGGTGAAATCAAAATTTAAATCTTCTAGGAGTTACATCTTGGGCCGACCAGTATTTGGAGATGTGGTGTCGTATTTCAAGTTATAGGTAAGCTTTATTTTTTTACAGACATGAACTTATTAGTATTGCCTTCCGAACGTCACAACTTATACTATCGTCATATCGTCTTCTTCTTCTATGGGGCACTTATACTTGAGGGTATTTTGCGCTCTTCGGAAGAACACCATCAGGCCGACTAGTCTATGGTTTCAGTAGTTATACAAACCGCCGAAAACAACCGATCAAGTTCTCCTGGGAAAATTTGCCACCATTGTCCATACTACTAAAGATGGCTTACCGGTCCCTAGCTATTGCAGAGCAGTCAAAGAGCAGGTGTACAGAAGTTTCCTCCTGCTCGTCCCAAATTCTACAGAGCGGATCCTCCCAAAGGATACTGACTCTGTGAAGATGTTTCTTCGTGTGAACATGTCCCGTAATCAATCCACAACCCGAGAAGACACTGCTATACTTATTGAGAGAAGGTAGTGCTCATTCTCAGAGCCTCCACCTTTCATGTTCAACGTGAACAGATTCCGAGTCACTCCCAAAGGATTCACACGTAGAAATGCCACAAAAGGGTCGAGGTCCCATCATATTGGACGATGAGTTCAAGTTACCGAGGACATCAGCTCTTTCGTTCACAGAGATCTCATCAGGTCCAGTGTAGCCTTTTTAAAACTACATTGCCCGATAAAAAAAATTTAAACTTAAATTAAATGAAAATTTTGAGAACGAAATATTGGCATTTAATTTTAAATTAGATTGATAGAAGTTAGGGTAAAAATGAATATGTAAACCTTTGGCAAGTTAGTACTGGTAGTTTTAAATTGTTAGGAAGGCTGTTCACTGCCTTGAATTGATCAGAACTTGTCTTTTTACGGCTATTGTTCTCCTAGTTTGATACAGCTGGACCAATGAGGGAACACCGCGGATGTCCATCAGATTTTACGGGAAGAGGGGCACCAGCTCATAATTTTCGCCCTTCTTCTGGTAATTTTCGTGAATTAAGTTGATTACAGTGCGCCGTGTTTCAAAATTTTTTCCACAAGGGATTTTGAGGTAAGCACCAAATGTATTGTACGTTTTATTGAAATATTCTACCAGATTTGAAATTAAATTAATTTTGTTGTCCTTTTCTAGGAAAAATTAAATTCATAGAAACTACAGAGCAATCTGAATAACCGATTCTCGATGAACAATAGAGCACAATAGAATCATAGAAGTTACATTTGGTTCATACTTGCAAGAAAAGTGAATTAAAATTGAACATTGTTATTAATTTAATTGAGAATGGGAAAAGTAGTAATTTATTAATATTTATTTGGAACTGTTTTATTGTGAATTATTAATTGGAAATGAATTGAACATTAATTATTGTTTGAGAGAGTTGTATCTGATTTGCAAAGACTTGAAGTTAAGGTAAAATTAGTGGAAAGAGAAGTTTGATTTTTATTTTGAATTTTGAGTGAACTAAGAAGTGAATATTTTTATTTTCGTTATTTCCAAGTGGTATTTGATTTTTATTTGAAAACTTTATTATTTTATTTGAGAAGAAAACTCTGATTTTTTAGTTTGATATATTTGATTAATATTTTTATTTCTTGCCAAAGGAATTTTAAATGTAGTAAACTGTAAATGTAGTCAATTCTTTGTGAAATATAGAGTTAGTAAAATTCTTAAACGTTGAACTTATTAATTTGCCAGTTTAAAATAAATCCGTTACTTTTATTTAGAACTGTGATTTTTATTTTAGACAAACCAGATAATATTTCAAAGTTAACAATTTAGTAATAAATTGTACTGAATATTCAATAGGAGCTTACTAATCAAAAAATATTTTTATCGTATTGGATTTCTCATTAATATCTACAATCCAAGTCTTTATAACCAGGAACCCATTACAAATTACATGTTTGATTCTGGCAAGGGAAGAAATGACTTGACAGCAATCCCAGACAAGTTTGGAGTTAAATATACAAGAGTCCAACGCCTTCATTGCTGCCTGTATATCTGTAAAAATGCTAATCGTCTTACTCCTATACCGCAGACGGATATTCTCACGTGCACACTCTATAATGGCTGTGACTTCTGCCAGAAATACTGTGCGATAATGACCCATAAGGACCACCAGCTCCCTACATGGTCCTTACCCCCACAACCCAACCGCCTGTACCACTTTTGGTTTGAGAGCCGTGTGTAAACCATTCAAGCTCCGCTGGTGGAAGAGGTTTTTTTCCCTCTGACCAAGCCTCCCTAGAAGGTATGAAAATCCTGAAAGGTTTGTTGAAGTATTTGTGGTATATGATCCGATATCATATGCAGAGCATTTTCCTGAATCAGGATGCTAATTCTGCAGAGCCCCCTGCTGCAGCCCGAGACCGACCAAAGTCCCACCTTCTGAAAACGGGTACGCACTTCTCCTGGCCATAGCCGGAATGACAATGTCCAGGGGGCGAAGTTGAGGCAACATTCTATAGCTACGCCTGGCGTAACTAGGTTCCACATAAGAGTAGAAAGGACGCCACCCTGGACACAGCTCCTCGTAGTCCTAGCACTGATGTGCTGTATTCTGTGTGGTACAAATATTCACGTTCCCAATGTATTTTTATAGTTTTTTTAATAACAACCATATAAAATTCATCTGAGAGCTTTACAAGATTGAAAACCAAAATGTTATATAGAGAAAACATGATAAAACATACTATCGCAAACCATTATTTCTATATAGATATGTTTCTCTTTGCAACCTCCCAAAGATCCATATCTAAAACAAATAAAGAAGAGAACTATATTTTCTTAATTGCTTAACATGATTGGACGTTTAAAGTTTTTTCCAATATTTTTATTTTAATCCCCATACGTGACTGTTTTTTAGGGGTCATAAAAGCTACCATTTTACAAGGTACGGTTCATAAAATATAATATTTATATACAAAATACACCGCAGAAATTTTTACAATATGATTTGCAGAAACATCTCTCCATTATTTGAGCAGTGCTTGGGTAGGCCTACTTACGTTCCTTACACAAATGTTTGCTTTTCATTTATAACTTTATAAGCTGTGTGTCATATAAAGTTAAAACACTAGTTTTTTTATTTGCTCATAACTAACATGTAAATACTTGTAAAATGTGTTTAACTTTCTAAGAGACAACTATTTATGTAATAATCTGTCAATAAAATACTCAATACTAGCAATGACTAGTCATTCACGCCCGAGTTATTTCCTAAGAGCATAATTTACATACACAGAGGGTGTTTCAATAATTGATAAAGAGTAAGGACAAAACAGGGACTATCCTTTCTTATCATGAAGCACAATATGATGAATATTGAAACCTGAGTTAATTTAAGAACTCCAGAAGGGAATAAAGGCCTTCGAGTTACACAAAATTATACAGTAAAATGTTTCCAATTCTAGAGTAACTTTGTAACAAAAAAGAAATAACACATCTAATACAACTTTTATATTTCAGGTTTAAGTATTTAAATTAAAATATTTTTTAAAAATTAAAAGCAGATTTAAGTTTTTTTCAATATATGAAGATAAAAAATTATTTTGTTAAGCTGTCTATCACTACTCGGTAAATACTTGAGATATGTATTTTAATTTTTTATTAATGTTAAAATCTGTCAAAAAATATTCAATACTAGCTATGACTACTATGGTGATCAATAAGGCACGCTTGAGTTGTACTCTTAAGAGCATCGGTGACAATAACTCAATAACTAGTCTGAGAGAGGCAACTAACCCAGTTACTACATGGGGAGTGGTAGGGTAACAAACTCTCCTCCCACAAGCTAAACTCTGTTCTAGTGTTCTATAAAGTTGTTTGTGGGTTACACATTGCCTTAAGTAGTTCTACATTTACTCTCCTTTTGCTTATTATTTTGAATATGATTAACTGGGAAATATAGTTTATTTTAACAAATGTAAAATAGAAATAGTAATTAATAAATCAATTCTTTTCAATATTTGTTTCTTTCAGGAAATATGAATTGATTCCGAAAACAATTTTTTTTATCTTTCAAAAGTAGTAATTTTTACTAACGACGAACTAATAATCACTCTTTGCGGTCATTTGTACATTTAAACCTTAGTCACATCCCTCCTTTAATTATTGACTTCAATATTAGTTTGCATGTAAAAATTACCACCCCTGAGACGTAATGTGAACTATCACACAGAATAAAACACTTTAGATGCTTTTAACTGTTATTATTGCCCATCTCTACCACTATTTCATAGATAGTAAAGTTTCATATACAATATAATATGCAACTGTAATGATCCAGAAATGTTATATGTTGTTTTGGAAACCGATTTTATTATAATAATTCTCAAAATATTATTGGAATAAAAAGATTTAACTGCTCGTAGTTATTTACTTAAATTATTGATGTTGTGTCAAATCAAATATAAAAAAGATTAGTAATGTTAAATGCAAAGTCACCGTATGGATTTGGGAAGTTCATATCAAATTATTATATTTTCGTTGGGTGGTATTATCTCGGGGATGATTTTATTTTCTCTCGTTATAAGTGTGAGGTATTGACGAAGGCATTTCCAATTAGTAAATAACCGTGCTTAAATCATATTACACGACATTACATTACAATTGGAAAAACCGATCATAAATGCCCCTGAGTGCAAGTGCGACCGACTGTCTAGCGAAATAGGAAAAGACGCCTTGAGACGTTAACGCTCGTGTACAATATTTAATTTTTAAATATTAAATTACTGAATCCAACATGAATGGGACCACTTAAAAAATAGTTGTAAGTAACGTGAGGTTTTTTAAAGTTTAAATTTAATACAGATAGTACGATAGAAAATTCCAAATATATGTGTTCCACTGATTCTTTTGCTTGTCTTCTAATTCTTCTTCTAAAACCCATCTCATGTTTCAACTGTTATGTAGCCTTTTACAGCTTTATACAGGGTGATTGAATAGTAAGTTGCACCTCTTATTAACGTTTTTGTTAGGTTAGATATATAAAATATTTACTGTATATATAAAATATGTATATTTATATATACAGTGAATAAAGATAACTTTCAAATTTTTGATCCTCAGTGGATAGGGGAGTGGGAGGCAACTAAACATTTTCAAATAGCACTTTAGATTAAGGAAGTTATGTAAAGTAGGTGATATATACTTTACACTTACACTGAATATTGACCAAAGACATTTTTTGGGAAAATTTAAAGACCTCTTTACCAAAATAGGACATATACAAATAATGTCGTTTAGACGATGATTCGTACTTTACAAGAGCAGCCCTCGGAATATAAACGCAAATGATGAAAAAAATGTGACATATCTTTAAATTTCTTTTTAAAACCTACAAAAATGCCTAAAATAGTATTTTGTTTAACAAGGTTGTTTTACTTATCTGACAAAAGTTTTTTCAGAGATTTTTCTTCCTTATAAGAGACTTTGTAAATAATCGGCCAATCGCGTAAAATTTAAAGCATGTAAGAATTTAATTTTTTGTTGAAGAGCCTATATAAGCAATTTTTAAAGGAGAAATGTTTGCAATATAACTCGCTAAAAACATCTCTTTATTATTTGAGCAGAAACATTTAGGCCTACTCACTTTCCGTAAACAAATGTTTGCTTTTCATCTTGTAAATTCCACCAAACACTTTGTGTAACCATATTTCATTTGATGAAACGTTAAAATCTAAAAATAAAAGTATTATTTGTTTTGAAATCTGAGTAAATTTAAAACTGGATAAGGCTACCTCTAACACACAACACTCGATTTTGATTGCTCGTGAATAAGCATAATGTACGAGTATGTACACTTTTTTATTGCGCTTATAGGCACGACTGTTATAGTGATGTTACTATCTACAACAAACGATTTAAAATACAGTATGAGTCAGCAGGAAGAAAAGCGTAAAAAGTATGAAATATAGCCGTCTCAGATGGTGCCGGTTCTCACTCAACCCTTTCCAGACTAAAGATTCATCTCTTGTTCCTTAAAACCTAAAAATAAGAGGGGAAAAACTTTATGTATATATATATATATATATATATATATATATATTTATATAATTATTAACGTTTTTCTTATTAACATTAATATAACCACAAAATTCATCTTCCGGAAACAAGCTGTAAAGCCTAATTTAACAGGAGCATTGAATGCCAATATTGACAAACTTTTCGTTCCCATTGTTGTCGATTATAAATTCAAATCAACTAAGGGCACTCCGCTACCTGTACGGACCAACCCTGGCTTGATATTCTTTCCTTTCACATTTCATAGTTAGAAGTGAAGCGCCCTAGATTTTATTCACTAAATATATAGTTAATCCTCAAATTTTTTTATACAATTGAACACATAAATTGACGCAGAATTATGGAAAATGTTCCATTATAACAATATGTGCTATTGTCGTGAGCGGCTCTCCTCAGGTCTTTTGTCTCTTGCGTTTTTACTGTCTTTAAACTTTTCACACTATATGTTCGATTTATTGTTTTTTGCCTTTATTCAGGAGAAAAATAATAATTTCAAGCTTAATATTAAAATACTTGTAAAGTAAAAGAAGTCGAATGTAAGAAATGGATAGTTAAAACATAAATTGCTAACCGAACACTATACGGTTTTGCTTGAAATTAATAGTTATGTATGATATCCCTTATAATTAAATTTTACAAATATTGGTACAATAAGAACGTGTTTGATATTGTGCATAAAAGGAAAATAATTTATTTAAATTTTGTTTTAACGCATTCAACAAATGACTATAAATATAACTTATTAATGATTAAATATGTTAAAAAAATACGATGGATATTAATCACGATCGAAAAAGATGGAACATACGTAATAGCTGTCATTAAACATGAATGGATGATTCATCGTGTTTATATACAATAAATTAATCAATGAACAAACTTGGTCAAAGATGACTAATAACTGAGAAACATTAAATTCTTCTTTTGTACAGTAAATAGCAGAAGCAGAGGAATGTTACTGTGGTATGTTACAATATCACTGCACGACGGTTATGAAAACATCCAATACAGCCTTTGGCCACAGCATCAGATCCAATCGTTCGGAAGTTTCCTACTGACCAGATCCAGGTTTTTATTGGAAATATTTCACGATATATGTTCCGTATAAAATTGTATGTCTATACTTCCCTGTACTCAAGACTGTCAATTTCGGTAATAAAGTTTTGATATTTCATTGAAATAGAAAGTGGGGTCCGTAGGATTGAAATTTAATAAGAAATAGGATTGTCCGAGGACAAAAGAGCAACCTCTGGAAAGGGAGTTTAAGAGCTGCTATTGTCGTGAGCCGCTCTCCTCAGTTCTTTTGTCCCTTGCGTTTTTACTGTATTTAAACTTTCATATTATATATTCGATTCATTGTTGTTGTGTTTATTCAGGAGAACTTATGAACTTTATAATATTTTCCATATTTTTATAGAACTTTATTTTACTAAATGTATTTAGACTATAGCCATAATATGTTATTTAAAGACGTATTCTTTATGAAATAATGTTCTCAGGAAGACTGGTTGATCTATATATGTGTTCCTTATAGGTATAATGAAACTTATACCACACCTAGTGGTTTTTTGTCCTCATAGGCCAATAAGCTTAAAAAGTTTCACCTAGTCCTATAAGGACCCTTGCGCTGCTTCCTGAGTGACAGGATATTTTGGATGGGTAAGGTTGGGAGCAGTGGCCGCCTATGTGGAAAAGTTTAGGGCACTAATCTCAAGTCATGTCCCTTCGGAAGAAGGAGAAGCCAGCTCTGAACCAGCTTCTCCAGTCAAAACAGGCAAGGGGTGGCACTCCCTTACGTCTAGGCTGACAAGTTAGGAGACAAACCCCACCAACTCCAACATCATCTCTTGCAGTAATCTAAACCTATCGATTACCATTGCGCCCCTCGAAATTTGCCGTTAGTGATATGTCGCTCCTTGTCTGTCATCCATAAGGTTGCCCAGATTTAAGTGCCACATTGGATTTTGCTGTACCCACTATTGCATTTTATTACAACCAGCCAGAACTCTCATGGGAATTCCCTTGTGCTTAGACTCAAAAACAGATAATATATGTAATAGAAACTAATTACCTTATCTCTCGGTTTTAAAAGTAAAAGCTCATTTAAAATATGAACTTTTACGTTCAATCTTTAGAAATTCCTCATTGTTGAAAAATATGGATATATAAACAACATGAGGTACTATGCTTTTCCTTCTAACCTCTATAACTATAGTCTACACACCACTGTGAGATACAATAATATTAATTTTGACACACCTTTAATGAACAAAGATAAAAAAGAACCATTTAACAATTAAAATACCTCCTCCTGAACCCGACTCTGGTTTTACACATCTTCATTGGTTGTCCTCATTGTTACTCATTCGTTACGGCGGTAACGAATTTTTAATGCCACTGACCTGAAGGAAACATTCCAGGCCTCAGGGACGTTAACTCCTTGCAATGCGTGGAGATTTGAAGTAGATTTATGAAATAACTGACCGTCAATAATTACACTCTCCTTTACCTTATATCTGAAAGTTTAGTTCACAAAATCAGTCACGCAGGCTGTGTTGACAGCGATTGATTATTGACGACTCTCATGGTCGTGCTGAACGGCAATCCCAATGTTCTTGACTTTGTTATCCACTGGAACCTGCAACAGCAGAGGAAACGCACCCCATTAATTTGAATGACGTACACTATGTACGTCATTCAAATTATAACCGCTCCATTTGTGTGACGTAGAAACATTACATTCTCATTATCCTAAGGGTTTGTTCTACGAGGGTATTGAGATACAAGGTTGCGTTCTGATGTGCTGTTGTCACTTTTATTGTCACTCTGAAATCTTAGCTATTACGTGAAGCAGGTTCTAGCCGAAATATCCATCATAACGTTTGTTTTCTGTACTCAAACAGAAGAGTAGACTTTGAAATAGTTGCTTTGCCACAGGTCCACTAAAAACTGATCTATACTGCAAAAGATTGGTTTTATTAGTTCCTTATTTTAAGTCAGCGTAGTTGCATTGGGTGCACCTAAAGTTATCAATAACTAACAATATTTTATTATTTATTTCTGGTTTTTTAAGAACAAAACTTAATTCAATTACGATATAAAATAAATAGTAGATTAAAAAAAAGATTTCAGGATCACAAAATACTGCTTTTCCAACTTTAAAGTAAATTTTATCGGGATAACTCTATTCTGTTAACAAAAAAGGATTTATTTCGATGAAAGAACATTAATTTTACAACTAGATTACTGGGAATTGGAATATAGAGAGGCAGATTTGCCAATATTGTTTTTAGTGATAAAACTTTAAGTTGCAGAGACTGTTTTAACGTGTTTCCATCTTTCTTCTATAATGGTGAAGCAGGAGAGCCATAGCATTTTTTTTTAAATCTGTGATCTGTAATAATTACTTTAGTTCCCAAGACATACAGTGTGCACAATAGAAATATAATAAATAGAATAACTAGTAAAAACTCATATTCGAAGGTGATGTTCTAAATAGAATTTAATCTGGTCTACTGGTTACATAATCCGTAATTTATTTTTATTAAAACGGATCGACCACTAGACCAGTGTGAACCAAGTATTAATTCAGAATGTTGAGTAAGCATCAGAAATAGGTAGACAACATTAGGATAAATGCTTCTTTTAAAGAATTAATAAAGTTTGTATAAATCTCACATTTTTGACTAAAGATGTTTTCTTGGTCTAATGTAATAAAACAGCTTGAAGTTCATGAAGGCGACATCAATCAAAATCCACCATCGCCTCATGCCTGGTTGAGGACATGTAGCCATTCTGGTAAGGTTTCAATGTTATCCAAATCTAAGAGAATTTCGAAATAGGGATAAATTCCAAAAATAATTAATAATATTGATACGTGGTAATATCATCACGTGATTTAGATTATTCCGGTAGATTATTCGATTTAGGAAGAGTAAGACTTGTAGGTTTTGTAAAGCGAGGTACACACTTCTATAGAGCATCGATGTCTTGCAATATCCCTTATGTGAAGAAAAATAAAATTGTTTGTGGTACACTTTAGGTTCCGAAGGCTAAAATATAAAAGTGCCTATATAGAGCAAAGTTCGAGACGTCGAGAATATCTTTCACTCATTATGGTCATCTCACCTTTCCTGACTTGTTGCAGTCCATTAGGCCTCATGTCAAGCGCAGTGAGACATAGTACCAAGTACAGGAATGTATTAAAGTTAAACTATCAATATTGATTCCTAGTCTTCAAATTCACTTTAAGACTAATTAATGGCTTTAATGGCTATTAGGTACATGTCAGAAAGGCAGTATATTTTGTGTAAATACAATCTTTTTGCTATTAACAGTCACTGTGATTTGGAAACGTTCTTAAGAGTACGTTACTTGTAGGTTTTGTTCGAAAGACTAGGTTTTCAAGTCATAATGTGTACCTTACACGGCCGAACTAATTGTAAATCTTATCAAAATGTTCCATGTTATTTTTTTTGGTAATGATTTATGTCATGGTAACGGAAACTTTTTTATCTTTTGCAATTGTAACGTAAATTCAAAAATATTATCACTACGTGTCGAGATCTTACAATATGATTTATATCTCATGAGGATAACGAACCTAACCATAAAGTAAATATAAACGATAACACACACCAAAGAATTATGACACACAGAAGTAAAATATTATAACAAAGTTGTTGTGTATCAACTTAGACAATTTCTCTATTATATACAGTTAGTAAAATTAGAATTAACATATAGGGTGTTCCATAACTCTCTGATCAAAGGTATCCCACGTTATTGGTCAAGTCAAGAAAAACATATTTCACCATATCAACGCGGGTCTCTGAAGCTTAGTTTCCCACCTGTCTGTCTTGTATATGATTTTTATAAAAAGAGTAATATCTTAAAAACTAATAAGTTCAATTATACCAAATGTAATTAAAATGTTTATGACAAGATGGCCAATTACCGAAAAAAGTATCATGAAATTAACTTTAAAGTTAGTGGCTTTTACAATTTTTTTCATGTTAAAATTGATTTGTATTTAACCTTCTGCTTATACTGTAACATCAAAGGTTTAAATAAAATTTGATACTTGTTTCATACAATTTATCAATGAAATATTAATTTAAGTTTTTAGTTTTTATATCTGTACTATTTTTTATGTTATTTATTATTTTGTCTTACTATTATTAATAGTTCTACTTACAAGCTAATAAGTATTTGATACAATAATTGGAACATACAGTAATTACGAGAATTGCTTAAAAGAAAGCGTTATATTTTTTCTATATTTAAAACTTACTTATATCTTTTTAAGATTCACGGAGGACTTGTCGATAAAGAACTATATAGAGACCATGATACTTAACAAATATATAATCGGTGGGCGTATTCCACAATACATTTCCAATTAATACCATCTTGCGCACTACTTACACCACATAATGATATGACACATCCACAATTGATAATTCAACAATTAGTATTACAAATTCAATTTTCAAAATTTGTATCTCATTTTATCTTTCAATATTACTCAGTATTTGAACTATAAAACACACTTTGACAGATAAATTTACTTAAGTAAACAAATAAAAGTATGTGTAGTGTGTGGAAAGATACATTGCCTCCATTATTTCAAGTTCCAGGAAATTGACATCACAGAGAGAAATATCAACTTTTGTAAACTCATATAAACAACCAAAGCTTTTCCAGTACGAGCGTTGAGGAATTTGGGTATCAATTTATAACTACATTTACATACCTCAGAAATTTCACTGTAACAGGAAAACAACTAAATTCATTTAAATAAAATATTGTCTTGCCTTTTATGAGTTGGATAATTTAATACATTATTACAAGATATAACATTTTATTAATATATGCCTTTTAAATGTAAATACCTTTATATATATATATATATATATATATACCTCCGTAAAGCAAACCCTCAAGGTAATGTAATGTTCCTACGTCATACTGTAGTGTGGGTTACTACCGAGTAAGACACTTGTGCACATAAGTCGAGTTAATGGAGTGCTGTCTTTACTTATAGTATAATTACATATATATATGTTGAAGTAAAAGAGGATTTATTTTGATGACAAATCAATATTCGTTTCCAAAATACGTTATTGGGAATTGGTATACAGAGAGGTAATGTTACTGATATTGTTATCAGCGATTGCATTTTACATTGTGCACTTTATTTGAATTCTTTGTTTGAAGGTTATTTTTGACGATGGAAGGATTGTGAAGGAAACAAGGTTTTTCCGGACATTTGCCATCGTTCAGTGAAACAAGAAAACAATAACACTACGTTCTTGTCAGTCGTAGGTGGTTAGTAGACGAGTGAAGACGTGTTGTGACCTGTATTCCATATTTTAGTTTTAATGATTGGTGTTTTGTGTAGTTTTTTATTAAGTGCATATTTATAGAGTTAGTGAAGTTGACAAACAACATGTAGGTTGTGATTCCTGACTTAGGCGTGCCACAACGCTTTAGTAAGATTTTTTTATTTTAACCTAGTTTGTAATTATGTATTAGGTTAGTTCTTTACCTGAAGAAGAGATCAGATTGCAGATCTCGAAACGTAGTGTTACTGTTTTCTTGTTTCACTGAACGATGGCAAATGTCCGGAAAACCTCTGTTTCCTTATTTGCATTGTTAATGCCAACTTTATTGTTCACCACATTTTC
Source organism: Homalodisca vitripennis (assembly GCF_021130785.1). Lineage (NCBI taxonomy): Eukaryota > Metazoa > Arthropoda > Insecta > Hemiptera > Cicadellidae > Homalodisca > Homalodisca vitripennis. Next base: position 72,860,476 of record NC_060213.1, read on the forward strand.
GATTTTGATTATTCAACTATTTGTATACTTACCAATACCACTGTATGGACATATTTCGGTACTTACTAGTACCTAGTACTTAATAATTAACTACTGTAACTAGAAAAAAATTATGTTCGACGGTCATATTCTAAATATAATTTAATCGTTACTATTGCGTAGATAATCTACGAACTTTTTTACAGAGGATCACCGAAGAGACCTATCAAGTTTGAATGTTATTTTGGAGTGATACGTAAACCTCAATCACCATTTATATTTGACCGAAATATGTTTAACAATTCTCTAAAGAATTTGGAATACCATTTTTGTTATTCGTATCTATTCGGTTGGAATACTTTCATGTGGTAAACATTCTGGAAAGCATTTATAATGCGCAATGATGATTTAAAAAGGGGTTTTAAAAAGCTCACAAGTGTATAAATAAGAAAAGTGCAAATAAAGCACTATTTATATTCAGTTCAAAAATGTATCCATTTAGCAATTTGTTTCATATTATTTATATATGCTTCTACAAAGTTGTATAAAATAATATAAAACATTCTGTAAATTTGTTTATATTTCATTACAGGCTTTGAAACTTTCTTCGAAGAGTCTTACTGACTTGTTAACAATTAGTAGTTGGGCGTAGTATATATATTTGTACCAGAATGTACTTGGTTTTAAATTTAGTTCTAAATAGAAGTTATTTAACATTGATAAGTTAGAGATCTATATAAACATAGTTATATAGCAATTAATAGTTAAATATAAGGTAGTAAAGATATATATATGTCAGGGTTGTAACAAGTTTATTCACGACGTGCATCAAATATGCAGCATGACATTTATTTATTTGAACGAGTTGTGCTTTTGTTAATAGAGGGATTTAAAAAAATGATCTATATCTTATCTATATCTATCTACATCTTATCTTATACTGAATTCATTAGCTAGTATATTAGTGTAAGTGTACAATTTTTGTCATTAGTTTGTTATCTACGGATATAATATTAAAGTCTATAATCAGCATTCTCTAAAACTTCCCCATCTAACATTAACGGAATATTTTTAATATATATCTCGTATTTGTCATATTTTCTGTTTCATTAAATATTATATTTTTTTATAATTAATTAGTTTTAATTTAGGTATATCTATTTAGAAAATTAGCTGTATCGATTACTCGGAATTCCCACTTAAATACGGGGTTTACAAATATTTTTATAATTGAGTCTAAATATAAATCATAATCCAAAGAGGAAACCGTATAGAGCGAGAGACCACTTTAGAATAAAATTCAGTGACGTATCTAAAATTTCATTTTAGGAGAAATTACCCTATCACTTACGCAATCACTACAATTGTAAACGCAATACATTGTTATTATAACCTTGGTAAACTGTACACAGGTTAAATCTTTTGAGAACTAATAATCCTGCAAACCTATATAACTACTATTAGTCAATGACCATTTTACACATTTAACCTTCCTGGACATTCATCCACCAGTTCTCTTCTTTTGGTTCAGATCGTATACCTTAAACTTATTGTATGGTATAATTCCTTTTTATAACACTGAAAAAGTTGGCAGGTCGGCTGGATCAGATCAGTCCAATCCGAGTAATTCGAGTAACAAGAAAGTTTGTATGAACCTTAATTTCTGTAAAAGCAAGATCAAACTCGATGGCGATGCATATTTGTTTGTAGGATTCGGCTGAGTGTCAGCAGACCTTATCGTTCTTGGTTATATAATGATAATGAATTAAGTTACAAATTTAGCATTTTACAAGAAACTATTTTTCTACGTAAGTAAGATCGAATTGGGTAATGGTGCAAGTCCTTAAATAGGATATTCTACATCTGACTAAAAGTTTTAAGAAAATCTTAACCGCCTCAAAATGAGGAAAAGTTTAGGAGGAGGTCACACTGCTCAGACTACATGCAATTTTTTGTACTTTCTTTGGATTTTTCGATCAAGGAATTTTGTGGACAGAATGATGTACCATATTCATACATATGCCGATGAGAAAAAGCCCATAGCTTTACTCAAAGCCGACTATGCAATAGAAAATGTACTATAATGTTACTTTGTATATTGAGAGTAGCCACAAATATAATTGTAACTGTATTATGATCTACTCGTATATGAATGTGTATGTTTATTCGTGATAGAAATACCGCTAAATAAATATGTAAATTACTAGCGGTTTTTAGTAATGGAAACACAGATTTGTTTTACCATACAGTAATTTTGGGTATTTCCTGATGATAGTTTTACCTATTATGGTTGTCACGTAGCATAGTAACACTTAAACATATTAATTAGTTGCGTCATAAAACCGACCTTTTTGCAATAGACGATAGGTTATTGACGCTAAGTATTTGGAAGAACGAGTCTTTGTGTCTGACTTTGTTCGTCAAGTAGAACACTAATTAAAAATATCTTATTTTTATCGTCTAGCGCAGAGTATTGTTTCCTAGTCTCTGCAGCTAAGGGGTATTAGCAGCTGAGCTCTCCGAGACAACTATATTGATGTTTCTAATTGATGTTAACAACCATGTTAATCCAATTTCCATATCACGAGCATCAATTGGACACCCTACCGAAATGAAATGTAACGTATCTTTTGACTGGCTATAGATTTACCTTTATTAGTTGATATGGTAGACTGCCATAAACCTTTATTATTCACATTTACGTCTTATGTTACTCAACTATTAACTTATTTGTGTAATTAATTTTTGCGTGTGCTAGTTTAAAATATTTTATGACATGTGAATACAAAAAAACTACTTATTTCGCGATTATTGAATCGAACTGGATTCACCAACCGGACCTTGGTGAAGATGTATTGCAGACCTCTTTCAAGAAACTAAGTATTCGTCAAATAGCACTTCTATACGTATGCGAATGAAGAATGATTGATCAATAGCACTTCTATACGTATGCGAATGAAGAATGATCGATCAGTTTATTTGGTTGAGCATTTGTGAAGTATATTACTATTCAACTGACAGAATTCTCATTTGTGTCTATTTGTTTGTTGGTTCACACAATACCTCTAGAGCAGCAATTTTGAATGAAGTTTTAATTATGTATAAGCAAAATCGAGTTCATGATGGCGCTTATAAGTCCGTCTGGTTAGACTAAACATTAGTGAACATTTCAGTCAGTTTTTTTAAGAAATCTGTTTATTGCAACTGGCTTCAAAGAGGAATATCTGGTGTTTATATTTCCTGTTTCTTCCCAGTTTATGGTAACAAGAATTTATATTAATATAACCAAATGATATTAGGAATAAGTAGATTTCTATTCAACATACGTTTTATCTTAATCAAATGGGAATATCGACATTATTTGTGACATAACATTTACAATGTTTTCAAATATGAGGTATTGCAAACCTTTTTATTATTTGACGTTGTTGTCGTTCACTGCACCTACGAAAACCTGTCGACTTTTTTCTTAAACGTACAAATCTTTTATAAAATTCTAGGTTTCATAAACAATTTCATAACACACGCAGTAAATTTTACTGTATAACTGACAAATTTAATAAATAGTACAGTCACAGTAAATATTTTTGAATAATTTGCAGTTGTTACAAATATTGCCTCGTTTGTTATGTCATGGTGGAACGGTTCATGTAAACACGTTAGCCGAATTGACTTCGTTAACATTAAGGAGTGTTAATGTAAATTTGAATCGTTTGGTGCCATTGATTCGTCTTATTTCCTCAGGGAACACATTGTTAGCTGACACCAATTTAAGACGGCAATTATTGAAACCGGCCTCTCTGTGCTATTCGATGTGATTGTTACCCCAGTGAGTCCTCCAGAGGTGGAATTATAAGCTCTTAATTGATCCATACTTGAATATTTTGTAAATATAAATAACTGTCACCGTACTCTAGAGCTAAACGGACTTTTCGTATAACGAGTTCGCAATAAGGTTAGTAAGGATTGGTTGTTGGCAAATGGGTTAGTTGTTGCTCATAAAAACTCATAAAACGTTTATTGCTATCTATTCCAAATGCAATTTTTAAATAATCATGTTCAAAATATACTTACATAACTAATTAGGAACTAACATTAACAAAAAATAAATTGTTAACAAAATTGTAAACAAGTATTTAGCAGAAACTTATAACACTAACAGAAAGTATTTGTTTCTTCGTATTTTAATTTTTTTATTTGTAATTTTATCTTTTTATTTTTTTGTTATTACATAGCTTAACAAAATACATTCATTCACAAATGTTATTATGTGTGTTTTGTGTGTTAATACACTACAGGTAACCCAGCCACTGTATTAGTGTATGTAAATGGTCGATCTCGATAATAAGTCAAAATTACTAGGCCAACAACGATATGTTAATACCTGTGTAATTTTCGTTTTTTAACATTTTCAGTTACTATTTGGGTATTTGATTATGTAGAATGTACTTAATGTTTAATGGAAGAGATGATTTTAAAATGCTATATCAGAATCCTATGTTTAACTTTACTGTCAAGATAAAAAGTTATTGAGAGTTTTCTGAATAATTTAAATTCCATAGGTCAGTTCCTCTTATAAATATCGTACAGAGAGATGAGTTAAATCTTTCCAGCGTTACAAGTGACAGGCTTCACAAAAATCAGACAATTAATTTATCGCGAATTCAGTCTCAAAGAACCATTAAAAGATGTATAAATGTTTTTATAAAAATATTGAATTATTTCTCAAGATATTAAAAAAAAACTTGTCGTTCACTAAACAAAAATAATTCCAAAATTTTTCATTATGACGTTGTGAAAAGTACGCAATTAAGTACGATATACCTGGTTTTAGTTGTGTAAGATCGTAAGAAGACGTCACTCCAGCTTTATTTTCAGATAAATACTGTCACTAAACACAACTAAATATACCTCAGGCTTTGATATGTTGTATTGTGGTGACTCAATGACAATTTTTAATACTACTTAATATAATAGTAAATTGTAATTACACTGTATTTTGAATAAACCTGTTTAACATTAGTTTTCTAATTGATTACTCCATTGTTACATCTTTTGCGGATCAGGAAGAGTGTATGGCTAAACAGATAAAGAATTTAGAAGAGAAATAGTTGACATTGATTCAGCTTCTTGTTGTAACCTACACTGTAAATTAGGAAACTGTAAACCCAGTTAAACACTTTCTCACCCAAATAAGCAAATTTGAGAACATTTCCAAAACTAAAACTGTTCCTCTCTAAAACGTATTTTTAACCCGTATAATATCCACTACACAACGTAGGTAAGTACCAACTCTGACAACCTAGCACCGCTTCAGGGGCTGCGGAGACATAAGTTTTAATGAGCCAGTTCTAAGCAACCATAGGAAGATTAATAGCTTTGATAAGCTCTAGTCTCTGGTCTAGCTTCTTGAGAATGCTAAATGCATGCAGTGTGGAAAGAGCAAAGTCCACTGAAAGATTCATAATGCCATTGGTTTGACGTGAAATTTGCGTCACAAATTGATATCTGGTATCTTTAATGCGTATGTGTTCGTTTTTATTTGTGAGGTCAGCTCAAATGCCGTCGGCCTCGCACATTTTAATTAGAACTTTGAGTGCTATGCATTTATACTCATTGAATAGGGAGAGAGATACATATATAAACGCATAGCTTAAGTTATAAAATTTTAAGGCAAGTTAGATGAATTGAAAGTAGTAATAATACAAAGGAAATGGTAAGCATTATCAGGTTGGCTACCAAATATAGTTCACACGACCAAACGCCTAGCTACCACATAGAAATTCTTGATCAGCTAACTTAGGTATTGACTTTTGAAACAAAATATTATGGCAGATTTTTGTAACTTTTTTAACTTATTAGACAAAAATAACCATTATTTTTCTAAGTACCATTTATGGCAACTCAATGTTATAAAAGTCTTAATAAAACTAATCCATCATAAGATTAAAATGTTTCTTAATAAATCTTGGTTTATATTCAAAATTAAGAATTAAAAGAAATAAAAAATAAACAAAAAATACTATTTGTATAAGTAAAAGTGTTATTTACGTAGGATTGCTAACAATTATAACACTATTATTTTTAATTAAAATGTGGTACAACATTGGGTGGAATTCGGGAGGCTGATCTTCAATAAACCACGTTACTAGAAATTTTCACCTAACTCTAGTGGAACCGTGCAAGTTTTATAATAAAAATGGATGTTGAATATAGCTTGCAACTAAAACAGTTTAACAGCGGAAATTAGTTCCATCAATTAAAGATTTGCTTGGTAATCGGCTCTAATAAAATAAAAACTACTTTACATATGCTAGCAATCCTATTCAAAGTACGTATTATTTTTTTAATAATACATATTTTACATATTAATGTTGCAATCAAAAGAAAATTGAATACTATTGAAAGGTTGCTACGACCACAGTTTAGCAATATTTTGGTTTAATTAGCAGCGCAGTCGCATAATTTTTAATAATATACTTTTCATAAACAGATATCTTCCTTTTTTATCAACACATTTTAAATTAATCTTATATCTTTGGATTTTAAATTAAATTCTCTAAATAAAATGTATTGACTGCAAATGTTTTGTAAATTATTTAAAATTTAAAATTATTTTCTTTTCTTTTTAATACCCACGATTTTTACAATAAACCTTTAATTTTGATATGTGTATTCTTTTGCTCCAGGTTTATTACATGAAAAAGTTAGTGGAGAGTTATGGGAGACCATATTTAAATTTTACTTGGGGTTTATCCTCATTAAAAGCGATGCTTTAGAAGGGAAATAAAGTGCCGTATTTCATACAATAGTTTTTTTCTCTCGAAATAAACTTAGTCTACCATCCCATAACTATGAATAACCATTGGGAACTATCTCTGAAAAATAAAAACCACCCGATAAATTCTGGTGCACATTTTACATTGACTTATAAAATAATTAAGGGTTAATATCCTAGAACTTTAATAATTCTAACCAGAAGTGTTTAATTTGTATTAATATACAATATATGACTACGCTACATTATATGGCGACACATAAAAGGCTTCGCTAAGATTGCATGCAAATTTTTAAGCCTATAGTTAATTTCTTTGTGCTACAGTTTTTTATTTGCTAATCAAACAGTAAAATTCTAATGTGACTACGCATGATTCGTTTAAAAATGTACTTATTCTGCATTTCTCACGTCTATAGATCAGTTCGCTTTCAAGATATTGTGCAGATATACAAATAGTCAGAAAACTAGGAACAAAATTGAAGAAACAATATAGAATCTCCTCGAGTGATGGGCTTCCCTAACACATAACCTATGAATTATTAACACACTGAGTACAAGAATATGAAGTTTCAACATGTAATATATGTAGTATAAATAATCCAACACACGCAAATATAATCATCTAGTGATTTGGTGGGTGTAATTTTATTTATTAAATACTGATATTACACGCCACTTAATATATAGAATTGTTCATGTATCGTATAACAAGATATTTTAAGAAAGAAGTCATTTTGTAAACTTTATAATTTGCAAGAAACTTCATTTCTACAAGAATAAGTTCTATTATGATGCAAGTGCATTCATGGGATGTGGCTGTGCATCACTCAATAGGCTAACACAATCTCTTTCTTGCCTCTCTTGGAGAAGCTCTAAAAGTATCTTCTCCCTGATTACCTATCCGTTTGACAGTCCTCAGGGAATTCCTAGAACAAAATGGGCTATGAAAGTAGCCTTTTACATAGTGTGACTTTAATTAAATTTCAAAACTTGAATTACTTTTAAAGTTATTATACTTTTGTTAGTTGTTACATTATTAGCTTTAATAACTTCAACCATCCTCCGTACATAAACGCAATATTATAGTCGTATATACATTATCTCTTGATTTGAGAGTGTAAGAGCATTAATTGAGCTCAATTAGAATTTTCGTCTTCACTGGTTTCTTAAATAAACAGATAGAATAAGACATATACCGACCGCAAACAAAGCAGTTTCGACCAACTTCTATTTTAAATGCTTTGTTTGTGTGGACTCAAAAAATCCCCAAAAGATTCCGGAATTGTCATAAACACCCTGTATACTTACTTTTAAAAGCGCGACTTTGATTATTAAGGGGTTACAGAAATTCGGATTATAAAATCAATTCTGTAAGTTAAGATCTCCATAAGTTAATCTATACAAATATATCAGAATGTACAATAGTTATATCAAAATTGTTAATTAATTCACGACTAATAAAATTTTTAATCGCATTCCAACTGTGAAAGTTTTGCAAGACTTCTTTGCAAAATAATATAAATTATAACGTTAAAAAATAAAACTATAAATGTATTCCAAATAACACCTTCAAATATATTCTATGATTATGTTGAGTCAGCACGCAGTAAAAATGTTTTATAAGGTTACTTTCGGTTCAGGGAGTACAGTTCAACTACTGTCACCACTATCCTTTAGCTTTTAACATTAACGTCAGGTTTACACCTTACCACATTTACGAGATTGCTTCCATCTCAGTCAATTACTTTGCTTTATGAGATCGTTGACCTCATTCACAGATTTTAATCACAATATTACATGAGAGATAATAAGGGTTGTGAAATTTTGTACTCGCCGTCTAATAAAATAATTTTTATAAGCATAGGTTTACTTTAGGCTTTTACATCAACTTAAAGTTTATTACATACTAAATCAATAATTAGAGTTAAATGCAGTCATCAACCATAGTAAAAATAGTCCTCTTATCTTTCTATATCCATATTGTATATTATAACGAGTAAATAATTTTTATTAATGAATGTCTAGCCTATAACATAAAAAGGACTATGTATTTAAATATATAACAATTATATTTTATTCCGTTAAAAGCTACTTAAAAAATTGGTGACTGGAATATTTACTTAGTGATACGACATAGCAACAGAGAACACTTTAATTTAACAATTTTCTTTCATAAAATTAATTGAATGAATTAAAAGCTAAAATTATTTCTAAGAGCTAGCAATATTTATATTATGGTTACATAGCATGTTTACCTATGTACTATTTTTATTTAGATTTACGTAGTTAGTTCAATATCTACTCAATCTTGTGTATTATTATTGTTGTAAACAAAAAGTTACTAATTTAGCTACATATCTATCTATATAAATAGTAATTGCACAATTCTTGACAGTACATGATTAGCCAGTAGTTATCGACTAGCTAGTGTACTTGAATACTGAAAAAATAGTGTTTTGATCACAAGCAATGCTAAATAAAATTGATCTGAACATGTTATAGTTGTAATAATTATAAACCATAAATAGTTTCATCCAACGATAACACACAAATTATGCAAAATTTAAGTTAGGGAAGTTTTAAAACAATACCTAAGTCTACCGACTCAATAAACATAGCACTCTTTAGAGCTAAGACCATTTTATGAACTGATACTGTGTAAACATCAATAAAATTACTGTTCAATAGTATGTAACATAAAATTGAAACAAAACACGGTTCAAAAGTGCTTTATTTTGAATAATTTTTAATATGTTTTCTTTTCTTTCATTTTAACGATGCTGTAAAACCTAACTTACTTAATAAAATTCATAATGTATTATGTCATAAGATATCTCATAAAAATACTTAATCTGTATACTTTGAATTTCGCATTCTATGAATATATGAAAAACTCTAACCTTAACCTAGAGAAAAATATTTTAAAGTATATTGGATATTTGCAGACAGTAAATAAAATATACAATCATTTTATATAGTTTCTATATTCCTACTAGAAAATAAGTAAAATATATTTCTTTAAATCATAACACATGCTCATAATTGAACTGCAAAACACTGGTAAATGTTTTACTTAGAAGAACATTAGGTGAAGGTTTTGTTTTTACAAATGTATAATATTATATTTTATTTTATGTACTAGACGCTGTAAACTATGAAAGTAACCAATCATATATTTAATCATGTATTGTATCATAGATGTATTTTATACATTGATGATGTAACCATAATTGGTATTCACGGGTATTCATTGAGATAGATGTGTTTAATACTTGGGAGGATTTGTTAGACCTACACAGGCTAAAGATAAAAATGCTATCTTTAAACATCTTATTCTTATATTTTTTTGGGTACTAAACTCAAATATGACACTTATTAAGCTCTATAAACTACCATCTTTTCACATTTGCACATAAATTTATTCGATTTTGATATTTTTTTAAAGAATTTAGCAGTTTTTATGTAGTTCAAATGTAATTTTAAAATAGTTGTACTGGCTATAGAAGAGTTGGCAGCACTGCTGAAACACATTTACTGTCTAGAAAAAGGGGGATTATATTTTTCTGTTCACAGCTGATGTTTTGTTTACTGCCAACCTAACCTCACTTTCTGGTTTTCAGTACATTTGCTCAATAAAATGTCTAATCATGGTTGTAAAAACTCTGCTGACAATTTTTGTGATATTTTTGGTAAGTTTGTTATTACAAACACCAAAGAAACATTACAGACTTTGAAAAAAGGTTTATTTCTCATATTTAGGAATTAAACATAAGGTATGTTATGTTTGTGTTAAGGGTATTAGAAAATGGTCAAAAAAGGAGAAGAAAGCGTTTAACTTTTGCTGTTCCTATGATATGGAGGGGAACCTAGAAATCACACTGATGATTGCTACTTTTGCAGTATTGATTGATATTACTGGTCATAACTCGAATAAAAAGAAGGTAATAAACTGCCCTAAACTAATGTCCGCCATCCGACCAGTAGGGCACAGTGTATATTTTCTGGTCTCAGAACCTCCAGATGATATGAATTATGTTCAAACTGAAACGTTGTCTTATGTACAGGTCAGAGCTAGATGAGCAAGATGATGAAGAGTTCCATTTGTGGAAATATAGAGCCTAAACTGTTTACGCAGATCGAGCTTAGCGACTTGGTTAGGGATCTTGGGTTAACAAAAGAGAAAGCTAAATTGCTTGGTTCTAGACTAAAATAAAAGAACTTGTTGGCAGTTAGAACCAGCATACATGTGTATAGGAAGAGAGGGAAGCAGTTTTAAATATTTATTTGATGAAGAAAGTGATTTAGTGTACTGCTCAGATATTCCATTTCTGATGAACGAGTTTGATGTTGAATACAAAAAAGAAAACTGGAGGCTGTTTATTGATTTATCCAAAACTAGTTTGAAAGCTGTTTTGCTACACAATGGTAACACTTATGCATCCATACCTGTTGGCCATTTTGTACATATGAAACAGAGCTATGAAAACATAGAAATAGTGTTGAATAAAAATGGCTATTCTGCTCATGGTTGGATGATTGTGGCGATTTCAAAGTAACTTGCATGCTTCTTGGTCATCAAGGTGGTTTTACTAAATTCCCATGTTTCTTGTGTGAATGGGACTGTAGAGCTAGGGATCGTCATTGGTGCAAAAAGAACTGGCTTGTGAGTAAGTCTTTAAAAACTGGCGAGAAGAACATTCTCCGCAACAATCCTGTATATCCTAAAAACATTATCTTACCGCCTCTACATATAAAGTTAGGCCTAATGAAACAGTTTGTAAAAGCATTTCCTAAAAATGGACCTTGTTTGAAGCATCTCTGCCAAAAGTTTCCAAATCTTTCAGAAGATAAAATTAAAGAAGGCGCCTTTGTAGGACCCGACATTCGAAAAATGATGTTCCATGTTACCTTTGAAACCACAATGACGATAAATTGGAAACAAGCATGGGTATCATTCAAGCAAGCTGTTATACAATTCTTAGGAAATGCAAAAAACCTCAGAATATGGTACTATTGAAGCTACTATCTTAAAGAAGTTTAAAAATTAGGAAATTAGGAAGATGCTTAATGAGCCTGAAAGTTCACTTTTTGAACAGTTATCTTGATTACTTCCAGAACAATTTGGAAGATGTAAGTGAGGAGTAGGGTGAGCGTTTTCACCAAGATGTTAAATTGATAGAAAAACGCTACCAGGGCCGCTGGAACATCAACATGATGGGGGATTACTGTTGGTCACTTCACCGAGAAGCTCAACATGTGACTCACCGCAGAAAAATCTACACATTTAAGCTTCAAAGAAAAAAGAGAAAAGTATAAACCAATTCCATCTGACTACTGAAACATACATTATTACACTGTATCTTATTTCAAGTAACCTACTTTGATTGTGATTTGACTCACACTGAAGGGTAATAAAACAGAAATTATAATCTACAAGTTAGTTGCTAAAACCTCTTTCGGGACCTCTCTTATCAGAATTTGCGCCACAAAATAGCTCCAAAGTTCCAGAAAATAATTAGTGCTTCTTCAACACGTCAGTCTAACTTTTAATGTGGTTATTTGTAGCGGGATAAATATCGTTGAACTATTGTTTCTCAGAACAATGATACTTTATTGGTATGTTTTACTTATTATTGTTAGATTTATATTCTTATCAAAATAGCTCGATCATATTGCGCAGCTGCATTGAATCAAAAAGTGTATAAACACAATGATTTTTTTCTACCATTTCGAAAACATATTTTACTCGTAAATAACATCTAATTAAAATTACGTACGTTATTAATACATGTTAAAATTGAAAAAAAAAAACAGACTTCAATAAGTGTTTACTGACGATTTCTTTGCAAAATTTAGTAGCTAGTAATGATTATCATTCTATAAGTAACATGTAATTGTTAGTAATACATCAGTAAGATACGAATAATTATATTATAGTTAATCTATCTACAAAACAAAATTGTATCGCACTGAACCACCAGGACAACCTGAAATGATCTCTACGTCCCCGGTGTAAGGTGGTGGTTCGATTTTACTATTTAAAGTTTACTTACACCGGTCTACCTTATTAATTAGTTACGGACGATATTAGCCTTTCACCCTTATAGCCAATATGGATTTAATAGCTCGCGACATTCTCAATTGTCTATTTTTTAGTTTTAACAACACCTGTTGACTAAATACGTCAGCACAATGTACAGTTATAGCCTGTGTGACCATCTTAATTTTTTTAATTGTAAATGAATGCTAAAAATTGGTTTAACAGTATCGGGCTAATGAAACACAATACTTCATTATCATTACTCTTTAGAATGAGATTTGGCTCACGTATGTTGCTATGCTGACTAGATGCCATTGCTCTCAAACATTTTACTTGTTTTTGGTCATTAACTATTAAACAAGTTAATAGTTTGTTGTCTCATTAACTATTAAACAAATTAATAGTTAATGAGACAACAACCAAGTTTTGAAACACGTACACAACATAAATTATACTGTTAATTAGTACTCTTAAATACGATTTTGAATTAAAAAACCACGCCATACATATTCTTGTTGTTTTAGAAAATTGAATTTAAGTGACAAATTAATTTAACACAATCTTGTAATGTTTAATCTATTACAAGTGAACAATAAGGTGGCGAAAATAAATTTTACTGATAAGAGCAAGAAACAGCTACAACTCTTTTTTTGTAAATGGCACTTACTGTCTTATCGTTCATAATTGTTGGAACTAAACATTTATACTAAACATTATATAACTTTGATTGGTGAGATGTGAGAGGATGCTGGTTGTACGTGAAACAGAAATTTCCTGTTGTAGGATCCAACATTAACGTAATTTTAAAAGAGAACGTTGCTATGCAAATGTGTTGTATAAGTTTTATTAGTGATTGAAATTCCATAACAGAGGCTTAAACAGGAATCTATTTATAATTAAAACTGACAAAAAGTATTTCGTATTGTCTTTTAAACAAAGAAAACGCGGAAGTGAAGGGGAAATGAGAATAAAAGAAAAACAATGCTTAAGAACTACAAGGGAATAGTTAAACGTAATAAAGATATTTTAAATTCCATACATATCTCATTAAATATACATATTGATAATCAGCAGTATATTTGTATAATACTACAAATACAAATATACTGCTGCACAGAATCTCCCGGTAAATCCTTGGTTTTTGAGAATTTAAAAAAGCGCCTTACTTAAATAGCACTAGCAGTTAAGCGAGCGTTCATTAATGATATTTTATATATTACAATTATCAGTACGGTACAAATACACAGTGTTAAATTAATAAATATTTTAACCAATATTAATTCTTTAATAACTGAGGAAAAATAAAAGTTTATTTTATTTATTAATAATTTAAATTTGTAAATAATGTTATATCAGTCACGTATGTTTAAAAGCTCTCAAAATATAAGCAACTCTTTAAACCAACACTTAAATGGTAATTTTACTTAAGAGAGATTTGGTATATTCTATAGTTAGCTATTAAAAGTGTACCTATTTTCTTCGTAGTTATAAATGGGTTATTGAAGTGTAACAACACGTGTTATACCGTATCACAGAGTGAAAACTAGAACTACCAAGTTCCTGTTATGTTTAGTTTACAAAAAGAATCGAAAGTTCTTTCATAAAAGACTTGCAACGCCTCAAACCGTTACAAAACAAATCATCGGATCACAGACGAGAAAGTGAAACTTTCAGATTGTTCAGGACAATATTTGTAGTAAAAAGAAACTGAGAGAACTAAGATGCTTTCTGTTATCGCAACATGTATTCAGCTTTTACAGTATTTTATATAGTACAGAACACATAACGTTAATAGAGCAATTACTCTTCTATTTATTTGAAGTAAATACATTTGAAATCAGAATTAATAATACAATTAAATATAATATTAGAAATGTGCAACAACTTGTTAATCTATTTTTACGTTTAAAAAATAAACTCTGGGATTTTGTAGTCAAATGTACAAGTTATTTTTAAAATGTTACAAGATTTTGGAGAAAACGGGAGGAAACTCGATAAGTTTAAAACTTAATTCAGTTTATCTCGGAGACTAATTATGAAAAACAGAATTATATGGTATTATGCTTTGTTATAGAAGTCTTAACATTTTGAAATTATAACAACTGAAATGGTTCTCTGAGAAGTTATACATGCAAAATTTAATTAAACTCAGACAATCCATAAGATATCTCATCTTCATTTTTATAATCTCTAAAAGATATATTTGATGTATTGTAACGTTAGAACCGATATTGTAATAAATATTCTAGTTTTGCGTTAAATGATTATATTAATTAAGTATGCAAAAATTTGTGTAAGGTGATATTTGAAATTAGATTGTACTTTAATAGTGAGCTCTTCAAAAGTAATCTTTTCAGTTATAAAAAATAATAACATATTAAAAATAATGCGTGCAAAACCTTTCAACACGTAAAACATAAAATTTAGTCAATTTCAGAAAAATGCTGTTTCTGACTTGTTGTGGAGTTCCGAATGGACTATCTACTGAAAAAGAGGACTCAAAACTGTTTTAGCTTTAAAATACTTTTTTTACTATTCATTAGAAGAGATTTACAGCATTAGTAGTTTTGTTAAGAACACAAATTTATGAAGTATAATTATTTTTTAGAGTATATCTATTATTCTTCCAAATTTAATGATCTTAAAAGAATATTGTTTACCAATATATTAAAATTCTATTTCTATTTATAATTTAAAATGTTCTGTAGTATAACCGTATATATTTTGTAGGAAAATGCTACGTACTAGTTTGGCTTCAACAATTTCACATGGTCAACCAACATAATATATGAATGTTATTCAATCTTTTTCGGGAAGCAATAGTTTTTTTTATTTTTGAAGAGCGCTTAAGTCGCAACTTAATACGATATCTTTTCTTTAAAACTAAAAATAGAACACTATTGTGATTATTTGAGGAAATAGTTAGTTTTAAGCACTATTTTGGGACATCTTATACTGGGGGCCAAAGGAAAAAGTTTTAATATATAAATATGAACTTTTTTCTGCATTTACAATATAAAAATTGACTTTGGAATGTGACAAGTTTTCATTGTAAAAAATCAACATAAATAATTATTCAAAATATATTATTTTCAATATACAAAATAATATTTTTATATATAAATAAAAAGTATGACTCCCTGTTGCGATAATTGATACATTTACTGTAACGGTTTTAAATTTTTACCCTCATTAATTCTTTTTGTAGGCTTGATTATAAAATTTCTTACTTTTTTACTTTAATTGCCTGTAAGTTTTTGTGGATCTGTGAAACATTATTTTGTACTTTTTCTGCCTTCAGAAAATTATTTTTATCACCTATGAAGTTAAAGCAATTTATCGGTTCCCAGTAACTGTACCTCTGTGGCGGGGTGTTAATAGTAGAATTAGAAGGAGCAACTACAAATCCCGCATAAACTCAAACACAAGTGATTATTACTGCAGCAGCTGCGGTGATCATGATTACAGTTCTCAGAACTCGGACTGCAGCCTGAAACTCAACTAGTTACTAATTTACCTACCCCGCCGCTGAGATAACGTTTGTGCGTATTGTAGACTAAACTATAAAAAAACATGTTCAATCTCATTCAAGAAATCTGTAATTCCACTATGTGTATAAGTGTGTAATATACTTTATACCACTTCCATTTTAAATGATTTTCTGCAATATTTAAGTGCAAGTAAAATATGTTATTAATGTAATGAAGAAAGTACAGTTTGGAAAAACGTTTTATATTTAAACTCAATCAAAAGATAATTTCCTACAATATAGGACATCCCACAGAAAAGGCTGTGCTTGACAGATATGAAAGCATAAACTCGGAGTTAAAACCCAAACAAAATTCACTCGGAGATTTAAGATGTAATTATTTATTTTTATCCCTTTCATTACAATAGCTTTACGGTGAATAGATTAAGCTGCTTTAGAACATTATCCTTGTAAAGATGTCTGGATAATGTTATAATTTAACTAATTCTTGAAATGCACTGTATGATTTGTGCCATCCCATTAATGTCGAAGATAATAAATTATGCATAACTTATTTTCACTTTATATTCAAATAAAACGAGTTAACATAACATTCTCTTGGTTAAATATATAGTTAAACCTTTTCAATTAGATCATTTATATTTCATACAAAGAATCAGTAAGTTTAAAAAATTTCAGTTATTATTATACTAAATTAAAACAGAATATTGTCGCATGTATACTTCAGTATTGAAAGAGCATATTATTGAAAACATAATTTCTGACGTACTTAACAAGGTAACTCGTAACAATAAACAAAAAAACTTAAGAGTGTAAGGCAGTTTGAGAAGATAATAAATCTGATCCTTTTAAGGCTAAGGCAATGAGGTTAATGAGGATTTTACTATCAATGTCTATTCGCTCCTCAAATATAATTTACAAATTAATCATGTCTAGTATTATTCAATGCATAGTGCCAAACAATCACAGCATTCTTTTGAAACGTTGTAAAATGAACACCTGGTGAAACTGTAGTCTGCTACCTAACAATGTTTTATTTCAGTAATAACGTTTACCATATTTTATAATTACGAGTTACATGTCACAGAATATGATTAATAAATACAAAAAATGTTTATACCCACAATAATTACAAAATTTATTTTGTTGTTAATAGTTTGCTGTTTGCTGCTTTTCATAGGCGAACCTTTACTTAGCTTTCTTCTGTAAAATTTACTAATTCGTAATTTATGACAGTTTATCGTAGTCAAATGACCCGGCTATACTTAAAGGTGCATTGTATTAAAGTTATACTGTAATAACTTTATTCACTTTTGCAGGACGCTTTGTTTCTTTTGGTTTTAATATTTACAAAAAATAAATTAAACAGCACATTAAAATATCTATAAGTTGATTCCTATCCAGTTTACTTATATAAAACCGTATCCAAATTAAATTTTTGGATTTGATCAGAGTGTTGTCCAAAAAAGAGGATAGAGAATTTGGATAATTAACTTAATTTCCTTATTTCAAGAATGTTGATTAATATTAGTATAACAAAAATTATTAATAAAAATATATAATTATTTACATACTCGTATGTTATGTATATATACCGTCCAAGTATAAAACAAAATAATTTATGTTATTTTTTACTCGTGCTGGAGTTAGCAAACGAGAACATCGAAAAAACTGGAATAACAGTAATTTGTTAAGATTTCTAAATTTTTGAGAGAACTTTATAATATTTCGATGACGTTCAACAAGTAAATGCCAAATTTCAAAGAAAAGACAGTTATAACGTCTATAGAAAGAATGAGAGACAAAGAGAGTATGAAATATTATTGAGCAATGCACTTCTCGACATATCTCTGGTAGCTCTATTACTGTCACTTTGTGGTTGAGATAACCCTTCCCGCAACGACAATTCTCTCTGTGAGAAGGCTCAGTATCAATCGTATATCTACATGTTCCTGTTAGACCGCTATGTTACGGTTCCTGCCAAGAAGGGAGGACAATCTGCGTTTACTCCTCCTCTGTGTTACTAGAGTATCTCCAACAATCGTGATATAACATATACAAATCTGTACGTATATTATATTACATATATTATAAAATTCTTAATTATCATTGAGTTTAGTCACTTATAGATCCAATAATGAAAAATAAATGTCAAGAAGTTATACGGCCGAATAATATTAATATTGTAAAACAAAAGATTAGTGATAAAACTAGCACGATATTTTGAACCAAATAACGCTTTCATAAATTTCATTTATTTTCAAATTTTATTGTGTAGTGTTTATTCTTTATTGAATAGGAAAACGAAATAATCACAACATACTTCGCTTAACAGGATTCGCTGAGAAGAATCTAATATAATAAAACGCCGTATGATTACAATATTTGTTTACAAATTTATTTACTCTGCGATTTTCTCGTTGCCACTATTTTTACTCATACTAACCAAGGAAGAATGTTCACTAAATAACAGCCAAAGCGCACACAATGACATGTACTATCCATCGAACTCGTTTTTGCTTATATAAAATTGAAACTATGCCTATAGGATGGTTATTTCTCAAGATATTGTGTGGAAAGACAAACATACAGTCAGAATTGAACGTTTTTCAGCCCCTTGAGTGGTAAATTATACTAGCGCTCAGACAATAATTGTAGTACATATGAACAACATATAATTCAATAATAAACTTAATTACGTCTTAAAACCACTAAAAGTGACATGTTTGCATTTCTGGGGTAATGCAGCCTTTTTTTTAAAGCTACATTGGTTTTTTTTTAATTAAAACTTAAATTAAATTAATATTTTGGGAACAACATATTGGGATTTAATTTTAAATTAGATTGTGAGACGTTAGGATAAAAACGAATATGGAATCCTTTGGCAAGTTAGTACCGGCAGTTTTAAATTGTTAGGAAGGCGGTTGACTGCCTTGAATTGATCAGAACTTGTCTTGTTACGTCTATTGTTCTCCTAGTTTAATACAGCTGGACCAATGAGAGAACACCGCGGATGTCCATCAGAATGGCTTGGAGGGGGGAGTATATAAGCGCCAGCTCATAATTTTCGCTCTTCTTTTGGTAATTTTCGTGACTTAAGTTGATTGAAGTGCGCTGTATTTTTAAATTTTTTCCGCGAGAGATTTTGAGAAAAAAATTAAATTAATAAACTACAGAGCAATCTGCATAATTAATTATCGATGAACCATAGAGCATAATAGAATCATACAAGTTACATTTGGTTCAAACTTGCAAGAAAAGTGAATTAAGATTGAACTTTGTCAATAACTTTAATTGAAATTTGGAAATTAGTAATATATTAATATTAATTGGAACTGTTTTATTGTGAATTGTTAATTACTTTAACTTCAATAATTGTTTGAAAGAGTTGTAATCTGAATTGCAGAGACTTGAAAGTCAAGGTTCAACTAGTGGAGAGAGAAGTTTAAATTTTTATTTTTGAATTGTGAGTGAACTTAGAAGTGAAGAATTTTATTTTAGTTATTTCAAAGTGGTATTTGATTTTTATTTTAAAACTTTATTATTTTTTTTAGAAGAGAGCTGTGAGTTTTAGTTTGATATAATTGATTAATATTTATATTTATTGCAAAGGAACTTTTAAATTTACTAAACGGTTTGTCAATTCTTTATGAAAAGTAGAGTGATGAAAATTCTGAAACGTTGAACTTAGTAATTTTGCCAGTTACAATAAATCCATTATTTTTATTTAGAACTGTGATTTTTATTTTGGACAAACCAGATAATATTTAATAGTTAACAAATTTAGTAATAAATAATTGTACTGAATATTCACTCGGAGCTTACTAATCAAAACATATTTTATATCGTCTTTGACGTCTCATTGATAATTTAAATATTAATACTCTGGAGTATTAATATCTACTATCCAAGTCGTTATATATGAGTTGTAATCATTGTAAGAAAAGGACATTTGCTTGGTCTGTCCTTTAAATTTGGTTTTATATATAATATAAGAAAAAGTAACTTTCCATAATTAAACAAGTACTTATTTGTCATCACCATTTTCCAATACAATTCCAATCCAGGATTTTAGGTAAATTAAAACTTAAATGGCATGATAAGGTTCAGTGTCAACCCTATATATCCTGTATGGCAAAGATTACGATAAATAGGGAGGACTGATCAGTGTCCATTTCTGTCTCTGAGTTTACAACGATAACTCCAGTTAATTAATCAAGATCTACTCTCTTATCTGAACGTTAGCGAGTCCTGTTATTACAGAAAAGTTTATAAGAAGCTTTCTTTGTATATGGGAAACATCTAGACCAAGATGGTCTCAGGCATTTAAGATTTTTGCTGAGCGCTAGTGAACCTTTTTTAGAATGGTTTTATAAGTAACCATAATAGAAGTGGAAAATCGGAAAACATGTAAATTTCTAAGCAAACTAAGTTAAGTCATTTGATATTTAAAGATGAGACCCAGAAATACATATAATGACGTTACTGTGTAATATTGGTCAGTAAGTAGTTACGTTTTGCTGGGTCATTTAATACTCTATTATATAGATTTATTTGTATATTTATGAGATAGAAAACTTTATGGTAGTGTTCCCGTTTTCCTTTATGCAAATTGGCTGAGCGTTAGTAAAGCATATAAATCAAAGTGAAATATCTAACTCGATTTTTACACTAAGTTATTACTAAGGCCTAAAATTTCTTTCTTTTGTATGTCTGTTAAAATACCTGTGTTTTTTTCAGTTGGATATGTCGAGAACGAAATGAGATGTCTATCTGACTGGTGACTGAAAAAGTTTATTTTCCGACTGGTTTCCTTTCTGTCCGTAGGATATGTCGAGAACGAAATGAGGTGTCTGTCTGACTGGTGACTGAAAAAGTTTATTTTCCGACTGGTTTCCTTTCTGTCTGTAGGATATGTCGAGAACGAAATGAGGTGTCTGTCTGACTGGTGACTGAAAAAGTTTATTTTCCGACTGGTTTCCTTTCTGTCTGTAGGATATGTCGAGAACGAAATGAGGTGTCTGTCTGACTGGTGACTGAAAAAGTTTATTTTCCGACTGGTTTCCTTTCTATCCGTAGGATATCTCGAGAACGAAATGAGGTGTCTGTCTGACTGGTGACTGAAAAAGTTTATTTTCCGACTGGTTTCCTTTCTGTCCGTAGGATATCTCGAGAACGAAATGAGGTGTCTGTCTGACTGGTGACTGAAAAAGTTTATTTTCCGACCTGGTTTCCTTTCTGTCCGTAGGATATGTCGAGAACGAAATGAGGTGTCTGTCTGACTGGTGACTGAAAAAGTTTATTTTCCGACTGGTTTCCTTTCTGTCCGTAGGATATCTCGAGAACGAAATGAGGTGTCTGTCTGACTGGTGACTGAAAAAGTTTATTTTCCGACTGGTTTCCTTTCTGTCCGTAGGATATGTCGAGAACGAAATGAGGTGTCTGTCTGACTGGTGACTGAAAAAGATTATTTTCCGACTGGTTTCCTTTCTGTCCGTAGAATATCTCGAGAACGAAATGAGGTGTCTGTCTGACTGGTGACTGAAAAAGTTTATTTTCCGACTGGTTTCCTTTCTGTCCGTAGAATATGTCGAGAACGAAATGAGGTGTCTGTCTGACTGGTGACTGAAAAAGTTTATTTTCCGACTGGTTTCCTTTCTGTCCGTAGGATATCTCGAGAACGAAATGAGGTGTCTGTCTGACTGGTGACTGAAAAAGTTTATTTTCCGACTGGTTTCCTTTCTGTCCGTAGGATATCTCGAGAACGAAATGAGGTGTCTGTCTGACTGGTGACTGAAAAAGTTTATTTTCCGACTGGTTTCCTTTCTGTCCGTAGGATATGTCGAGAACGAAATGAGGTGTCTGTCTGACTGGTGACTGAAAAAGTTTATTTTCCGACTGGTTTCCTTTCTGTCCGTAGGATATCTCGAGAACGAAATGAGGTGTCTGTCTGACTGGTGACTGAAAAAGTTTATTTTCCGACTGGTTTCCTTTCTGTCCGTAGGATATCTCGAGAACGAAATGAGGTGTCTGTTTGACTGGTGACTGAAAAAGTTTATTTTCCGACTGGTTTCCTTTCTGTCCGTAGGATATGTCGAGAACGAAATGAGGTGTCTGTCTGACTGGTGACTGAAAAAGTTTATTTTCCGACTGGTTTCCTTTCTGTCCGTAGGATATGTCGAGAACGAAATGAGGTGTCTGTCTGACTGGTGACTGAAAAAGTTTATTTTCCGACTGGTTTCCTTTCTGTCCGTAGGATATCTCGAGAACGAAATGAGGTGCTGTCTGACTGGTGACTGAAAAAGTTTATTTTCCGACTGGTTTCCTTTCTGTCCGTAGGATATCTCGAGAACGAAATGAGGTGTCTGTCTGACTGGTGACTGAAAAAAGTTTATTTTCCGACTGGTTTCCTTTCTGTCCGTAGGATATGTCGAGAACGAAATGAGGTGTCTGTCTGACTGATGACTGAAAAAGTTTATTTTCCGACTGGTTTTCCTTTCTGTCCGTAGGATATCTCGAGAACGAAATGAGCTACTGTATGTACTTGACAGTTTATATGCAACTTTTTTCGTTCATAGCTCAACGTCGTGTTTCACGATAAACTTGTAATTCTATGAAACTTCGCTCAACGTTTACGTAGCCGCAGGAAATCTCGACAACGATTTCATATGTATATTTAGAATTTTGCTCGAAAAAAAAATCAGTATTTGTTTGGCCCTGAGAAGGACCGTTTGTTTGGTCTTCGATAGCTGCCATAACTGGGAGATCACAAGAGTGACGGTCCAGCTACCAAAAATTGCTGTTCGTTTAGCGTTACCCAGGGAGCACGTGTAGCAAGCTACGGACGCGAACAACTTCACCCCCCAATAACTTTTTAATAATTGTAATTTTTAATTTATTTATTTATGGATAGCTGCCTTTGTCCCCCATACGAGATATATATATATATATATTATATATATATATATATATATATTAATATATATTATATATCATATATATATATTTGCTCGAAACTCTTCTAACTAAAAAAGAATGTGTTTTTAATGAGATGGCGTATGTGTATATCATGGGATTTTTTCTGTGAATAATTTAGGCGTATCACACAGTAGGGGCTGAACAATTGTCTCTTCTGTCTGCCTAGTTACTCAAAAAAGTTTATTTTCCCACTGGTTTCTTTTCTGTCCGTAGGATATCTCAAGAAAAAAATAAGCTATATATTTTGAAAATTGTGCATGCAGCTTCAGTGGGACCATGTTTGCGCGACATTGTTAGTCTGGCTTTACCATATCTTTTATATGATCTTGCTCGGTTATCTCTTAAATCTCCTATAGATCTCGTGAATCGTTATCTCACCGTCGATAAGGAGAAATATTCAGCAGTTTATTGCTCTGTAGATGGTTAGCTATCGCTGAATTAAAACGTTTAAACTAAGTGTCTAGTGATCGATTTATATATTGTGAAGCACAGAAAAAATAGGTATGCGAAAAAGTACTTTCGATACATTTATATTTAGATTCTTCACCAATAATAGTCTGGTTGTCAATTTATTTATTTGTCGAGAGAAACATCTCTATCAATTTCTAGAAAAACCCGGTTGTATTCTTCGGCAATGCATATTGGCTCTGTGCTTCTGCAATATTAACATATAAAGCCTAATGAAGTAGAATATACAGTAGATTAGAAACTTTGCATTCTAACCTCAGTGAAGACTCCTATAAAACACGTGGTGCGCTGTACTCCTATCTTATAACATTTTAAAAGAGAATTTATCTGAACTTATGTCAGTGGGTGAAGTAGGAAAAAGTATTGTTTATCCGAAACGTTAGGAATATTACCGAAGATGCTTATTCTGGTTTTGTTGATTTGTACAAGTCATCCGTGAAGCACAACAAATAAGTAATAAATCAAGGTCTTATTCGGAATTTTGTGCTGAACCAGCCAAAAAAAAAACTAATTTAGAGCATTACTCCGTCGCTTCTAATAAGTGTAACATTATTTAGTTACGCAATGAGCTTCTCATAACCTCAAGAGAATTGCTTCTGAACCTAAGCTAACTTAAGAGTCTACGAACTATGTAGGAACAGTACTGATTAGAAGTATCAACAGTATTTTTTTATTACTGAAAACACATATTTTTTCAATCTCGGTTTTTTTGGATATATAGTGATTGTTTTAGCTAACAAATGTGTAACTACATTATTATTGAATTACACTAGGAATGATTGTTCTGGGAATCTTTCAAAACTTATCCTAAATAAACTGTGTTTGTATCTAGATTGTTTTTAGAGATATTGGTTAGATGTAAATCCTTGTTTAAACATAAATTATTAACATGACGTACTTGCATAGTCACAAAATCTATCTACTTCTTTCCGAGTGAGCGGAAATGACTTTTGTCATATGGTTTTTTGGTTTTTGAATTTTCTAAAGCAGTAAGACGCAATGGTGTTTAAAAAAGACATCAGTGGAATTTTTTTTAATACCGAGGATTTGAAAATTAGTGAGAGGGACCAGATTTCGTAGCTGTAAGTCTGGTGAAGTATATCTATTAAAATTTTATCTTAATAATATTATAATTCGTACAAAGTGCCTTTGTTTTGTTTCTTTTGCTTTCACACATAAACGATTCAACTGATTGCACTGAAAGTTTGTATGGGAATTCTTAGAATACACGAGATGCAATATAGGCCTATTATTATTTCAACAAATCTCTCTGGGCTACGTCCCACTGGTCTCTAAAATAGCAAATAAATCCCATCTTATTACCCAATGTTCGTCTCTAAAGTTACAAATGCGCGGATGAGTTTAACCAAAGAGTAAGTTAAATGTAATTAGCTGTTTGCATTGACATGACCTAATTTCACAGCGCAACATTATTTTTATGATAGTATTTATGTTTCATAATAACTGTGAATGTTTATGTGCCAGAATGTAAAAAAAATTACATAAGATTACTGGTTGGCTTCCTTTACATTACTACAGTCTTGTAAAAAAAAACAAGACTATATATTATAAGTACAATTTTGCATAAACTTACCAAAGGACTTCCCTCCTTATACTAGGACTGAAATATTTTGACTGAATTAAATTTTCTCAGGCCTAATTATGTATGTTTTTTTTCTTTATTGTGACAATGAGGCAAAGTTAACTACGGCACTGGACTTATTTTAGACCGATAGTAGATTGCAACAGACGTAAGCAGGCCTTTTTTTTACAGAAGTAGGATTCTAAGTGCTACATATTCTAATTATAAGGGCAGCGTGGCACATTCTACTATGGCACTGGAAGTTTAACGCTTTTTTGAAATAATTAGGATTTCTAAATATAATGGACATTTTACACACTCATAAATACTGATATATATATATATTTATATATATATATATATTATATATATAGTTATTATATATATATATGCTATAAATAAATAAATATCTGTGGCTTGGTGCTGAAAAGGCCAATGTCCAAAAATGTGCTATTTTCAGGTTAAGGTGCCATATAACATTTACACTGACCTGTTCTACCTAGTGCCAAAACGGCCAAATGTCCAATTACAAAAATAAAGAAGATTCAGACTCTATGTGGTCCAATGTCCATAATAGTTTCTTCCAGTCATTTTATTAAAGAAAGGCCAAAGTATACATTGGCCCAAGCATGGTTAATTGAATCTTGATGCTAGAAAGGCCAAAGTCAACATTGGCCATTTTACTTCTCTTTGAAGGTATAAACTCGAAATACTCTATGGAATGGACAAATTGCGCCTTATTACAGCTGGATACATTACAGTGGTATCCATTTCATTCATGCTTTCTTTCCACAAATATAATCATAGTAACCACTGCTCTGGTTTATTATTGTTATTGAGTTTTAAAACGAATTCAAGAGGAAGAAAATTAGTAAACATAGCATTGTTGGAGTACAACTCTCAAGGTAAGAATGCATTTTCTATCTATTATACATTAATTTATTATGTTTTGGTTTCTTTCAGGTTAGTGAGGTTATGAAAATGTTAGGCTATAATCAACTTAGCCATAAAAAAACACCTGATAAGTATTATGTTTAAAGATTATTAATAGATTTACCTAGTAGGTATGTATAACTTTATTGGTTTCTTTGTGCTTTTTCAGGTGAAATGGAAAAGGATATATTTTAAAATGCAGAGTTGGGTCTTCCCTCAACTCTATAGCCTACCTTATTGCTAACCTGTAATATATTATTGTTGTATCTTGTGTTTACATATTGATGGATCTTAACAATTTCAATTCACTTAATTTAACTTAACCTACAGGCTACACTAACTAACTGCATCGATGAGTTTAATTCATATTGTACAGCCGGACACACTACTGTAGTAGTTCTTATTCGCGTATTGTACATATGATACCACATTTTCTTATAGTTATAAAACATTAACCGAGGTATATGTTTTTATATGTTGTATATATCCTGCATACTCATTTTGAGAATATACCCCCATAACCTACTGCGAATGCTGCAAAAACCTTATTATACACTGAAAAAGTAGGCTATACAGTAGATTTCCGTTAAATTAAAATATATTTTTTTTAGGATCTTATATAAGATTACTTGCTGAACACAAATATACCATTGGTTTTGATAGGAAAAAAACTGCTAGCATTATGAAATATTAAATATTGTACTATATATTCAAAAACAATTTTAGTAAGTTTTTAGGCTTACTATATTTTTTGAAACTGATTTTCCAACAAAAAGGGATAGTAATTCGCCTTCAGCAAAATAATTTTACATTCTATAGCAATCAACCAAAAACGTATTGATGTTTTATGGACACATTTATTCTTAATTGAAACTAGTTTTTGTAATACTAAATTTTGTTTTAATTTTCAGATGAGATCAATGGACCCGTCCCTGGATCTTCAAATGAAGGCAAGTGCAAGAGCCAGTCAGTCTACTCAGATTGGAACATAGAAACGACTATGATTGGAGATGAGAGTCCAGTAAGACTTGACTTTGGCGACCCTTTTGATCCATCAATCAGATGAATATCAACCACCAGACGAAGATGATTGTTCTAGTAGTGAAGCCGAGAAAACGTTATGTAGTGTGTGTTAAAAGGAGAAAACGACAAGAAATCAATGGGGGTGTGGGGGAAAATCAAGTAGTAGTGATTTCAACCACCTGTAAGTATGATAAGTAGTGATAATACTCCAGGTCAAAATAATGACTGTATTGAAATGTCATCAATGAAGCAATTGATGTTTCTAGCACTTCTGGGCGTAAAAGTACAGGCCGAAAGAAAGTCGAAGGATGTGGGGACCATAAAGCGGATAAGAAACCCTAGTTCTTGGATTCGCAATGTAAAAAAGAAAATTAAAAATGAAGGACTGCAATACAATACTGAAAAGGGTAAAGTGGTTCATGCTAAATCTTTGAAAGATAGCTGTAAATTGCAGACGTAAATATTTTGAACAGTTTTCAGACATTGAAAGCAAATGTCATCTTCTCCGATTACTATACCATTGCCAAGTGAAGCAAAAAAACCTTTTCATTGCTGGCTCTATTGACGAAGTAAAAAAGCAACGAGAGAGAATTAAGAGAAGAAGATGGGCGTAGCAGTAGGCGTCAGTTTACTCGCCACTACTTTCTTCCTCTAGATGGAAAAAGAATTGAGGTATGTCCAAAAGATGTACTTGCAAACTCTTGATTTGACTCTGAAAAAAGGTGAGTGTTATTGTGGAGAAGAAAAGATCGTTCAACAATCAGGTCAATTTGTCTTAGAAGACAAAAGATGAAATACACGGAAACCATTCCAAAAATATCTGAAGATGCTAAAAAATGTGATTCGGGACCACATTAAATTTAGTTCCCAGCATATGAGTCTCATTACTCTCGCTCACATACACAAAAAGAAATATCTCTCTGCCAGACCTTTTCCTATATCAAAAATGTACATACTGTATTATAAATATTGCACAGACAATATATTATACCAGAGAAAGATCATACGTACCCAGAAAGATTTTCGTTGAAGAATTTAATTGCATTTTAAAAATAAAAAAAATGCTACTTGTGCAAAAATGTGACAAATATGACATGATTATAAAATCATCGGTCATAGAGGAAAAAAGAATAAATACACAGAAGTTAAAAGATGAACATTTAGAAATGGTTTGATTCTGCCTTATAACCAAAAGAAGATTGATA
Source organism: Homalodisca vitripennis (assembly GCF_021130785.1). NCBI lineage: Eukaryota > Metazoa > Arthropoda > Insecta > Hemiptera > Cicadellidae > Homalodisca > Homalodisca vitripennis. The sequence goes on from NC_060213.1 coordinate 72,888,952, forward strand.
AAGACATATCAAAAACAAACTCTGACACTGTAGTGGGTATCTTTTGACTTAGAACAATGTTTACCCGACACCTTGTCTTGTTAATGGTGTATCGTTTATAAACGACAACTATGGACCTATAATTTGACTTTATATGAGACCAGATAATAGACACCCGAATCCTTCCAGACCTATGTGTTTTTTGGTGGGATGAGACTGTAGCAATGCGTGGCAGCCAGGAACTTGGATCGTGCATTTACAAATATGTATAAAGAGATTTTAGAGAGATGACGTAAAAAGAGATAATCTTTTACAGTGATTGTTCCCCTGGCCAAACTATAAACATCATTATGAGCCTTAATATTTTTGCTTCTGGTTTAGGGAACGACAAGTCACGATAACAATCCTCTTGTGATCCACCATAAGTTTCTTGTACCGGGCCATACACACATGGAAGCTGACGGTGTGCATGCGCTCATTGAAAGATCTAGGAAAAGAACAGTAAAACTTGAATAGAGATACCAAGGGATTGGTCCCAATTTCATAAGATGTATTGAATGCACCCCAAAGATTGAAGTATTTCAGATTGAACAAACTGAATTTTTAAATTTCAAGTCATTGTTTAAAACTGAATTTGTGCACAGAAACCAAAAAATATTGATGGTGAAAGGGTGTAACTGGAACTCTATTCATTGGTTAAAATATGAGTACAACAATGAAAACTCTTCCAAATTTTGTACAAATTATCATTTAAGGAATCTGAAGAGTTCAAGGTGTTGGACATAAGCAGAAAAAAAACGCTAAACGGCATACCCAAAGGGGTTTTTTGTGTATGGTTGTCCCCATCAATAATACGCCCAATTGTTTTTACTTTGTCAAAAGAAAAAGTAGAAGATCTTACATCTTTAATGCCATATATTAGTACTAATAGCAAACTGTACTACAGTGCTTTTATTTAATAGCCTACAGAGTAGTTCCGACCGAGGTTGGAGATATTAAATCCATTTGAAGACTTTTCTGACGATGTTGGGGAAGAAAACTAAAATAGTGAAGGTGTATGAAACCATATT